>NC_087278.1:3668750-3995000 GCF_015220805.1 Pogoniulus pusillus
AAGGATTTATCTACAAGGCTGTGCTTTTGCTTAATTGTTGCTTCCCTTTGTAGAAAAACCTCCTGCATTTGTGAATTTGTTGCTTTTCTTCTTATGCCTCACAAACAGCTGTGACCACGTTAAGCTGTTGGCTTGTGCTAGGGGAAAGGCTGTTGCGTTGAGGGTGGGTTTTATTGTTATTTATGCCTGTGAAGTTAGTTGAAAGTCTTAGGGACGTGAAATTCATAGCAAGTGCAAAACAGGTGAATTACACTCCCAAGTAAGTGTTGGCAGCTCTTTATCTTTCCCTTGTTTTCCATATTTAATTCCACCCCTGAAAGGTGGAATATGCACCGGTCCCCCCCCCTCCCCACACCGCCTCTCTCCGGTTCACAGCGAGTGAAGTGGTTTGAATTAATTATGTTAAATTATTAATAGCTCAAGATTTGAAAACACTACAGGATTTGAGGGATGCTTTATCAGGCAGGAGCTGTGTGATATAATTCTGATGTTTCCACGCAGCAGAGCACACTTGCAGCTGATAGGTAAGAATTATATGTCGAAAGCGGCGCATTCGGTTCGTTGTGAAGCATAATGAGGAGAGGCTGAGGGAGCTGGGGGTGTGCAGCCTGGAGAAGAGGAGGCTCAGGGGTGACCTCATTGCTGTCTACAACTACCTGAAGGGAGGCTGTAGCCAGGTGGGGGTTGGCCTCTTCTGCCAGGCAACCAGAAACAGAACAAGGGGACACAGCCTCAAGTAGTATCAGGGGAGGTCTAGGCTGGATGTTAGGAGGAAGTTGTTGGCAGAGAGAGTGATTGGCATTGGAATGGGCTGCCCAGGGAGGTGGTGGAGTCACTGTCCCTGGAGGTGTTGAAGCCAAGCCTGCATGAGGCACTTAGTGCCATGGTCTAGTTGATTGGCTAGGGCTGGGTGCTAGGTTGGCCTGGATGATCTTGGAGGTCTCTTCCAACCTGGTTGACTCTATGATTCTGTGATTCTATGAAGGCAATGAACATTTAAGCTGCATATTAGGAGGAAAACCTCCTCTTAACAAAGAGACTCTGGGAGAAACAATGAATGCAGCAGTTCTCAGGTCATGCAAAACAAACTGTGCAGAAGCAGAGAACACAAAACAACTCTGTGTTGGCAAGGACATGGATGGCTTGAGACCTTCCTGTGATTCTCCCATGCAAAATGTTGCTGAGGTATCACCTCTAGCTGCCAGTAATTAACTCGTGGCTACCAAACAGTTTGTTTATTAGGGAAAAGGCCCTCAAAATGAGGCATTGAGCTTTTAGAATTCTTCTGGCATAAAGGGCCAGATACAAAGTTTATCTTCTGTTAAATCTCTCTGACATTTTAACTAAGGCTATAAAGCAAATTGTCATCGAAATCAAGCTGTCCTCATTTCCAGTAGGATTTTGAACCTGGTTTATGGTGCTATGACCACCCAACAGCATTTAAGGGTGTCAGCAAGACAGATGACAAAAGACCCAAGAATCAGTTCTATAATTATTTGCACAGGGAAAATGGCTTCTTTCCACATTCAGCCCACAGTGCAGTTCTTGATACATTTCGTTGGCCTTGTGTAATAAACCCTGTGGAGGAATTAAAGAGCCAGGAAACACGGGTTAGACTCACAAGACAGATGCCAGCACTTAGCACTCATTTCAGCCCCCACCCAGCGTCTGCACCCCACCTCCTCTGCTCTGCCTCCAGCTTCCTGTCTGCCTGCACTTCCCGGGTGGGAGCCAGGAGCCTGGGCTCAGAGCATCTAGAATCATAGAATCAGTCAGGGTTGGAAGGGACCACAAGGATCAGCCAGTTCCTTGGGCAGGGACACCTCACACTAGACCAGGCTGGCCACAGCCCCATCCAGTCTGGCCTTAAACACCTCCAGGGATGAGGCTTCCATCACCTCCCTGGGCAACCCCTTCCAGGCTCTCACCACCCTCATGCTGAACAACTTCTTTCTTACATCCAGTCTGAACCTACCCATTTCTAGCTTCGTTCCTAGTCCTATAACCACCTGACATCCTAACAGGTCCCTCCCCAGCTTTCTTGTGGGCCCTCTTAAGATACTGAAAGGTCACAATAAGGTCACCTGGGAGCCTTCTCCTCTCCAGACTGAACAGCCTCAACTCTCTCAGTCTCTCTTCATAGGAGAGCAGCTCCAGCCCTCTGATCATCCCTTCCTCTCTCCCCCTAGGACAAGATTGATGCCATTTCTCAGGAAAGTTACCCTACCCAGGGCATTTTCCTGGGATTGGCACAATTTCTGTTTCTTGCACCAAGCAGTGAGTTATGTGGGTTGCTGAGGAAGGAGAGCAGAGGTGTGCCTAACTCTCCCCAGAGTTTCACTTTGCTCTAATACTTGCAGTCTTCCAGTGGGTAAGGTTCTTGGATAGTGGTGCTGTCAGGCAGTGGCTCTGCAGGTGGACTCCAGCTATTGGCAAAAAAAGATGCTGAAGGTTCTGCCTGGGGAAGTGGTGGAGTTATCATCCCTGGAGGCGTTCAGGAAGGACATGGGCATGACACTTTGGGTCTGGTGGCTACGGTGGTCTGGGGTTGATAGCTGGACTCACTGATCTTGAAGGTCAAAACAATTCTGTGATGCTATGACCCTGTTCTTCTCCCCACTGCACAGAGGAAACCTGGAGCCTCCTATCCTCAGGATGTGATATCCTCAAGAAAGCAGAGTGCCTAAAAGCTCTATGTGGCGTGACCTAAATCTTCCTTGTGGATCTAGACCCACCTAAGCCTTAGACTAAGAGACAAAATATGTATACATCTGTCCTTATATATCTAACCATAAAGGGTTGTACTTCCTAAGGTATTTAGACATCTGTTGAGTCACGTAACTGCTAGAGCTATTTCCAAGTGTACCTTAGTAGGTCTGACAGCCAGCTCTTATTTCAAAGAGTTATTTAGACAAGCCAGAAAGATCTTCCAAGTGTTTATCTACTTCTCTGAGGATTGCACATCCACTGAAAACTCAGCCCACAGCCCTTTTTGCAGGCAGAAGCACGGTGCTATTCATATGCAGCTATAAGATTAAAACACCCATTCATTGCCCGTTTTAAAGCATCTTCTGTTAGCATTGACATCTGATTCCGTGCTCTCAAGGACTCCTGCATGTCTGGGCTTCACTAGGCAATCCTTCTCCAAAGGAAGCAAATAGTTAACTGCTTCTCTAACCAGCAGGTTTGCAGGTTGTTTCACCACTTTGGCTGCTAGTAACTGGTACTCCAACACTGTCTCCTGTCCTTGCGTTGCCCAGCCTGTCTCTTAGGTATCACAGTATCACCAAGGTTGGAAGAGACCTCACAGATCATCAAGTCCAACCCTTTACCACAGAGCTCAAGGCTAGACCATGGCACCAAGTGCCACATCCAATCCTGCCTTGAACAGCTCCAGGACTGTATGTTAGGCATTTCCAAGGGACCCAGCACAACAAATCCATCAGCCTGAGCAGAAGTAGAATCAGTGCCTTATTTTTGACTCTAACTTCCTTCATATCCACACTGGAGAACAGCAGCTTTTGCTGGCAGCCCAGCTAGGTACTTCTTTTTATTGGGGGGAGGGAAGATGGAGGAAATTCTCACAAAGCCTATAATGAAGATTTGTTGTCATCCTACACGCCGAAAGGCAGGAGGTCGCAGCTCTCTGCCATTTACGCCGCTCTTTCACAGTGTCACAAGTGTTCACGGTGTAATCAGGACACAGACGGGCAGAACTGAAGCAATCTGCTCTCGAGTTGCCTTTAGTTCAAGTTCTCATTGTCTTGTAATTAGCTGGAGCGACTGCGGCTCCCCAGCAGCACAGTGCGCACCGTGACGTGCTTTGGAATGAGGCGCAGGGCTGGGAACGGGAAGGGCTTCACTCGGGCTGCCGAAGTGCCTGCTGTAGGTGCAACACTCAAGTTCGCTTAGTGTAGTCCCGCTTGCCTCATTGATTCCACTGACACACGTTCAGCAGGCTGTTGGCGACAGGCTTTAGCTAACTCTTTTTGTCTTTTTTTTTTCTTTTTTTCTTTTCTTTTTTCATTTTCCTTTTCCTTTTTTTTTTCCTTTTTCCTTTTTTCTTTTCCTTTTTTTCTTGTATTTTTCCCCTTTTTTCTTTTATCTTTTTCCCCTTTTTTCTTTCCCTTTTTTACTCCTTTTATTTTCCTTTTTTCTTTTATTTTTTCCTTTCCTTTTTTACTTTCTTTTTTATTTTCCTTTTTTTCTTTTTTTCTCGTCCTTTCTTCTTTTCTTTTTTTCTCTTTTCTCCATTTTATTTTCCTTTTTTCTTTTCTTTTTTCTTTTCTTTTTTTCTTTTCCTATCTTCCTCTTATCTTTCCCTTTTTTACTTTTATTATTTTCCTTTTTTCTTTTATTTTTTCTTTTTTCTTTCTTTTTACTTTCTTATTTTCCTTTTTTCTTTTCTTTTTTATTCTTTTTTCTTTCCCTTTTTTACTTCCTTTTTTATTTTCCTTTTTTCTTTTCTTTTTTCTTTTTTCTTTGTTTTTACCTTCTTTTTTAATTTTCCTTTTTCTTATTTTCTTTTTTCTTTCCCTTTTTAACTTCCTTTTTAATTTTCTTTTTTCTTTTCCTTTTTTCTTTTATTTTTTCTTTTTGTTGTTTTCTTTTTACTTTCTTTTTTATTTTTCTTTTTTCTTTTATTTTTTCTTTTCCTTTTTCTTTTCCTTTTTTACTTTTCCTTTCTTTTCCTTTTTTCTTTTCCTTTCTTCTTTTCTCTTCCTTATTTATTTTCCTTTTTTCTCTTTTTTCTTTTATTTTTCTTTTCCTTTTTTCCTTTTCCTTTTTTTTTCTTATTTCCTTTTTTCTTTTTTTATTTTCCATTTTCTTTTTTTTCCTTTTCCTTCTTTTCCTTTCTTTTTTTTCCCTTCCATTTTTTTCTATTTTATTTCCTTCTTTTCTTTTTTTATTTTCCATTTTATTTTTTTTCCTTTTCCTTTTTTTCCTTTCTTTTTTTTTCCCTTCCCTTTTTCTCCTTCTTTCCTAAACTGGAATAGTTGTATTAGTTTGTTTACTTCAGAACAATGTGCCACCTTTGATTAAACTCCACGTGGATTTATAACTATGTCCTCCCCATGTTTCTGTGACCTTTACAGCACATCTGATAAAAATAAAAGGTCATGGATTCCAGAAGAGCTGGTTCTAATAATAACATCAGGCAGGCTCCCCTGAAAGCGTGTGATTTCTTTTCCTTCCCTCTTCTTTCCTACTCCTTCTTCCTCTGCATTTTCTTCTTCTTCTTCTTTTTTTTTCCCTGAGGAAGATGAAAATTAACATGAATAAAATGAACGATTTAATTTTGCAGGAGAAAGAAGAAGAGGGTTTACAGTGCTGCACTGGGGAAAAGGGCTTTTGTCTTTGTTGATGACCTAAACACGCCTGCCAAGGAGAAATATGGTGCCCAGCCTCCCATTGAACTGCTGCAGCAATGGATTGACCATGGCTACTGGTTTGACAGGTGCAATAAATATTAATTAGTGTGCTTGGCTGCAGAGGAGTAATGATATACACTGTTTCTCTGAAGCGTTAAATTGTAGTGTTAGTCTTTTATAATTCCTCATCTTCTCAGTCACAACAGGAAAACACTGCGAGTTACACAGCTCCCTGGAAAGGCAAAGGAATAAAGGCTTGTGCGTGGCAGGCAGTTCCAGCGTGAGCAAGGCGAGCCTGCCTGCCTGCCTGCCTGCCCGAGAGGTGCAGCCTGCGCTTTGGTCTTTGGGGGGAGAGAGCATCGGGATTTAAGCCAGCACCAAACGCTTTCCAAGGAGTTTTTTTAGTTCTTGGCTGTTCGGGGCTAACTCTAAATGGTTTGTCTTTTGTTCACTGACTTTGAGAATCACAGAATGTCAGGGGCTGGAAGGGACCTCCAAAGTTCTCATCCAGTCCCCTGCCGGAGCAGGGTACTGTGTCCAGTTCTGGGCCCCTCAATTCAAGAAAGATGTTGAGGTGCTGGAACATGTCCAGAGAAGGGCAACAAAGCTGGTGAGGGGCCTGGAGCACAAATCCTATGAGGAGAGGTTGAGGGAGCTGGGCCTGTTTAGCCTGGAGAAGAGGAGGCTCAGGGGTGATCTTATTACTGTCTACAACTCCCTGAAGGGACATTGTAGCCAGGTGGGGGGTAGCCTCTTCTCCCAGGCAACCAGCAATAGAACAAGGGGACACAGCCTCAAGTTGTGCCAGGGTAGGTATAGGCTGGATGTTAGGAAGAAGTTCTTCACAGAGAGAGTGATTGGCATTGGAATGGGCTGCCCAGGGAGGTGGTGGAGGCACCGTCCCTGGGGGTCTTCAAGAAAAGCCTGGATGAGGCACTTAGTGCCATGGTCTGGTTGATTGGATAGGGCTGGGTGATAGGTTGGACTGGATGATCTTGGAGGTCTCTTCCAACCTGGTTGGTTCTATGATTCTATGATCGTCTAGAGCAGATCACACAGGAATGCATCCAGGTGGGTTTTGAGTATCTCCAGAGAGGGAGGCTCCACAACCTCCCTGGACAGCCTGTTCCAGGGCTCTGTCACCCTCACAGGGTGATGCAAGTTTACATGAAACTTCCTATGCCTCAGTTTCCACCCATTGCCCCTTGTCCTGGCATCAGGCATCACCCAGCAGAGCCTGGCTACAGCCTCCTGGCACTCACCCTGCATATATTTATAACCATTGATAAAGTCACCTCTCAGGCTCCTCCAAGCAGCACAGTCTGAGCCCCTTCAGTCTCTCCTTGTAAGAGAGATGTTCCCATTCCCTTCAGCATCTTTGTGGTTCTACGCTGGACACTCTCAAGCAGTTCCATGCCCCTCTTGAACTGGGGGGCCCAGAAGTACTGGACACAGTACTTCAGATGTGAATTGAAGAGGAGGAAGTGAACTGAAGATGTGAAGAGGAGGCTCAGGGGTGATCACATTACTGTCTACAACTACCTGAAGAGAGGTTGTAGCCAGGTGGGGTTGGTCTCTTCTGCCAGGCAACCAGCAACAGAACAAGGGGACACAGTCTCAAGTTGTGCCAGGGGAGGTCTAGGCTGGATCTTAGGAAGAAGATGTTGGCAGAGAGAGTGATTGGCATTGGAATGGGCTGCCCAGGGAGGTGGTGGAGTCACCATCCCTGGAGGTGTTGAAGCAAAGCCTGGCTGAGGCACTTAATGCCATGGTCTAGTTGATTGGCTAGGGCTGGTGCTAGGTTGGCCTGGATGATCTTGGAGGTCTCTTCCAACCTGCTTGATTCTATGTGGCCTTAGCAGGGCAGAGTAGAGGGGCAGGAGAACATCTCTCAGCCTCCTAGCTCCTGCCCTTCTAATCCCCCCCAGAATGGCACTGTCCCTCCTGGCCACAGATGCACCTTGAGGTTAAACTGGAGCTGAAAATGCTTTCCTAACACGCAGTCAGTGTGTAACAGACTCATGCACCTCTCTGCGTGATTCGTTTTAATGTTGCTTGTTTAAAGAGGCTTCAAACTCTTGTTTATGTCTCATGTGGCTGAATTTAAAAGGAGTTTCAGTGGTTTAAGAGCAAATGCTCTTAATCTGCAGCTTTAAAAACACATCCAGCTTTGAACAGGCAAAGTAAAATAGTACCTAGCCATGGAGGCTTTATTACATTGTTCAGTTATTAGACAAATGTAACCATACTTTATGATACACTTAATAATATACACTTAAGGTTTAAAGCAGCTACACTCTTACAGAAAGAAAGAATGGGCCATTAATTAAGAGCTGGGACTTCCTCTACATTTTATTAGTATTATGGTTCCCAATTATGCTTAAACCAGTCATTACACACATCACTGTGCTGAAGGTCTTGTTTGCTAGTAATGGGTGTTTAACACTGTGCTACAACTTCACGTGGCAGTCTCAGCCTGTAGTTCCCTCTGTGCTTTTCAACAGAGGCAGGAAAGTTGTCAGGGAGTGTCTGCATTTCAATTGGAACTCCTACCTTTCTCTTTATCCCTAATCAAATAAAAGAAAAGCTTCAGCTTTGCTGTAGCACAGTACAAAGGAGTAGGGAAAAGGAAGAGGAGAGATGTGGGTGTTTGCAAGGCTGATGTTTTCTCCAAACTATAGAAAAACAATCCCAAGTAGTGCTACAGGCTGGGGACTGAGTGGCTGGAAAGCAGCCAGGAGGAAAGGGACCTGGGGGTACTGATAGATAGTAGGCTGAAGATGAGCCAGCAGTGTGCCCAGGTGGCCAAGAGAGCCAATGGCATCCTGGGCTGCATCAGGAGCAGTGTGGCCAGCAGGACAAGGGAGGTTATTCTGCCCCTGTACTCAGCACTGCCCAGGCCACACATTGAGTGCTGTGTCCAGTTCTGGGCTCCTCAATTCAAGAGAGATGTTGAGGTGCTGGAACATGTCCAGAGAAGGGCAACAAAGCTGTTGAAGGGCCTGGTGTTCAAGAAAAGCCTGGATGAGGCACTCGGTGCCATGGTCTGGTTGACTGGATAGGGCTGGGTGCTAGGTTGGACTGGATGAGCTTGGAGCTCTCTTCCAACCTGGTTGATTCTATGATTCTGTGATTCCTTAAGATTGTTTCCAAGTGAAACTGCATTAGAAACTTGATGCATTAGGTAGGACCTGCTTTATCATTTCATGCTGAACTTGGGAAATGAGGATTGGAATTCACAGTATCACCAAGGTTGGAAGAGACCTCATAGACCATCAAGTCCAACCCTTTACCACAGAGCTCAAGGCCAGACCATGGCACCAAGTGCCACATCCAATCCTGCCTTGAACAGCTCCAGGGACGACGACTCCACCACCTCCCCAGGCAGCCCATTCCAGTGTCCAATGACTCTCTCAGTGAAGAACTTTCTCCTCACCTCCAGCCTAAATTTCCCCTGACGTAGCTTGAGGCTGTGTCCTCTCGTTCTGGTGCTGGCCACCTGAGAGAAGAGAGCAACCTTTTGTTCCTGAAAGAGCTGGAAAGGGCTAAAACTCCTTTCCTGTGAAGACAGATTGAGAGAGTTGGGATTGTTCAGTCTGGAGGAGACCTTATTGTGGTCTTCCAGTATCTGAATGGGGCTACAAGAAAGCTGGGGAGTAGTGATAGGACTAGGGGGAATGGAGCAAAACTAGAAGTGGGTAGATTCAGAATGGATGTTAGGAAGTTCTTTACCATGAGGGTGGTGAGACACTAAAACAGGTTGCCCAAGGAATTGGCTTGCATCAGTGTCTCCCCGTCTCTTCCGATGCCTGTGGCATCATAGCCCATGGCAGTGGTAGGAAAGCCTCATCCCTGGAGGTGTTTAAGCCAGGCTGGATGGGGCTCTGAGCAACCTGATCTAGTGTGAGGTGCCCTTACCCATGGCAGGGGGCTAGAACTAGAGGATCCTTGAGGTCCCTTCCAGCCTTGACAGTTCTGTGATACTATGATCCCCTCTCCAAAATCCCTCTTTTTCTAATAAACATTGCACAGTTTCTTTCTTTCTTAGCATCATAGAATCAACCAGGCTGGAAGAGACCTCCAAGATCATCCAGGCCAACCTAGCACCCAGCCCTAGCCAATCAACCAGACCATGGCACTAAGTGCCTCATGCAGGCTTTTCTTGAACACCTCCAGGGATGGTGACTCCACCACCTCCCTGGGCAGCCCATTCCAATGTCAATCACTCTCTCTGCCAACAACTTCCTCCTGACATCCAGCCTAGACCTCCCCTGACACAACTTGAGACTCTGTCCCCTTGTTCTGTTGCTGGTTGCCTGGCAGAAGAAACCAACCCCAACCTGGCTACAGCCTCCCTTCAGGTAGTTGTAGACAGCAGTGAGGTCCCCCCTGAGCCTCCTCTTCTCCAGGAACAATGAGGAGAGCACTGTTCTTTTTGGGAACAATGAGGTTTTCCACTGTCAGAAGTGTTCATACTGCTCTACCCCTCCATATAAACCATGAGCTGAAGAATGGGAAGCAGCAGGTGAGGACAATGAGAAAATAAACCCATGCCATTTAAAATACAAAGCTTTTGTTCCTTTATATACTTGGAATTACTTCTGCTTGTGGGTGCAGCTTGTCACTTACCAGCCTGTCTGGATGAGCAATATACACAGAAGGAAGAATCTGAGGAAGGCAGTCTTTGCTGGATAAACAACAAAGCATTAGTTACCTGGAAGGCAAGGAGACTGGCATGTTTTTTCCCCCAATGACAATCTATAACAAGCAAATATTTGCTGATAATGTCTGACAATATAGCCACAGGAAGAAGCTGCTGAGGTAATTCTAAGAGTATCCTTTACTGTCAGAGGGATCCATGGCTTTCTAAGGTGATTACACCGTTGGCAGCAAAGTCATTGAGGATGCTAAACAGGAAAGATTTGCTAATAAAAGCCCCGCTGCTGCCTCAGAGCCTGAGCTCTGTCACACTGTCTGCGTGCTTACTGCAGACGAGGGAAAAAAGGTCCTGATCCCATGCAGGTAAGGAGCCCCAAGGAACTCGTGCCCTGGCATTTGCACTGTCTGGCAGCCTCTGCTCCCTGACAACTTCTGAGCCACTTTTGACACAGGTGAGCCAGTCTTGGAGAGGTAAAAAGCGTGGCACATTGCTGTGCCATGGGTAACTCGTTATCCACCTGGGGGTCCTGTGGCTAACAGGTTACCCATGGCACAGCAATGTGCCCTGCTGGCCAAGAAGGCTAATGGGAGCCTGGAGGGTATTACAAAGAGTGTGTCCAGCAGATCAAGAGAGGTTCTCCTCTCCCTCTACTCTGCCCTGCTGAGACCTCATATTGGGTACTGCCTTCAGTTTTGGGCTTCCCAGTTTAAGAGGGACAGGGATCTGCTGGAGAGGGTCCAGCAGAGGGCTGTGAGGACAATGAGGGGACTGGAGGGCTTATGAGGAGAGGGTGAGGGACCTGGGGCTGCTTAGTCTGGAGAAGAGAAGACTGAGAGGGGATTTGATAAGTGTTTATAAATATCTGAGTACTGGCCAGGAGTGGGGGGACAGGCTCTGCTCACTGCTCCCTGGGATAGGACAAGGAGCAATGGGTGTAAGCTGCAGCAAAAGAGGTTCTGCCTCAACACAAGGGGGAACTTCTTTAAGGGTCCCAGAGCACTGGCACAGGCTGCCCAGAGAGGTTGTGGAGTCTCCTTCTCTGGAGACTTTCAAGGCCTGTCTGGATGTGTTCCTCTGTGATCTGTGTTAGATTGTGTGGTCCTGCTCTGGCAGGGGGGGTTGGACTGGATGATCCCCTTGGGTCCCTTCCAACTCCTAACACCCTGTGAGCCTGTGATGCTGAACACACCAGGTGTGACCACAGCGAGGGAAGAATGGCAGTGGTGTGGGAGCAGGGCCAACACGTGGGGTACAGTTGGGTGTTGGGTGGGAGGGTTGTGAGGGCATCTTAGAGACCCTGGAGCTGTAGTGATGCTTGAAAGGGTGAAAGCTGCCTTGGTTCCTCAGTCCATGAGACAAGTTCTTTGTAACAACAAATAAACAAGAGGGCTTTGCACCTGTTTGCCTGGGCAACCTGCTCATATGGCATCTTGTCAAAGCTCTGCTAGTTTAAGGTTTTCTATAAACTGCAGTCTCCTAAAGGTCTCCCTCCAGACTGCTGGAGCCCAGCATATTTAGGCTCTGGAAGGGTACTTTGAACATGCCCAAATACCTGCATTGGAGGGAAAAGCAGATGGTGTAAATGCATTCATACTGGAATTATCCCACAGAAAGTCACCTCAAATAATCCCCAGCTGGGTGTGTGGAGCTCCATTGCCTTTGTGCTACCCAAGCTGAGCAAAGGAAGAGGCAGGCACTAACATCTGACCTTTAGAATAGCTCCATCTGGCAGAGAACCCCAGCTGAAGGGGCTTTGATGAAGCTCCTTCATGCCATGAGTAACACAAGTGCCCTTTAAAGGAGGTGATGAGGGAACCGCCAGAGGGAAGTAACAAACAGGACTCACTTCCTTACAACTAAAAGGTGTTACAACTTCTAATCTGCTCTCTGGGAATTTGTTTATAACCTGTCGTGAAGCCACAAGGAACAGTTGTGTTTGTTCACCCAGGTTTATTTGTTTGCATTCAGGTCTGCTGGGGCTCTATCTGGAGCAGGCTAACGCAACGCTTTGGCGCACACAGAGACACCCTGTGCAAACGAGGCGTGGGAAGGAGCAATCCCAGTGCACTAATGAAGGAAGAGCTAAGCTTAGTTTTGGATGAGGAAGCCTCACTGGCTGGAGCTGCACATATCAGCATCAGAGGACAGGTGTACTCCACAGGAGAAGCAGGGTAAATCTGATTCTGAGCTGTACCATCATCATCTCGTACCCACGGCACGTTCGCCTGCCTGCTCATTTGTGCATCTGCTGCCTACTTACGTCTTTGTACTCCAGCAAGCCTTAAGTTATGTAAGCAGTTGTACATCTCTGCCTAACAGACCATATGTTACAAAATGGCTCTGAGGTGGTGAAAGAAAGATGGGCTCAACGTGAAGCAGAAAGCTTAACTGTACTAGGAGTGGAGAAACAAAGGGGACGTGTAGCAATAAAAAGGAACAAATCCTGCCTTAAGACACATACTGGGAGGAAGGTAGCTTTTCCCATGATGACACAACCCTCTTATTGCCTGATACTAGAGGAAAAAAGCATCACCTCCTGTGTAAATTTCTCTTCCTCTCTCTTCCACTCCTCTTTTTCTTCCTCCTCATCCGTGGGCACCAACTGCTTTATTTGCCACTGCTGTCGCTGAGGAAAGGCTGCATTAAAAAGGTCGATCTGACATGCAAGAGAGCTCAGTCCAATTCCTTTAAGAAATGAGTCCTACAGCCAGACAATCTCATGTCCTCAGTTTACATCACTTCAGACAATCTCATGTCCTCAGTTCACATCACTTTAAAAGTGTGGCATTTCAGTGGCACAGTTGTAGTGTTCGGTGAGAAAGGTGGTAGGTGAGTTTCTTAGATAGAACTATAGAATCAGAATGGTTTAGGTTGGAAAGGACCTCAAAAATCATCTAATTCCAACCCCCCCACACACCATGGCAGAGGCTGCCTCTCACTAGAACAGGTCGTTCAAGGCCTCGTCCAACCTGGTCCTGAGCACCTCCAGGGAGGTTGTGGAGCACAGAAGCACAGAATGTGATCTTTGATCACATTCTGTGCTTCTGTGCTCCACAACCTCCCTGGGCAACCTGTGCCAGGGTCTCACCACCCTCACTGCAAAGAACTTGTACCTAACATCTTATTTAAACCTCCCCTCTTCCAGTTGAAACCCATTACTCCTCATCCTGTCATTACAAGACCTTGTAAATAGTCCCTCCTCAGCCCTCCTATAGACCCCCTTCATATTCTGGAAGGCTACTCCAAGGTCTCCTTGAAGTCTTCTCTTCTCCACTATAAATCAATCCAAGCTAAACCAATCCTGATTTTGGAAGCTCTTTTTTACTGCAGGGCTTGACCTTGAAACTTTGGTGTGAGGAAGTTGTAATCAGAGGAGTGTATACAGAAAGATGAGATGTGTCCACCTGGCCCTTTGGAGATTGGATGGGTGGTTGAATTACTCACCCCTTTGACTCAACCCATCTGAAAGAGTTGTGTGCAGCTCCAGGTAGAGTAAGAATCTGTGCTCCCTCCCAGGGCAAGCAACTGGATGCGCAGCAGCTCTTGCTGGAGATGAGCAAACAGAAGTCTGTCAGCCAAGCAACGATGGCAGAAGGCTTTCCTCAGCACTCTTCTTCCTTCCAGGTATCTCATAAGGCCCAGAAGATATTACACATTTGACAAAGGTCAGGATTCTGGCAGGTTTTGTGTGGTACTTTCTATTCCTGTAAATATCACACATGTTTCCTGGATTAATCAAGAGGCAGCTGCTTCATCTGTTCACTGCTTGCTTCTAACCACCTGAAGAAGAGAGACACATGCATGTATCTATCTATTTATAGATTCATAGAATCATTTAGGCTGTGAAAGACCTCTAAGATCAAGTCCAACCACTAACGCAACGCTGTGAAGTCCACGTCCATGAGCACCACATCTACACCTCCTAAATGCCACTTCCACCACTCTGCTGAGCAGCCTGTTCCAGCCTTTGACAACCCTATCAGTGAAGAAATCTTTCCAAATGTCCAAACTAAACCTACTCTGGTGCAACTGGAGGCCATTTCCTCTTGTCCTGTCCCTAGCTAGTTGGGAGAACAGACCCACACCTCCCCACGACCTCCTTTCAGGTCTTTGTAGAGAGTGCTAAAGTCTCCCCTCAGCCTCTTTTTCTCCAGGCTAAACAACTTTAGTTCCCTCAGCTGCTCCTCATAAGACTTACACACTTACAGACTTTCCACCAGCTTTATTCTCTGTGTGGACATACTCCACCACCTCTTGATGGCTGCAATACTGGAACATATCTTGATGTTGAGATACTGGAAGGTGTCCAGAGAAGGGCAACAAAGCTGGTGAGGGGCCTGGAGCACAGCCCTGTGAGGAGAGGCTGAGGGAGCTGGGGGGGTGCAGCCTGCAGAAGAGGAGGCTCAGGACAGAGCTCATTGCTGGCTACAGCTACCTGAAGGGAGGTTGTAGCCAGGTGGGGTTGGGCTCTTCTGCCAGGCAAGCAGCAACAGAACAAGGGGACACAGTCTCAAGCAGTGCCAGAGGAGGTCTAGGCTGAATGTTAGGAGGAAGTCTTCCCAGAGAGAGTGATTGGCATTGGAATGGGCTGCCCAGGGAGGTGGTGGAGTCACTGCCCCTGGAGGTGTTGAAGCAAAGCCTGCATGAGGCACTTAGTGCCATGGTCTGGTTGACTGGATAGGGCTGGGTGCTGGGTTGGCCTGGATGATCTTGGAGGTCTCTTCCAACCTGGTCCATTCTATGATTGTTTAGGGCTGGGTGCCAGGTTGGCCTGGATGATCTTGGAGGTCTCTTCCAACTTGGTTGAGTCTATTCTATTCTATTCTACTAATAGTATCTTTCCATGAAAAGAGTTACTCATCAAATCATTATCTTCAGCTCTTTAGGGAACCTCTGCCTCTTCACACAAGAATCTGTGACTTTAGGTGTTTGAACTCTGACAACTGTAGCAGAGCCTAGCCCAGATGTTGCTGCAGGTAAGGGATGGAAATATCTTGACTCACCAGCCACGCTGGATAAGGACAAGAGGACCAGAGCATCACAGTTTGCAAGAGCACTACAGTTTGCATTGCAACCCTGGACTCTGAAGGGTCAGGCAAGTACAGAGGTACAGCTGAGCCTAAGGGCTGACTGCCTGGGCTGGCCTCACTGATGCTCACTTGAAGTAGCTTGAAGCTACTGCAAAGACAGCCATGACAGCACAGGGCTTTGGATGGGCTCTGCATGAGCTGCCTGAAAACCTGTGAAAAGGCTTAGGTCTCTGTGCCAAGCTGTTGTCAGTGCTGCTTGTGCTCTCCCAGTGAAACAGTGCCACTCAGCTAACTCATTTCATCTGGGTTCAAGCACGTCTCTAGAGACTGCAGTCAGAGCAGTGGCTGTGGAGCAGAGCAATCCCAAGGATGTGCACATCTAGGGCTTGGGGTTTCAGTTCTGCTAATGAACAAAACAGGACATGAAATATGGAAAACTTGGGTGGGGATTGGCTGATTTCACAGAATCACAGAATGTCAGGGGCTGGAAAGGAGCTCCAGTCCAACCCCCCCCTGCCAGAGCAGCAGCACCTAGAGCAGATCACACAGGAATGCATCCAGGCAGGTTTTGAATATCTCCAGAGAGGGAGACTTCACAAACCCCTGGGCAGCCTGTGCCAGGGGTTCTGCCACCCTCACAGGTTAAAAAATCCTCCCCATGATTAAATGAAACTTCCTATGCTTACATCCATTGTCCCTTGTGCTGTCACTGGGCATCACCCAGCAGAGCCTGGCTCCAGCCTCCTGGCACTCACCTGCACACACTGATAACCACTGATGAGGTCTCCTTCAAGCAGCACAGCCCCAGCTCCCTCAGGCTCTTCTCATAACAGAGCTGTTCCATTCACTTGATCATCTTTGTGGCTCTGCACTGGGCACACTCAAGCAGTTCTATGTCCCTCTTGAACTGGGGGTCCAGATCCGGACACAGTGTTCCAGATGTGGCCTCAGCAGGGTAGAGTTAGAGGGGCAGGAGAACCACTCTCAACCTACTAGCCACAGCCCTTCTAATCCACCCCAGAGTGGCATTGCCCCTCCTGGCCACAAGAGCACACTGCTGGCTAATAGTCAGCCTCACATCCACTAGGACCCCCAGGTCCTTTGCCCTTCACTGCCTTCCAACAGGTCAGTGCCCAACCTACACTGACACCTGGGGTTGTTCTTTGCCAGGTGCAAGACTCTACACTTGCCCTTGTTGAACTTCACTGCAACTTTTCACCTCTGCTATCCTGTCTCTGTCCCTACCCTGCCAGTTTCCCCTCTTGTTCCCTTCACAACCTCTAGTTTTTAGAACAATGCACTCCCCAAGCCACACTTTTTCACTGGTTCACATCTAAGATTCCATAGTCCTCTATATCAGGTGGTTCTGAGAAGTCACAGACATGAGAATCCAACATTTGGTCTCTGACAATTGTCCCTACATTCTCCAAGCTGAATTTCAGCCAAGAGTGTTTAATCTCCAAAGTGGACAGAAAAAAAATGAGTTGAGATACCTGCAGAAGGGCTGCTGGAAATTGTTTGGCTTCTCTGTAGAGTACAGAAGAGGAGAAAACATCTTCCCTAGTCCTCATGTGATAGATGGTATGAATCTCACTACAGCAATCAAATATTCTGGCAGCATCTGAAGATGCATGACAGAGTCTATCATTTATTATTTCTTCATCCAGTCACAGCCATCATGAGATTATAAAGTGAAATTTATGTAGATCATATTTGGAGAATCACCCCAGCCAAGCATGGGGGCTATTTATGCTTGATCTATTAATGAGAGAACTCACTTGGCAGGCACAAAATCAGCCAAGAAAAACATATTTCACTCCTTTCTTGCATTCTAGACTTCAGAGAGTATCTACAGGCAGGAAAGTTTCAGAGCTTTAATTGTTTGAAGCCCTCATGAGAGAATCAGGCAGGGTTGGAAGGGACCACAAGGAGCAGCCAGTTCCAACCCCCCTGCCATGCCCAGGGACACCCTACCCTAGAGCAGGCTGCACACAGCCTCAGCCAGCCTGGCCTCAAACACCTCCAGCCATGGGGCCTCAACCACCTCCCTGGGCAACCAATTCCAGCCTCTCACCACTCTCCTGCTCAACAACTTCCTCCTCACCTCCAGCCTCACTATCCCCACCTCCAGCTTTGCTCCATCCCCCCAAGTCCTATCACTCCCTGATAGCCTAAGAAGTCCCTCCCCAGCTTTTTTGTAGCCCCCTTCAGATCCTGGAAGGCCACAAGAAGGTCACCTGGGAGCCTCCTCTGCTCCAGCCTGCACAGCCCCAACTCTTTCAAGTCTGTGCTCACAGCAGAGCTGCTGCAGCCCTCTGAGCATCCTCCTGGCCCTGCTCTGGACACTCTCCAGCATCTCCACAGCCCTCCTGTAATGGAGGCTCCAGAACTGGATGCAGTACTCCAGGTGGGGGCAGAGGAGAGCAGAGGAGAGCAGAGGAGAGCAGAGGAGAGCAGAGGAGAGCAGAGGAGAGCAGAGGAGAGCAGAGGAGAGCAGAGGAGAGCAGAGGAGAGCAGAGGAGAGCAGAGGAGAGCAGAGGAGAGCAGAGGAGAGCAGAGGAGAGCAGAGGAGAGCAGAGGAGAGCAGAGGAGAGCAGAGGAGAGCAGAGGAGAGCAGAGGAGAGCAGAGGAGAGCAGAGGAGAGCAGAGGAGAGCAGAGGAGAGCAGAGGAGAGCAGAGGAGAGCAGAGGAGAGCAGAGGAGAGCAGAGGAGAGCAGAGGAGAGCAGAGGAGAGGGGGAGAATCCCCTCCCTGGCCCTGCTGGCCACACTTCTGCTGCTGCAGCCCAGGCTCTGCTTGGCTTTCTGGGCTGCAAGTGCACACTGCTGGCTCCTGTTGAGCTTCTCCTCCAGCAGCACCCCCAAGTCCCTCTCCTCAGGGCTGCTCTCCAGCCACTCACTGCCCAGCCTGCATTTGTGCTTGGCATTGCCTCCACCCAGCTGCAGGACCTTGCACTTGGTCTTATTGCACCTCCTGAGCTTGGCTTGTGCCCACCTCTGCAGCCTGTCCAGGTCCCTCTGGCTGGATCCCTGCCCTCCAGCCTGGCTGCTGCACCACACAGCTTGGTGTGGGCAGCAACCTTGCTGAGGTTGAACTCAGTGCCTCTGTTCATGGCACCCACAAAGCTGTTGAACAAGACTGGTCCCGGGACTGATCTCTGAGGGCCTCCACTTGTCACTAATGCATTGTTTCAGAAGGGCAGGAGGGAAGAGCAGGAGGGCAGAGGGCACACCTTTCTCCTGCTGATCACAACCCCCTCCTTGGCAAGCTGGATCAACATGTGCACAGGACGAAATGGGGAGATGAGGTTCAGCTCAAAACCCTCTTTCCTTCTCTTGCTTTGTACTTCTCCCTTTTGCTTGCAAAATCTTTGTGCACATCACACAAAACACCAAGGAGAGGAAGCCCTCTAATGGAAACAGACACATCTCCATGGAATTGTTAACTGGTGATGCACAGGAGGTTTGAGTGCACTCATCCATCCCTGCCTATCGGGATACAGTTTATATAGCCCGCATGAGATTTCACTGTGTGGTTTTATCCTGCCCCTCTTCTCAGCAGCCTTACCCCACACAAATCCTTCCTCACATGATGCAAGATGACACTCTTTCTATGTGCTGTCCTGACTGATTCTTCACATAGCCACCAGGCAGTTACTGACTCTTTCTTCCCCTCAAATCAGACCCCAATGGGCCATTGCTTTCTTACTCCCATTCAGGTTTGGCTGCCTCTCTCCTCCTGCTCTCTGCCTCTTGCCCCAGCAGGCTGGGGTGACACTTAGACTGTCAGTGGCAGCAGAGAGCACTGTTTCAGGTCACAGCAGTGACCCTTTTTTGCTTCCTTTCATACATGAGTGGAGCCATGTGATTCTCTCCCAGCAAGCCATAAAGAAGCTGAAGCACCAGATGGACTGATCTAGCACCAGTCACACTGCACTTCAGTCCTACCATCCTATCCACTACCCCCCCCCCCCCCCCCCCAGCAGTAGCTTTATGAACTGGAACAAAAATATGATGAGTCTTTGAAGCCTCCTGACACTGCAGTCCTGGCTCTCTCCTTGCCTCTTGCATGCTTTCAGGTTTGCTCAGAATGGAGCCTGAGATCTGTGCCATGAACACGTTTCAAGGACTCAATAAGGGCAACACATTGCTGCAGCAAAAGCAAGGAGAAGGGCAGCACAAAGAATCATAGGATGTCAGGGGCTGGAAGGGACCTCGAAAGATCATCTGGGCCAACACCCTGCCAGAGCAGGATCACCCAGAGCAGATCACACTGCAACACATCCAAACAGGTCTTGAATATCTCCAGAGAGGGAGGCTCCACAACCCCTCTGGGCAGCCTGTTCCAGGCTCTGTCACCCTCACAGGAACAAAATTCTTCTTCAGGTTCACATGGAACCTCCTCTGCCTCAACTTCCACCCATTGCCCCCCTGTCCTGTCACTGGGCATCACTGAGCAGAGCCTGGCTCCAGTCTCCTGGCACTCCTTACATATTTATCAATGTGAATGAGGTCAACCCTTAGTCTCCTCCTCTCCAAGCTAACAAGCCCCAGCTCCCTCAGGCTCTCCTCATAAGGAAGATGTTTAACTTTCTTCATCATTTTTGTGGCTCTGTGCTGGACTCTCTCAAGCACCTCCTTGTTCTTCTTGAGTTGGGGGGACCCAGAACTGGACACAGTGCTCCAGATGAGGCCTCAGCAGGGCAGCACTGAACAGAGAAGAAAGGGACAGTGCATTGGCAGAATCACTGTCAAGGCCATTAAAAAGCAGCAAGTGAAACAAGCAAGGGAGAAGTGTGGATTTTCAAGAGGGAACCTGAGAACTATTAGTAAACCTGGGACTAAGCTTCTGCTCTGCTAATCTGGACACTGGTGGTGGCAAAGGCCCCTAAGCAAAGCTCCAGAGGAAGGAGTCATCTGCAGTGTCCAAAGAATCACAGAATCACCATAGAATCAACCAGGTGGGAAGAGACCTCCAAGATCATCCAGGCCAACCTAGCATCCAGCCCTAGCCAGTCAGCCAGACCATGGCACTAAGTGCCCCAGCCAGGCTTTGGCTTCAGCACCTCCAGGGATGGCAACTCCACCACCTCCCTGGGCAGCCCATTCCAATGCCAATCACTCTCTCTCTCAAGAACTCCCTCCTAACATCCAGCCTAGACCTCCCCCAGCACTGCTTGAGACTGTGTCCCTGTGTTCTGTTGCTGCTTGCCTGGCAGAAGAGACCAACCCCACCTGGCTACAGCCTCCCTGCAGGCAGCTGCAGGCAGCAATGAGCTCTGCCCTGAGCCTCCTCTGCTGCAGGCTGCACCCCCCCAGCTCCCTCAGCCTCTCCTCACAGGGCTGTGCTCCAGGCCCCTCACCAGCTTTGTCACCCTTCTCTGGACATGTTCCAGCACCTCAACATCTCTCTGCAATGGAGGAGCCCAGAACTGGACACAGCACTCAAGGTGTGGCCTGAGCAGTGCTGAGCACAGGGGCAGAAGAACCTCCTTTGTCCTGCTGCCCACACTGCTCCTGAGCCAGCCCAGGATGCCATTGGCTCTGCTGCCCACCTGGGCACACTGCTGGCTCATATTCAGCTCCTCTCTGCCAGCACCCCCAGGTCCCTTTCTGCCTGGCTGCTCTCAGCCACTCTGGCCCCAGCCTATAGCTGCTGCTTGAGGTTGTTGTGGCCAAAGTGCAGAACCCTGCACTTAGCCTTGTTCAGTCTCATCCCATTGGCCTCTGCCCACCCATCCGGCCTGGCCAGGTCCCTCTGCAGGGCTCTCCTACCTTCCAACAGCTCCACACCTGCTCCTGGCTTGGTGTCATTTGCAAACCTACAGATGCTGGACTCAATCCCCTGGTCCAGACCATCAATAAAGATATTGACCAGGACTGTGCCCAGCACTGATCCCTGGGAAGAGAGCTGGTGCAAGCACTGCTGCATGCACAGAGCATCTCCCCTGACCTCACCAGCTTACTGCATGCCACCAGTGACTGACCCCTTTAGGAAAGCAGTGCCCACCCATCTCAGAGGACAAACCCAGGCCAAAGCACATTTGGCAGCCTGCTGGCTTTGCCTGTCTGGAAGCTGTCTGGAGACAGCAATTTATCCCTGCAATGTTGGGTTTTTTTCCCCTCTGCTTGATTGGCAGACCAAAGATTAGGCCCCTTCCAATAAATTTCTCTGAGAATACAAATCCTAATTTGCTGTTTGTTAAATGCTTAACTGAAGTCTGAGGTGACTGCTTTAAAATCAGGCTGCTAGAATAGATGCTGTCAGGCATCCAGGGGCTCTAGAGAATGGCTCTTCCTGACAGCAAGCCGAGATGCAGACAGTCACTTTTTAATACCATGCTGTGAAAAGCTCACCCCTCAGCCCAGCCTCCTGGCTTTTATTTGCAGTAAACAGCAGAGCCTGGCCCTATGCTGTGGCTATGACTCCATTCTGCTTCCTGAGGTGCACTTAGCAGCAAGAGGGCCAGCGTGGGGGTGCTTTGTGCTGGCCACTAAAGAGGGTTTGCGGAGGAAGACAGGGAGAGAGAGAGAGGCAAATTCATTGGGTTTAGGGGGTTGGCAACAACATGGGGGGAGAAAAAAAATGAAGTCATTTTTGGGTTTGAAGTAGGAAGAGAGAGGTGTGGTACAAGCCAAGGACATGCACTTGGTTGCTGCTATGGCCCCTCCTGGTAGAGGAAGACATAGAGAAGCTCCTCAGTCTCCCCATCGCTCCATGGATCTCTTTCCCAGGGAAAATAGAACAGGTTATCTTTCCATGAGGAGCTGACTGAGCACTTTGATACAGACTTTGAGGCTTTCCTGAAATCTTATGCAAGTTTAAAAGCTTAGGAACTATGTATCTGGCCTTCCTTGCTGTACTGATAGCTCTATGAGCCAAACCCTGGTGGTCCTTTCCAACCACAGTGATTCACAGTGATCAGATGCTGTGCTGAGGGATTTGGTTTAGTCAAGGACTTGTCAGAGTGAAACTGATGACTGGACTCAAGGATCTGGAAGGTCTTTTCCAATCTAAGAAATTCTGTGACTCTGTGGATCTGTGATTCTGTGAAACCCTGTGCCAAGGATTTGCACCCCAAGGAAGTGAACAGCACTTCAGTATTTGCCTAGCAGGGAAAGCACAGCACTAAGATTATACTGATTTTCCAGTAAAGGTAACAAAACAGCCTCTCCATGTGTCCATTAAAGCAAGTTCCCAGTGGTTTTCAGAGCTGTAAGCCACATATTAGATATTTCCTACACTTAGAATCATAGAATCAACCAGGTTGGAAGAGACTTCCAAGATCAGCCAGGCCAACCTAGCACCCAGCCCTAGCCACTCAACTCGACCACAGTACCAAGTGTCTCATCCAGGCTTTGCTTCAACACCTCCAGGCACGACGACTCCACCACCTCCCTGGGCAGCCCATTCCAATGCCAATCACTCTCTCTGCCAACAACTTCCTCCTAATATCCAGCCTAGACCTCCCCTGGCACAACTTGAGACTGTGTCCCTGTGTTCTGTTGCTGGTTGCCAGGCAGCAGAGCCCAACCCCACCTGGCTACAGCCTCCCTGCAGGTAGTTGTAGACAGCAATGAGCTCTGCCCTGAGCCTCCTCTTCTGCAGGCTGCACACCCCCAGCTCCCTCAGCCTCTCCTCACAGGGCTGTGCTCCAGGCCCCTCACCAGCTTTGTCACCCTTCTCTGGGCACCTTCCAGCTCCCTCAGCCTACCTTCATAGCTGTATATATTGTAAATACCTGCTTGTACATTGTGCTAAGCTGTAAATATAAAGCTCCATTCTCATCTCCAGCTCAACTGAGCCTAGTTTGGGTGATTTCATAAGAGTGGAGGGGGCAGGTAACCCCCAAACCATCACATCCTTACTTTGGCACCCAACGTGGCACCTGTTCAGGAAAAGGAAACTGTCACTAAAAGGTTGCCTTATTGGTTGCCTTATTCTACCCTTCAGGAGGACTAAAACTGGCCTATGAGAATGACAAATTTCCATACATCTCTATTACAGTGCTCTCTCCTAATTGGTATTGATCTTCCCTGTGGTACATGGAACACAAGAAATTATATCTGAGCTAATACAAATGGGAAGCAGAGAGAAAAGATTGACACCAAAGGGGGTCGTGGGAATGGGTAAGGGCTGCTAGAATGTGTTTGTTCAGCAGCAAGGAAAAAAAAAGTACAACCCCAAACATGGTTTTTCACAAGAGAGGCAAGTATGAAACTGTCTGAGATTGAAACTGAGAGGATAAATAGCTTTACCAGAAGAGAAGTAGAATAAAATATGGAGCAAGGGGGGTAAAATGATACAGTTAAGAGCCTCTAAGGAGGAAGGACATCTTTTCAGTGAGCAAGCCAGGTGGGCAAGCTTTGGGAATGGACTTGGTTGGAAATGTAGCTCATGTCCAGTAAAATCAGATGAAGAGTAACAACTGACCTCAGTGCCAATGGAATGGGCTGCCCAGGGAGGTGGTGGAGTCACCATCCCTGGAGGTGTTCAAGCCAAGCCTGGATGAGGCACTTAGTGCCATGGTCTGGTTGACTGGCTAGGGCTGGGTGCTAGGTTGGACTGGATGATCTCAGAGGTCTCTTCCAACCTGGTTGATTCTATGCTTCTGTGAACTCCTCCTTGGCAGCTCAGAGGTTTAGGAAAGCAGCCTGGGTGTCCCAATTCTAATTTCAATTTCCCAGAGACTCCAATACAGTTGATAGAACCAATAACAATTTATAGGATGCCCTTCTCTCTTCCCCCATCTTTCCCAAAGAAAAAGGAATTAGATGGAGAGAGAGAGTGAGGAAAGGTAAAGCAGACCCAAAGAATTCATCTCACTGCAATTTGGAAGTTGAAAGAGGAAAAGTTTAACAATAAATAAAAGGTCTATGAGGTAAGGAAGTTAGAAAGGTATAGGGAGGGGAAACAAGACATAAAATAGGTAAATATACAACCAGATTTGATGGCAATGGGTTTGGTCTGCCTGTAGTGATGGCCACGTGGTGGAACAAGGAGCAGCTGGAAACAGGAATGGTGGTTGCTGGTGAGCAGGAAGGCAGGGGAGAGAGAGCAATAGGAAGTCCCCCTGCTTTTATGGCTCTTAGAAGGAAGGAGGAGTGGGCTAAACCACCATCACCTGGGAGTGTTCAGACCCACCCCTGGGGAGTGGTCAAGATCACCTGGGGTCAGGTTCAAGACCATTCCCCCAGGTGGGTTAACTCTGTACACTGTGCCAGAACCCTCCCAAGAAACACCCCTGCAGGGGACAGTGTCCTACAGAGAGGTAAGATTAGCTGAATTCCTGAGGTTAGCTGAAGCGTTCATGTCTTGGGCTTTTTGTTTCCTTGGTCTTGCATTCCCTTCAGTTTATGAAGTTCAGATCATCCTGAACTCCACTGTGCCAGGCAAGCTCAGCCACTCTCCCTCCTCTACATGCAAGCTGTGCTTGCCAACCCAATGGGCTGCATACAAGATGATGTTGTTTGCTAATTATGCAACCCCAAATGTATTTATCTTAGAATCATGAAATCATAGAATCATAGAATCAGTCAGAGTTGGAAGGAACCCCAAGGATCATCTAGTTCCAACCCCTCTGCCATGGGCAGGGACACCTCACACTAGATCACACTGTCCAGATCCTCATCCAGCCTGGCCTTAAACGCCTCCAGGGATGAGGCTTCCACCAACTCCCTGGGCAAACACTTCCAGGCTCTCACCACCCTCATGGTGAAAAACTTCTTCCTAACATCCAGTCTGAATCTACCCATTTCCAGCTTTGTTCCATTCCCCCCAGTCCTGTCACTCCCTGACATCTTAAAAAGTCCTTCCCCAGCTTTCTTTCAGGCCCCTTTAAGATACTGAAAGGTCACAATAAGGTCACCTGAGATCCTTCTCCTCTCCAGACTGACTGCAAAGAGCAGCAGGGAAGTAATTAATTAACAGTTGATACCTGCAGCTTCCTTCAAAGTGGGAGCAGCCATTTGTTCTGAACTGTGAGAGCTGCACTGCAGTGAAGATGCTCAGCATCCTCTGGGAAGCCTGCTCAATCACAGGCTTTCAAAAGCCTAGTCCCATCTTCCTAAGCAGAGCAGAGTAATAATGAGGCTCTCTGTCACTGTGTCATGCCAGAGCAAGGAGGGCAAAACTTCATTACGCTCCTTTGACTCACCTTCCATCAATGTGAGCGAGATAAACACAGGGATCCAACCTAGTCCCTCAGCTGCAAGGTGTGAAATTTAGTCCCTTGGTGGAAAGCTCCTCATTCTGCTCCAGCCAGTGTGGGGGAAGCCACTGAGGCAGCACAACCCTCAAACCTGAGCAAACTGAGCTGCAGACAACTTCTAACAAACCTCAGCCTTGAAGTGCAGGTCTTAAACTGAGAGGCTTTAACTTTTTTTGTCCTCTTTAACATTATTTAGAATCCTAGAATCGTTTTGTCCAGAAAAGAGCTCTAAGATCTTCAAGCCAATCTTTAACCTAAGACCTCCATGGTCATTAATCCATGTTCCAAAGTGCTGTGCCCACAGTCTTCTTGAACACCACCAAGAATGATGATGCCACTACCTCCCTGGGCAACCTATTCCAATGCCTGACCAAAATTTACATGTATTTATCCACAGCCTTTTGCAGTTGTGGAGCTTCTTGGAAGGTGACAGCCCAGCTAGACCACAGGTTTTGTCTCAGAAGCCTTCACAGGCTCACAGATGTCATGGGTTGGAAGGGACACAAAGACATCATCCAGCCCAACCTCCCTGCCAGAGCAGGACCACACAATCTTCACAGAATAAAAACTCAAGTACTTCACAGAATCACAGAACTGGAAAAGCCCTTCAAGCTCATCAAGTTCAATCATTGGTTTCACACTGACAAGTCCTTGACTCAACCAAATCCCTCAGCACAACATCCAATCACTGTGAATTGCTATGCTTGGAAGGGACCACCAGGATCAGCCAGTCCAACCTTCATCCCAGCAGCCTTCATCACCAGATCATAGCCTCAAGCACCACATCCACTCTCCTCTTAAACACCTCCAGGGATGGTGACACCACCACCTCCCTGGGCAGCCTGTGCCAGTGCCTGACCACCTGCTCAGTAAAGAACTTCCAACATCCAACCTAAACCTCCCCTGCTGCTACTTGAGGCAATTTCCTCTTGTCCTGTCATTAGTAATTGGGGAGAAGTAACCAGCTCCAGCCTCACTACAACCAGCTTTCAGATAGCTAAAAGTTTAGGTAGTTGTCTCAGAAACCTTCACAGGATCACAGATGTCAGGGGTTGGAAGGGACACAAAGAGATCATCTAGCCCAATCCCCCTGCCAGAGCAGGACCACACACTCTAGCTCAGATCATAGAGGAACACACCCAGACAGCCCTTGAAAGTCTCCAGAGAAGGAGACTTCCTGAGCTGAATTTGAGCACAGCCTGAACTGCCATCAAATAAATGCAGTTCTCAGTGTTTATTCTATATCCAACAGCATTAGGGCATGAAAAGTCTGAATTATTTCTCTTCTTGGCCAGGTAAACTTCAAAATCATTTCTGGCTGATATGAATATCAAGGAAACTGTTTTGATATGTGCACTTGAAAATGAGAAGTCCTCTTTTGCAAAGGAAAATGTTCTAAACCAAAAAGGTTCCTAAGGGTTGGAACAGGCTATGCAGGGAAGTGGTTGAATCACCTTCCCTGGGTGTATTTAAAAGCCACCTAGATATGGTGCTCAAGGATATGGTGCAGTAGTTGCCCTGGCAGAGTTAGAAAGTTGTTGGACCTGATGATCTTGAAGGTCTTTTCCAACCGTAGTGATTCTGTGTGAAAGGATTTCAAATCACAGAACCACAGAATGTCAGGGGCTGGAAGGGACCTCCAAAGCTCATCCAGTTCAAACCCCCCCCTGCCAGAGCAGGAGCATCTAGAGCAGATCACACAGGAACACATCCAGGCAGGGTTTGGATGTCTCCAGAGAGGGAGGCTCCACAAGCTCCCTGGGCAGCCTGTTCCAGGGTTCTGGCACTCTCACAGGGAACAAAAGTCCTCCTCATGGTTAAATGAAACTTCTATGCTTCAGCTTCCATCCATTGTCCCTTGTGCTGTCAGCAGGCATCACCCAGCAGAGCCTGGCTCCAGCCTCCGGGTACTCACCCTGCACATACTGACAAACACTGGTGAGGTCACCTCTCAGGCTCCTCCAAGCTAAAGAGCCCCAGCTGCCTCAGGCTCGTGTTTAAATGAAGCATCCTGTGCCTCACACCACTCCTTTTTGTGATGCTCCCAGGCCACAAGCAGTGACGATGCTTATTCAGGACCCAATTTGCATTTGCAAGACAACCATAACACTCTACTTCGGGTTATCACCTGTGCTCTAACTTTGCCAGAGCATCTCTCTAGTCTTGTCTTGTCTTGTCTTGTCTTGTCTTGTCTTGTCTTGTCTTGTCTTCTCTTCTCTTCTCTTCTCTTCTCTTCTCTTCTCTTCTCTTCTCTTCTCTTCTCTTCTCTTCTCTTTTCTCTTCTCTTTTCCCTTCCCTTCCCTTCCTCTTCCAATTTGCTTTGTTTTCCCGTTTCACTACCTTTCACTTTGCTATTCATTTCCCTTTGTTTTGCTTTGGTTCTGTTCCCTTCCCTTTCCTTTTGCTTTGCTTTTCCTTTCCTTTTGGTTTGCTTTTCTTTTCCTTTGCTTTTCTTTTCCTTTCACTCTCCTCTTCTCTTCTCTCCTCTCCTCTCCTCTCCTCTCCTCTCCTCTCCTCTCCTCTCCTCTCCTCTCCTCTCCTCTCCTCTCCTCTCCTCTCCTCTCCTCTCCTCTCCTCTCCTCTCCTCTCCTCTCCTCTCCTCTCCTCTCCTCTCCTCTCCTCTCCTCTCCTCTCCTCTCCTCTCCTCTCCTCTCCTCTCCTCTCCTCTCCTCTCCTCTCCTCTCTCTTCCATGCCTTTCCACTCCTTCCCTTCTCTTTTCCTCTTCTGTTCCAACAACCAATGCCATCTCCTGGCTGTGCAAGCCCTCGTTTGGTGGCTTTGACATCCAGCCATCAGAGGGAGCAACTGTTTAATTAGCAATCCCAGTTTGCCAGCCCTGCCAAGGCTGCTGCTGGCTGCGCAGATAAGAGGTCATTATGGAGCAGCCATGCAAGCCTTTTCCCCCCAGAGCTAGAGGAGGACACAACCATTAGCCAATGGCACAGAAAAATGGAACCTAGTGAGGAATGATTCTCAAGCCATTGTGAGGATCTGTCCAAAATAAAAGAGGAGGAAGGAAACAAAAGAAAGAAAAGGGGGGGGGGGAAGTGAAGTATTACCCATTAAAACAAAAGGCACCTCCCAGGGTGCAGCCCAGTCTGGGGTTCAGCTGCTACCAGTGAACAAGCAGAGCCCCCCCTGAGCCATTGCAACCTTGTATTGACTCCGGGGGCACCTGGTACTTGGTTTATTAGAGCTGGGTTGTTTGGTTGGGGGTTATTTAACAATAATAATAACTTAAATGCTTTTCAGAGAGCACTGCTGGTGAATTTTTGGTCTTCTTTTTAAGTGAGCATTTAACTGCAGATCTTATTTGGTCAACCAGTGGATCTGTGGCTCTCTGCCTATGTGCTAATATGGCAGCACCTTGTTAGTTATGAGCTGGAAAACCAAAGCAAGCCAAATCTTCCACCAGCATCACTAAGTTTGGTAGGCTTCTCTGGGGTTTTTTTCTTCCTAAAACAGGTCCCTGGCACTGCTTTGACAAGAAGTTTTACTCAAAGATTTGGTCTTCCTTAATACATACTGGGTTTAGGCATCTTATCATACAATCAAGCAGGTTGGAAGAGACCTCCAAGCTCAGCCAGCCCAACCTAGTAACCAGCCCTAGCCAGTCAACCAGACCATGGCACTAAGTGCCTCATCCAGGCTTTGCTTCAACACCTCCAGGCACAGTGACTCCACCACCTCCCTGGGCAGCCCATTCCAATGCCAATCACTCTCTCTGACAACAACTTCCTAACAACATCCAGACTAGACCTGCCCTGGCACAGCTTGAGACTGTGTCCCTGTGCTCTGTTGCTGCTTGCCTAGCAGCAGAGCCCAACCCCACCTGGCTACAGCCTCCCTTCGGGTAGTTGTAGACAGCAATGAGCTCTGCCCTGAGCCTCCTCTGCTGCAGGCTGCACACCCCCAGCTCCCTCAGCCTCTCCTCACAGGGCTCTGCTCCAGGCCTCTCACCAGCCTTGCTGCCCTTCTCCAAACACCTTCCAGCACCTCAACATCTCTCTGCAATTCAGGAGCCCAGAACTGGACACAGCACTCCAGGGGTGGCCTGAGCAGTGCTGAGCACAGGGGCAGAAGAACCTCCCTTGTCCTACTGGCCACACTGCTCCTGAGCCAGCCCAGGATGCCATTGGCTCTGCTGCCCACCTGGGCACACTTTTCATTTTCTTCTTCACTTCCAGGCTTCACTTCCCTACATCTGTAAACTCAGGTTTATTCTTTTCATGGCTGTGAAGAAGAAATTCAATACACCACTTCTGTACTTAAATATATAGAACCATGTGTAGAGACAGAAAGCTTTTTTAATTCCTGGATTAAGAGAATCATAGAGAACAGAAGTTTGATAAACACAGCCCCAATTACTCCATTTCCATATGTCTGTGTGTGTACATAGATATACAATCAGCTTTGTGCTCTCCAGCCTGACGTTTGCCAGATGAAGTCACACTCCAGTTAGAATCACAGAATGGTTTATGTTGGAAGGGATCTCAGAGCTCAGCCAGTTCCAACCCCTGCCATAGGCAGGGACACCTCCCACTAGAACAGGTCACTCAAGGCCTCATCCAACCTGGCCTTGAACACCTCCAGGGAAGGAGCAGCCACAACCTCCCTGGGCAACCTGTGCCAGTGTCTCACCACCCTCACTGCAAAAAAATCTTTCCTAACATCTAGTTTGAGTCTCACCTCTGCCAGTTTAAACCCATTCCTCCTTGTCCTGTCATTACAAGACCTTGTCAATAGTCCCTCTCCAGCCCTCCTGTAGCCCCCTTCAGATACTGGAAGGCCACTCCAAGGTCTCCTTGAAGCCTTTTCCTCTCCAGGCTGCAGAGCTCCAACTCTCTCAGCCTGTGCTCACAGCAGAGCTGCTGCAGCCCTCTAAGCATCTTGGTTGCCTCTTCTGCACTGCCTCCAACACTTCCATGTCCTCCTTGTGTTGAGAGCTCCAGAACTGCCCCCAGGACTGCAGGTGAGGTCTGAGGAGAGCAGAGCCAAGGGGCAGAATCCCCTCCCTTGCCCTGTGCCCACACTGCTCTTGCTGCAGCCCAGCACAGGGTTGTGTCTGGGCTGCACTCACACTGCAGGCTCCTGTTGAGTTTTGCATCACCCCAGACCCCCAGGTCCTATTCCTCAGGGCTGCTCTCAGCCATTCCCCACCAGAATGTATCCATACCCACACATCTGTGTATCCAGACCCACACATATGTGTATCCATACCCACACATTTGTGTATCCAGACCCACACATATGTGTATCCATACCCACACATTTGTGTCCCCATGCACACACATTTGTGTCCCCATGCACACACATTTGTGTCCCCATGCACACACATTTGTGTATCCATACCCACACATTTGTGTCCCCATACCCACACATTCGTGTCCCCATACCCACACATTCGTGTCCCCATACCCACACATTTGTGTCCCCATACCCACACATTTATGTATCCATACCCACACATTTATGTATCCATACCCACACATTTATGTACCCATACCCACACATTTGTGTCCCCATGCACACACATTTATGTATCCATACCCACACATTTATGTACCCATACCGACACATTTGTGTCCCCATACCCACACATTTATGTACCCATACCCACACATTTGTGTCCCCATACTCACACATTTATATCTCCTAAGAGCTATGGTTGCATGAAATGGAGAACTTTTAACAAAGCAAACTCTCTGCTCCTGAACCCTACTGTGGAAATGAATGGAGAAACTTTTCACAGAGCAGCCCCAACACTGCAGGGAGAGAAACTGGCTGCTGTCAAAAGAGTCCTGTGGACACTCATTTCTGCTTGCCTGGCTTTTTTGTTGTGGTGCAGCCACTGCAGAAAATAACCTGAGCAGGAGAAAAGGACCCTAAGATAATAAGACAAACTGCAAGTGGCCAACCCTGAGGAGAAGTTAGGTTTTATTTGGGTTTTCAGTCTTTCAGAGAAACCTTGCCTCCTACTGATTAAAGGCTTGTGTCTCTGGCTTCTCTAGAGCACAGCCAGGCTTTCCTGACTGCAAAGGCTGGCAGAGCCCTTAAAAACACCTGGGAAGGAGAAAAAGGGAAAGAAAAGTGGAGAAGATGCAAAAGGGGCTTGGGCAATGCAGGAAGCACCACCTAAGAAATTAAAATCGCAGAGAAAGCCATGGATAAAGTAAAACTGCATTGAAAAGGAGAAAGTAATCATCACATTGAACTTCTATTTCCCTTTATAATTGGTCAAATTGATTCCCTTCCTCTCCTGTTTGGTGATGTCCATGTTCAGCCCTGTTGTTTGATCCTATCTGTAGCTTCTCTGGCTCGCCTGCCTAGAAATACGATCAAAGGGCAGGTGTTTATCACTCTGCCAAGTTTCCTTTCACACAGGTTTATCGTTCTCCTTGGAGGCCAAGGACAGGGGAAATGCAGGCTCTGCCCAAGCTCACTTTATCACCCAAAGATTTCCAAAGAGAGCACTCACAAACAAGGTTTGGCTGCGTTCTTCCTGACTGACAGGCTGGAGCCGCTCTTTGATATCCACTCCAGCCAGTTCCCTGCTGATAAACCTGACCTCCAGTGTGCTGCTTTCAAACATCAATGCACACAGTATCACAGTATCACAGTATCACACAGTATCACACAGTATCACAGTATCACCAGGGTTGGAAGAGACCTCACAGATCATCAAGTCCAACCCTTTACCACAGAGCTCAAGGCCAGACCATGGCACCAAGTGCCACGTCCAATCCTGCCTTGAACAGCTCCAGGGACGGCGACTCCACCACCTCCCCGGGCAGCCCATTCCAGTGTCCAATGACTCTCTCAGTGAAGAACTTTCTCCTCACCTCCAGCCTAAATCTCCCCTGGCACAGCCTGAGGCTGTGTCCTCTTGTTCTGATGCTGGCCACCTGAGAGAAGAGAGCAACCTCCTCCTGGCCACAACCACCCCTCAGGTAGTTGCAGACAGCAATAAGGTCTCCCCTGAGCCTCCTCTTCTCCAGGCTAACCAATCCCAGCTCCCTCAGCCTCTCCTCGTAGGGCTGTGCTCAAGGCCTCTCCCCAGCCTCGTCGCCCTTCTCTGGACACGCTCAAGCATCTCAATGTCCCTCCTAAACTGGGGGGCCCAGAACTGAACACAGTACTCAAGGTATGGTCTAACCAGTGCAGAGTACAGGGGCAGAATGACCTCCCTGCTCCTGCTGGCCACACCATTCCTGATGCAGGCCAGGATGCCACTGGCTCTCTTGGCCACCTGGAAATTGTTGTTATTATTAATTAATTCATTTCAATCTTCTCCCATTGCTCTCCTCACCTTACCTCCACTCCACAGCCACTTTTGGGCAACAACATTGCGCCGGTGACCAAGCTGTGGCTGGTGGCTGTGTAAATCTTCTTATGCCTTCCCCAGAGGGGATTTCTTCCCCCCCCCCCCCCCCCCCCCCCCCCCACTGTGCTTTCTGGGTGGCATGGTCAGTTTGACATAACTAAATGCAAGTCATGTCTTCTGGGGACTCTGCAAAGATGCCAGCAGAATTTTGTGTTCCCAAGGGAAAAAGAGGAGAGGAGAGGAGAGGAGAGGAGAGGAGAGGAGAGGAGAGGAGAGGAGAGGAGAGGAGAGGAGAGGAGAGGAGAGGAGAGGAGAGGAGAGGAGAGGAGAGGAGAGGAGAGGAGAGGAGAGGAGAGGAGAGGAGAGGAGAGGAGAGGAGAGGAGAGGAGATAAAAAAAAGAAAAGAGAAAATAAGAGAAGGAAAGAGAAGAGAAGAAAATGAAGGAGAAGGGAAGGAGGGGAGGGGAGGAGAAGGAAGGGAAAGGAAAGGTGAGGAAAGGAAAGAAAGGAAAGAAAGGAAAGAAAGGAAAGGGAAGGGGAGGGGAGGGAAGGGGAGGCAGAAGATGTTGCTTGTAAGGTGTTTTTATGTTCCTGGATCTGAATGTACTTGAAGGGATGAAATTGGAGAACAGTTTAGATGTCTGTTTTAGGTTGTGGGTTGCTGAGGACATCTACTCCAATATGCTGTGTTTAGGAAGGGGTCCAAAGAAAGGAAGGTCAAGGTTGTGCATGTGGTCCCATCAGAAAGCAAAAACACCAGAAAGTGAGGCTAGACTGAAGCAAGCACTGCTGCTGCAGTGTGGGCAAGTGTGAAAATGCACCCTCCTGTGCCAGCCACCCTTACCTCTCATCGTTGTCTACTGCCAAATTCTTGGTGCTTGCTTTGTAGGAAGGGGAACAGATGCAGATGTGGAGCTCAGAATAAGTGCTAAGAAAGGCTTCTGAAAATCCACTCACAGCCTCCAAATATCTCAGACTCAGAAAAGCTGCTGCAGTTTAAAAGGTTGCAGAGTTAGATGGAAACTCTTTGGTAGCTTGCAATTTGAAGATTGCAGGCTTCTTAACAACACACCACAGGCTCACAGGATGTCAGGGGTTGGAAGGGACACAAAGAGGTCATCCAGTCCATCCCCCACCCTGCCACAGCAGGACCATACAGTCAAGCTCAGGACACAGGAGCACATCCAGACAGGCCTCAAAAGGCTCCAGAGAAGGAGACTCCACAACCTCTCTGGGCAGCCTGTGCCAGTGCTCTGGGACACTTACCGTAAAGAAGTTTCCCCTTGTATTGAAGTGGAGCCTCCTGTGCTGCAGCTTCCATTGCTCTTTGTCCTACCCCAGGGAGCAGTGAGCAGAGCCTATCCCCCCTCTCATGATGCCCAGCCCTCAGATATTGATAAACATTGGTGAAATCCCCTCTCAGTCTTCTCCAGAATAAGCAGCCCCAGGTCCCTCAGCCTCTCCTCATCAGGCAATGCTCCAGTGCCCTCACCATCCTCACAGACCTCTGCTGAACTCTTTCCAGCAGATTCCTGTCAATCTTCTACTGGGGAGCCCAAAACTGAAGGCAGTACTCAAGATGAGGTCTCACCAGGACAGACTAGAGGAGGAGAACCTCTCTTGATCTGCTGGACACACTCTTCCTAATACACCCCAGGCTCCCACTGTCCTTCTTGGCCACAAGGACACATTGCTGTGCCATGGGTAACTCTCAATGTATTGTTTAGGAAGCAGTGCATTCCCTGGGGAACACAGGAGCTACCTTCCTATGACTGAAAACACCATGTGCAGATCAGTACTGCAGCCCTTCACTCAAGGGACTTGAGCTTCTTGCCAATGTGGACTTTGCAAACTGCCTCCACCTTGCATCTCAAGAGAGATGTTGAGATACTGGAAAGTGCCCAGAAAAGGGTGGCAAAGATGGTGAGAGGAGCCTGGTGAGCCTCTCCCTGTGAGGAGAGGCTGAGGGAGCTGGGGGTGTGCAGCCTGCAGAAAAGAGGAGGCTCAGGGCAGAGCTCATTGCTCTCTACAACTACCTGAAGGGAGGCTGCAGCCAGGTGGGGTTGGTCACTTCTGCCAGGCAACCAGCAACAGAACAAGGGGACACAGGCTCAAGCAGTGCCAGGGGAGGTCTAGGCTGGATGTTAGGAGGAAGTTGTTGGCAGAGAGAGTGATTGGCATTGGAATGGGCTGCCCAGGGAGGTGGTGGAGTCACCATCCCTGGAGGTGCTGAAGCAAAGCCTGGATGAGGCATTTGGTGCTATGGTCTGGTTGATTGGCCAGGGCTGGGTGCTAGGTTGGCCTGGCTGATCTTGGAGGTCTCTTCCAACCTGCTTGATTCTATGATCATATCTAACCAGCCTCACGATCTTTCTTCTGCCAGGGCTGCCTCACGAATCCTCTTTGTACCACATAAATGGCTGGTGTGAGGGAGTTAAGGCTCACATACACTGTTTTGGTCTTTGCCACCTCATCTGAACTCTGCCATTTCAATGCTTTTGATCAGATTGAAACAAATCCTTGCAGTGAATCTTCTTTAAGAGGAGCCTGTTTGGTGAAAGCTGAGGGAATAAGCTAAGGAGTTAGCACACCCACTCAGCAGCTGATCTTGACACTGGCTCACACAAAAGTACAAGGGAATAAAACTGCCTCATTTTCTGCTAGTTTCTAGAGGCTTTGGGACGGTGGCTCATGGGATTTGCTTTGACACTCTGGCTGTCACAAAGACACTTGTGTAATCACTGCACATATTATCAGGGTTTAAAAGATTCATATTCTCTGCTCTTTCTTATTATTGTTATTATTGATTGGTAAAGGGCTGATTTTATTGAAGGCAAAGCAACTGCCTCAAGCTACTGAGTGAACAGGAAAAGGAATGCAGCTATGGGTAAAGGAAGTCTACTGGGTCCTCTGTGATAAAGTTGCAGGCAGGCAAAGCTGGGAGAGAAGGAACTTTCCTTCCAGACTGTGATGGTAGCAAGAAAAATCAGCTAATGATTTCAGGGAGCTCTCAAAAGCCTTGGAGCTTCCAACAGTAGAAATATTATGAAGGATGCACTGACTCTTCTTCCTTTTGCTTGCTTGATTTTTCAACCTGATGAGCCAAAATATGTTCAGGTTAATGAAATTCTGCCCTTGGAACGTAGATTGTACAAAGCAAAGTCAAAAGCGCTAATGGTGGCGTAGAAATGAGGTATTCAATCTGGCTGCCTGTGAGCTTAATTTCATTTCACAAGTGATTACTGCTTGTCTGCTCTCTGGTTTCTTAGACAGGAAGAGTCACCTGTTCATTTAGATTATAATAATAAGCAAAGTCTATATCTGATGTTATTCACAACTTGCTTTGGACTGTTAAATGGTCAACAGCTACCACGCAGCTGGAAGGAAACCACTTCCCTGTGTGATTCTTGTTTTAAAGGGAGAGAAGTGCTGTGGGTTTAATTTTAGTGATCCTGCTTGTTAAACATGAAAGGCCTGGAACACAAACCCTGTGAGGAGAGGCTGAGGGAGCTGGGGGTGTGCAGTCTGGAAAAGAGGAGGCTCAGGAGTGACCTCATTGCCATCTACAACTACCTGAAGGGAGGCTGTAGCCAAGTGAGATTGGTTTCTTCTCCCAGGCAAGCAGCAACAGAACAAGGGGACACAGTCTCAAGTTGTGCCAGGGAAGGTCTAGGCTGGATGTTAGGAGGAAGTTGTTGGCAGAGAGAGTGATTGGCATTGGAATGGGCTGCCCAGGGAGGTAGCAGAGTTGCCATCCCTGGAGGTGTTGAAGCAAAGCCTGGCTGAGGCACTTAGTGCCATGGTCTGGTCGACTGGCTAGGGCTGGGTGCTAGGTTGGGCTGGATGATCTTGGAGGTCTCTTCCAATCTGCTTGATTCTATGATTCTGATTTCTATGCTATGAACATTCAGCTAAAGGTGTGAGCTACGAAATTCCCAGGGTGAGGATGAAGAGTCAACAAAAGTTGCAACCATGCAGGGTCATTGAGTCACACATGAAACAAAGCCTCTCTGGCTCTGTCGAGGGGATGTGTTCAGTGGGCAATAAGCAGGTTAAAATAAGAGAAAGACTTCATCTCATTTTTTGTAGCCCTTGCAGCAGAGCTCAGTGCTGTGCAATGAAGCAGGAAGAGACCAGCAATATGAAAATCTTATCTGCAGAGAATTTGTGTCTCCAGGCAAACTCACTGCCCAGAAATGAAAGCAGGCATGTGTAGTTCATAAAGGGCCAGGGACCCCTTTTGATGAATAGATAATGGGGCTACATCAAAGTAGGTTCCTCAGAATTATGGAACACCAGATGCAGGTGTCTGTATTTTGGAGATTTCACTATGTGGGCTCTCCAGGGAGGTGGTGGAGTTGCCATCCCTGGAGGTGTTCAAGAAAAGCCTGGATAGGACACTTAGTGCCATGGTCTGGTTGATTGGATAGGGCTGGGTGCTAGGTTGGCCTGGATGATCTCAGAGGTCTCTTCCAACCTGGTTGATTCTATGATTCTTTGACAACATGAAGTCACAGTATCACAGTATCACCAAGGTTGGAAGAGACCTCACAGATCATCAAGTCCAACCCTTTACCACAGAGCTCAAGGCCAGACCATGGCACCAAGTGCCACGTCCAATCCTGCCTTGAACAGCTCCAGGGACGGCGACTCCACCACCTCCCCGGGCAGCCCATTCCAGTGTCCAATGACTCTCTCAGGGAAGAACTTTCTCCTCACCTCCAGCCTAAATCTCCCCTGGTGCAGCCTGAGGCTGTGTCCTCTTGTTCTGGTGCTGGCCACCTGAGAGAAGAGAGCAACCTCCTCCTGGCCACAACCTCCCCTCAGGTAGTTGTAGACAGCAATAAGGTCACCCCTCAGCCTCCTCTTCTCCAGGCTAAACAATCCCAGCTCCCTCAGCCTCTCCTCGTAGGGCTGTGCTCAAAGTCTCTGCACATCTGCAAGAGATCCTGCCTGCACCTCTGCAAACCTCTGTGCCAAGAGGAACCAGGATCAGGTCAGAGATCATCTGTCCCTTTCTCAGCACCTTGCTAGAGCCTGGGAAGATCTAGAAGCCTTTCAACAGCCATCAAGACACCAAGCAGTTCCAACACTGCCACAAAGGAGCCAGGGACTGTCTTTGAGTTCTACTCCACCACAGTGAGTAGCACAGACTTTCCCTCGGGCTCCAGGCTGCCTATTAGTAAGTGAGGCAGAGCCATTTTGTGGCTAAACCTTTTCCAGTTTTCTGGTTCTCCTAAGTGAATGAATTTATAGAATCACAGAATCATAGAACCAACCAGGTTGGAAGAGACCTCCAAGATCATCCAGTCCAACCTAGCACCCAGCCCTAGCCAGTCAATAAGCATCCTTGTGAAGCTTTCCCCAACCAAAATAGACCCCAAATTTAACTGGTTTGTATAGAGTTTGTGGGCAGGACTTTTTGGAAGTAAAATAACTACATTATTTCATATTCCCTGCCTCATTAATTGCCCCAGCTAAGTCACACCCTCATCATACAGAGTCCTCCTTATAGTCAATCTAAATCTTTCAGTTCAAAGTTGTTGTCCTTTGTCCTGTCCTTACAGGTCCTGATCAAAAGTCTTTCTCCATGGTTTCTATAAGCCCCATGTATATATTGAAAGGCAGCAATAAAGTCTTCCTGAAGCCTTCTCTTCTTCAGGCTGAACAAACCCAACTCTCTCAGCCTTTCTTCATTGGAGAGTTGTGTCCCCCTTCATGGCCCCCATCTAGACCTGTTCTAACAGATCCTCGTCTTTCTAGAGCTGGTGACCCAGCAGTGTTTCTGGTGGTGGTCTCACTAGGGTGGAGTAAAGTGGGAAAATCACTTTTCTTGTCCTGCTGGCCACATTTCTTTTGATGAAGCCCAGGCTACAACTGGCTTTCTGTGCTGCAAGAGCACATCACTGGCTCATACCAGCAGCATTAACCATTGGGAATGTGATCACAGAATCATAGAATCAACCAGGTTGGAAGAGACCTCCAAGATCATCCAGGCCAACCTAGCACCCAGCCCTAGACAATCAACCAGACCATGGCACTAAGTGCCTCAGCCAGGATTTGCTTCAACACCTCCAGGGACAGCGACTCCACCACTTCCCTGGGCAGCCCATTCCAATGCCAATCACTCTCTCTGACAACAACTTCTCCTAACATCCAGCCTAGACCTCCCCTGGCACAGCTTGAGACTGTGTCCTCTCCTTCATTTGCTGGTTGCCTGGCAGAAGAGCCCAACCCCACCTGGCTACAGCCTCCCTGAAGGCAGCTGCAGGCAGCAATGAGCTCTGCCCTGAGCCTCCTCTGCTGCAGGCTGCACACCCCCAGCTCCCTCAGCCTCTCCTCACAGGGCTGTGCTCCAGGCCCCTCACCAGCTTTGCTGCCCTTCTCTGGACACCTTCCAGCACCTCAGCATCTCTCTTGAATTGAGGAGCCCAGAACTGGACACAGCACACAAGGCATAGCCTGAGCAGTGCTGAGTACAGGGGCAGAATAACCTCCCTTGTCCTGCTGGCCACACTGCTCCTGATCCAGGCCAGGATGCCATTGGCTCTCTTGGCTACCTGGGCACACTGCTGGCTCATCTTCAGCTACTATCTACCAGTACCCCCAATTCCCTTAAATGATAAGAAGCTGTAAAATTCACCTTTCTATGCTTTACATGGGCATGCTTCCTGAAGCTATTTTTCTTGCATTTTCTTTTCTCCCCTCCTTTGAATCTTGCTTCCTTTCCACCTCTGCTTTTTCCTCTCCACTTATCACCTTTCCAACAACTTGGCCTCCATTAAAGAATGAGCTCTCATTTCTTCCTCTTCTAACATGTAGCAGCATTTTGTTGTAAAGGAGGTTTGTAAAGGAGGCATTTTCCTGCAAGGGAAAGTTGAGCCACCCAAGCAGACTGAGCTGCAGACACACACAGATAATAGCTGCTGCTCATCCTGATGACTTGATGAACTATCTGGAGTGATAGCTCTGCGATTTAGTATCACCGAGGCTTTGGGGGAAGATTACCACAATAATGGCATTCTTCTCCTAATGCTTTAAGCTCTTTGTCTCATCCAGGACGTGGGCAAAACAGGCTGGACCTGTGACTAGAGATCCACCTCATATCTAGCCACGGAGATTAAAGGTTGCCATCCTTTTGCATAAAGGTTAACTGTTAGGAGGAAGTTCTTCACAGAGAGAGTGATTGGCATTGGAATGGGCTGCCCAGGGAGGTGGTGGAGGCACCACCCCTGGAGGTGTTGAAGCCAAGCCTGGATGAGGCACTTAGTGCCATGGTCTAGTTGACTGGATGGGGCTGGGTGCTAGGTTGGACTGGATGATCTTGGAGGTCTCTTCCAACCTGGTTGATTCTATGATTCTATGTAGTTTTGGCTGTGTTATGAAGCTGGTAGTTGGGTAATAGTGACAGAGAAATTCCCTGGGAGTTCATCACTGCATTCTTTAGACCTCCTGGAAGATGCTCAGTCACCCTTGCAGCTGTGGAACTAGGAGGACAACTCATCTCATCCAGCAAAGTCACACAGCATGAATGTGGTAAGATGTGCAGGAAGCCCAAGCAGGAAGCCTTCAGCTTTTGAAGTGCTGCTGAAAAGCTAAATCCATCTTACCTGTCCAGAGGTAGATTTGCCTTGTCTCATGTGGAGCTTCTCATCCTTTTCTTTGGAGTATAGCAGGTAGACCTTGGAAACAGTGTTTGAAAAGTGCCTGTCTCCAAGGCAGTGTCTCAGATTCGATGACTCAGATGAACTAATCTGCTTTCCTTCTCTTTCGTGGGGGAAGAAAAATAAATGAGCAAAAGTATCCTGAAACCCCCAAATAAAATGTCTCAGACAGAGTGGAAGCATGGAAAGAAAGAAATAGGAAGACACCTGAAGACAAACACTAAACCAAAGGGAGCCTGAAGAGTTATCCTCTCTGTGCCAGCAGAACAGAAAGGGATAACAGTGGGGCACATGGGCCTTCAGGGCAACATCTTTGATAGGGAAGAAATGTAATTACTTCTTATCTTGCTTTCAGTAAAGCATTTGACACTGTCTCCCACAGCATCCTTCTGGCTAAACTGAGACAGTGTGGTCTGGGTGATCAGGCAGTGACATGGATTGGGAACTGGCTGAAGGAAAGAAGCCAGAGAGTCGTGGTCAATAGGATGGAGTCTAGTTGGAGGCTTGTGACTAGTGAGGACCCACAGGAGTCAGTACTGAGACCAGTTCTCTTCAATGTATTCATCAGTGACCTGGCTGAGGACACAGAGGGCACTGGCAGCAACTTTGCTGGTCACACCAAACTGGGTGGAGTGGCTGCCACACCAGAAGGCTGTGCTGCCATTCAGCCAGGCTTGGACAGGCTGCAGGGGTGGGCAGTTTGAAACTGGATGAAATTCAACAAGGGCAAGTATAGAGTCTGGCACCTGGGAAAGAACAACCCCAGAGATCAGGATAGGTTGGGGACTGAGCTGTTGAAAGGCAGCAAAAGGGGAAAAGGATCTGGGGGTCCTAGTGGATAGGAGGTTGAGCATGAGCCAGCAGTGTGCTCTTGTGGCCAGGAGGGGCAATGCCACTCTGGGGTGTATTAGAAAGGCTGTGGCTAGTAGGTCAAGAGAGGCTCTCCTGCCCCTCTACTGGTGAGGGGGCCCTGGTGAGGTCATGTCTGGAGTGCTGTGTCCAGTTCTGGGCCCCCCAGTTCAACAGGGACATGGAACTGCTTGAGAGAGTCCAGCACAGAGCCACAAAGATAATGAAGGGAATGGAACATCTCTGTTAGGAGTTGAAACTGGGGGAGCTGGGGCTGTGCTGCTGGGAGAAGAAGAGACTGAGAGGTGACCTCATCTGTGGTTATCAATATGTAAAGATGAATGCCAGGAGGCTGGAGCCAGGCTCTGCTGGGTGATGCCTGATGCCAGGACAAGGAAATGGGTGGAAGCTGAGGCATAGGAAGTTTCATTTAAACATGAGGAGGAATTTTTCTCTGTCAGGGTGACAGAACCCTGGCACAGGCTGCCCAGGGGAGTTGTGGAGTCTTTCCCTCTGGTGATACTCAAAACCTGCCTGGATGTGTTCCTGTGCAATCTGCTCTAGGTGCTCCTGCTCTGGCAGGACAGTTGAACTGGATGAGCTTTCAAGGTCCTTTCCAGCCCCTGATATTCTGTGATTCTGTGATTCTCAGTGTTTCTTACAGGCCTCATCTCTCATCCTAGTTATGTCAAGAATGCAAAATGGCAAAGGGAATTACTGGAAGCTGCATCTGTTCATTAAGGTATTTCACTCAGTTTCCTACACTCTGCTTTTCAAAAGCAACCAAACAGCCCCAGCCAAAGGTTTCCATTCTGCACACTGTTACCTGCCCCCCCAAAACACTTAAGAAAATCGCCCAGACTAGACTCAGTTGAGCTGGAAATTAGCATGAAGCTTTGTATTTAGAGCTTAGCACAAGATACAAGCAGGTATTGGCAATCTATACAGCTATAGACAAGTTAAAAGTAATACAGAACCACAACAGCCCTCCCAGAAACCAGAGTCCCCAGGAGGGGCTCTCAATCACCTTCTTCCCACCCCTCTACCTTACTCCAGACTTTGCCTTACATTCAAGCTAAGTTTGGAGGGTTGGCCAGGGGGATTAGGAAGCAGATGGACTATTCAGGCAGCAAGTTAGGTTAGAGAGAGAAGTGCAGCCCAAAAAGCCAGAGAAAGACTCCCTTATCTATGTTTATGTTCTTGTTTTTATACATCTCAGCAAGCCTATGAGTGCAGCAGACATCAGCATTGTTTCCTTTTCACAGCCTATCACCTAATTCTTCTCCCCAAAATATCCCAGCTAGGCTCAAATTAGCACACACAGAGAAATGGCAGAGGTATTCACAAAGCTACAATTTGTTTGCACAGGTTAGCTGGCACCACCCATGCCCCTGGTGATTAAATCTCAACTGCAAACCCTCTGCCATTGTGGTGCACTATAGATTTGAATCGTGCCCAGGTGCGTGTGTCGAGAGCACTCCCAGGCATGCCCATGTAGTTAGCATCCTTTTATTGATTCCTTTGCACTTAAAAAGTCACAGCTGCTTCCATTTCAGGAGATGCTCTAGAGTTCTTCTTTTAAAACAGTATGACACAGTTCAGTAGCTGGAATGTGCTGCAGAGCTGGGACTGCCAGATAGCTTGGGTTTAATTTTCTCTGCAGGAAAGAGTAATGGGTAACTTCTCAGCAGAGGAACTGTCACAAAGAAAGAGGGGGGAATAAAAGGCATATTTTGACTCAAGTCAAGATAAAAACTGAACCTCAAATTAAACAAAAAAAAAATCACAGTTCTATCTTTTGTAACCCTGTAAATTAATTTCTATCAGGATTTCTGCTTCCAATAAATAACAACAAATCTCAGCCACTCACCAGAGCTATTAAGACAACTCCAACTTGCCAAGACTTTTAGCATGTTGGTTTCTAGGAATTTGATTCAAATAGAACTTCTTAGATTGGAAAAGACCTTCAAGAGCATCGAGACCAAACATTGGTTTCACACTGATAAGTCCTTGGCTAACCCAAACCCCTCAGCACAACATCTCACCACTATGAATTGCTATGGTTGGAAGGGACCACCAGGATCAGCCAGTCCAACCTTCACCCCAGCATCCTTCATCACCAGACCATAGCCTCAAGCACCACATCCACTCTCCTTTCAAGCACCTCCAGGGATGGTGACTCCACCACCTCCCTGGGCAGCCTGTTCCAGTACCTGCTCAGTAAAGAACTTCCTACCAACATCATAGAATCAACCAGGTTGGAAGAGACCTCCAAGATCATCCAGTCCAACCTAGAACCCAGCCCTATCCAGTCAACTAGACCATGGCACTAAGTGCCTCATCCAGCCAACCTAAACCTCCCCTGATGCAATTAATACTACTAATATACTAATATATAAATACTAGTTAATACTCTCAAAATATCCTGTAAAGAAAGCACTCTAAGCAGAGAGTGCTGACATAGGCACAGGGATGAACAGCTAATTGGGCAATAATTGGCCAGCAGGGCAAGGGAGGAGATTCTGCTCCTTTATTCTGCTTTCCTGGGACCCCACCTGGAGCCCTGTGTGCAGTTCTGGAGCCCCCAACACAAGGAGGACATGGAACTGTTGGAGCCAGTCCAGAGGAGGCCACAAAGATGCTCAGAGGGCTACAGCAGCTCTGTTATGAGGACAGGCTATGAGAGTTGGGGCTCTGCAGCCTGGAGAAGAGAAGGCTTTGAGGAGACCTTACAGGAGCCTTCCAGTATCTGGAGGGGGCTACAGGAGGGCTCAGGAGGGACTACTCACAAGGTCTTGTAATGACAGGATGAGGAGGAATGGGTTTAAACTGTCAGAGGGGAGATTCAAACTAGATGTTAGGAGAGGTTTCTTTGCAGTGAGGGTGGTGAGACACTGGCACAGGTTGCCCAGGGACGCTGTGGCTGCTCCCTCCCTGGAGATGTTCAAGGCCAGGTTGGATGAGGCCTTGAGCAACCTGTTCTAGTGGGAGGTGTCCCTGCCTATAGCAGGGGTTTAGAACTGGATGAGATCCTTTCCAACCTTAACCATTCTATGTATTTCATTGCACTTTTGCATTCTACAATCTGCCTTCCCCAAATACCTTGGCAGTAACCTTCACACGTGTGAGTAATGGCTAGGGTGGGGGAATGGGGGGAGCACTCTGAAGCAATAGGAAGTTGAGCTCAGTGTTTTCCTTTGCTGGAAATGTTGAACAACTGGTTTTAGATATTCTGCTAGCATTGGAAGCAGGGATTTGGTTTTAATTAAAATCTCCTTTAAAAGTGATAGGAAAGGATTCTCTGGAAGGAAAAAAAAAAAGTATATATATTAAACAAAAAAAAGAAAAGAAAAGAGGAAAGAACTGGCAAATTAATTAACTAAACTAGAAGGTCAGTTTTAAAACCCTGCTGCAGACTAATTAAATCCTAGACACTGACATTTTTGGCTAAAAATTGCAACTCCAGTAATTAGTGTTGCAGGAAATTTCCATACGCCATCCTGCCAAATGAATGAGAGTAGTTCCTAATTGTTCCTGTAGGACTCCTTGCAAATAGCTGGGAGGCACAGGATCCTGTTGTAGGGAATGTGCAAAGACACCCTAGTACTTTTGTTCCAGTCATAGAGGCTCTCCAGGTCAGTTGTGAGAAGGAGGCAGAATGTTAGGAGCGTTGTTGTGATGGTTTGGATGTTACCTGCCCCCCACACTTAAGAAACTCACCCAGACTAGACTCAGTTGAGCTGGAAATTAGCATGAAGCTTTGTATTTACAGCTTAGCACAAGATACAAGCAGGTATTTACAACAGATACAGAAATACACAAGCTTAAAAGTAATACAGAACCACAACAGCCCTCCCAGAAACCTGAGTCCCCAGGAGGGGCTCCCAACCGCCCTTCCACCTTCTTCCCACCCCTCTACCTTACCCCAGATCTTGCCTTACCTTCAAGGTAGTTTTGAGGGTCGGCCAGGGGGGGTTAGGAAGCAGATGGATTAGTCACACAGACAGCAGGTTAGGTTAGAGAGAGAAGATCAGCCCAAAGCCCAGAGACAGCCAGAGACTCAACTGCCTTGTCTATGTCTGTGCTCTTCTTTTTATACATCCCCCCACAATGCAACAGAGATGTTGAGGTGCTGGAAGGAGCCCAGAGAAGGGCAATGAAGCTGGTGAAAGGCCTGGAACACAAACCCTATGAGGAGAGGCTGAGGGAGCTGGGGGGTGTGCAGCCTGCAGAAAAGAGGAGACTCAGGGAGGACCTCATTGCTGTCTACAACTACCTGAAGGGAGGCTGTAGCCAGGTGGGGTTGGGCTCTTCTGCCAGGCAAGCAGCAACAGAACAAGGGGACACAGTCTCAAGTTGTGGTGGGGGAGGTCTAGGCTGGGTGTTAGGAGGAAGCTGTTGGCAGAGAGAGTGATTGGCATTGGAATGGGCTGCCCAGGGAGGTGGTGGAGTTGCCATCCCTGGAGGCGTTGAAGCAAACCTGGATGAGGCACTTAGTGCCATGGTCTGGTTGATTGGCTAAGGCTGGGTGCTAGGCTGGCCTAGATGATCTTGGAGGTCTCTTCCAACCTGGTTGATTCTATTCTATTCTATTCTATTCTATTCTATTCTATTCTATTCTATTCTATTCTATTCTATCTCAGCAAGCACTATGAGTGCAGTAGCCATCACCACTGTTTCCTTTTCACATCCTATCATCTAATTCTTCTCACCAAACCATCCCAGCTAGGCTCAAAGTAGCACAGTTATAAATGATGATTACCGGAGCAGTCTCTTCCTCCTGTTGCCCAACACACTAATAAATACCGCTATTTAGGGAAGCAACCACTACTTAAATAGGGCAAGCTATTAGTCAAAAGGCTGTGAATAAATACATGCTGAACATGCAATTAAAAATCACTGCAGTGAACAACTTCGTTGGAGAAAACAAAAGGTGCTGCTAATTGTTTGATTTCCATTTGCACGCAGCTGACTGTGCAGAGGTATTTCCTTTTCTTATAATCATTAAGGGGTTGTTGGGTTGTTGTTGGGTTGTTGTTTTTTTTCAGGACTACTAAGGATTTATTAAATGTCAGGCAGTAAAATTAAAATGTCAGTAAATGACATAAGGGTCAAGTAGACTTAATAAACCTGAGCTGCATTGGCCCCCATTTATTTCCAGGTTTTCTTTTTCCACTGGAAAATGTGTTAAAAAATGTGAAGTTTTCTTTGGTTTGGCTTTTTGGGGTTTGGTTTGTGTTTTGGAGGGTTTTTTGGGTTTGTTTTTTTTTGTACAGCACATGTTCCTTTTGCATACAACAATGGGTGAAGAACTGGTTGGACGGCAGAGCCCAGAGAGTGGTGGTGAATGGTGCCACATCCAGTTGGCAGCTGGCACTGGTGGTGTGACCCAAGGATCAGTGCTGGGCACAGTACTGGTCAGTACCTTTACTGATGATCTAGACAAGGGGATTGAGTCCAGCATCAGTGAGTTTGCAGATGACACCAAGCTAGGAGCAGGTGTGGCTCTGTTGGAGGGCAGAAGAGACCTGCAGAGGAACCTGGCCAGGCTGAATGGGTGGACAGAGGCCAATGGGATGACACTGAACAAGGCCAAGTGCAGGGTTCTGCACTTTGGCCACAACAACCCCAAGCAGTGCTCCAGGCTGGGGACAGAGTGGCTGAGCGCAGCCAGGAAGAAAGGGACCTGGGGGTACTGGTAGAGAGTAGCTGAAGATGAGGCAGCAGTGTGCCCAGGTGGCCAAGAGAGCCAATGGCATCCTGGCCTGCATCAGGAACAGTGTGGCCAGCAGGACAAGGGAGGTTATTCTGCCCCTGTGCTCAGCACTGCTCAGGCCACACCTTGAGTGCTGTGTCCAGTTCTGGGCTCCTCCATTGCAGAGAGATATTGAGGTGCTGGAAGGAGCCCAGAGAAGGGCAGCAAGGCTGGGGAGGGGCCTGGAGCACATCCCTGTGAGGAGAGGCTGAGGGAGCTGGGGGTGTGCAGCCTGGAGAAAAGGAGGCTCAGGGCAGAGCTCATTGCTGTCTACAACTACCTGAAGGGAGGCTGTAGCCAGGTGGGGTTGGTCTCTTCTGCCAGGCAACCAGCAATAGAACAAGGGGACACAGTCTCAAATTGTGCAAGGGGAGGTCTGGGCTGGATGTTGTTAGGAAGTTGTTGTCAGAGAGAGTGATTGGCACTGGAATGGGCTGCCCAGGGAGGTGGTGGAGCTGCCATCCTCGGAGGTGTTGAAGCCAAGCCTGGCTGGTGCACTTAGTGCCATGGTCTGGTTGATTGGCCAGGGCTGGGTGCTAGGTTGACCTGGGTGATCTTTGAGGTCTCTTCCAACCTGGTCAATTCTATGATTCTAACAGATTAAGTTATTCAGACCTTTCTTCTCTTCAGAACCCTGTGCAAACTTTGCTCAGAGGGAAAAAGGCTGCTCCCATCTTGAGGGGCACTGATACAGAGTGGTGGTTTGAGCAGCTTTTCCCTTAATAAATCTGTCTCTTCAAAGAAAATGAAAATGTCAGGAGGAGAAAATGACCAATTTACCCCATAATTAAAATGAGGAAATGATAAATTACTGTTTCAGATGGGAAGCAACAAGAGATAATGCTGCTGTGCTGAAAGACCAGCCTGAAGGACCAGGCAGCCAAGGCGCACAGACCTCGCACGCGTGTCTGAAACGATGCTCTCAGATGGGCCAGCATCATCCCCTTGTTCCAGGGCACTGCTCCTTCCTATTATGTCCCTCTTTTATTCTCCACAGAAGTGGCATGATTAGCACTTGGAAAACTAGTTGACAGTCTGCTCTGTGGTTAGCTAAACTGGAAAATGCTCAGCAGTGTGCTGCACCATGTGAGTGGGGAGAGAAACTTTTAGAGTGGCTGCAAGTCCTGCTGGCCTAATGTCCTCGAGTCTCTGCAGTCAGTCTGCAGTTTCTTCTTTCAAAGACTAATGTGATGGTCTGTGACTGACTGCAGCAATCAAAGAGCATTCAGGTGCATGTAGAGAACAATTTTCTGGTTGATGTGTTCTTTCAGGTGAACTCATTCAGCAAAGTGACATTTCATATTTCTCTTAGAAAATTTCAGTGGGCTTTATTTTATTGCAGGTGGTGAATATGTGTCTTGCAGGCTACTGTTTCAGGCTCTATGCAAGCTTAAGTCCTCAGTCTGGACAGCAAGGGGATCTGATCTGGGTGCATAATGGCAGACAGACTCCATTAATGTTTATAAAGATGTCAAGGGTGAGTGCCAAGAGGATGGAGCCAGGCTCTGATCAGTGATGCCCAATGACAGGACAAGGGGCAATGAATCATAGAATCATAGAATCAGGCAGGGTTGGAAGGGAACACAAGGATCAGACAGCTCCAACCCCCCTGCCATGCCCAGGGACACCCTACCCTAGAGCAGGCTGCACACAGCCTCATCCAGCCTGGCCTTAAACACCTCCAGCCATGGGGCCTCAACCACCTCCCTGAGCAACCCATTCCAGCCTCTCACCACTCTCCTGCTCAACAACTTCCTCCTTATGTCCAGTCTCAATCTTCCCACCTCCACCTTTGCTCCACTCTCCCCAGTCCTGTCACTACCTGAGAGCTTAAAAAGTCCCTCCCCAGCATTTTTGTAGGCCTCCTTCAGATCCTGGAAGGCCACAAGAAGGTCACCTGGGAGCCTCCTCTGCTCCAGTCTGAACAGCCCCAACTCTCTGAGTCTGGAGAAGCCTGGAGCCTGGAATGGGTTGCCCAGGGAGGTGGTTGAGGCCCCATCCCTGGAGGTGTTTCAGGCCAGGCTGATCTAAGGTAGGGTGTCCCTAGGCATGGCAGGGAGGTTGGAACTAGATGATCCTTGTGGTCCCTTCCAACCCTGGCTGATTCTATGATTCTAAGTGGTCTGGCTTTGGGGATGCTGCTGCTAACGTGATGGGCTTCCTTTTCCTTGTAGAAATGTAGCTGGGGGTAAAGACAGTTCTGTGTTCCAGTGGAGAATACTGCACAACCAGACATCTGAGCAGAAATAAAGATAGAACCATGACTTAAATACTGACTTAAAATCCTGACAAGCCTGGGTAGGCTTTACAAACATACCTGGTTTTTTATGACTCGCTCAGCAGTGCTTTTCCCTTTGGAGAACTTAGTTCAGCAATGACCTCCACTGCCATCCATCACATCCTCTGCTAGGTCAGTGAGGCTTCATCCTTCCACAAAAGAAAAGAAACACTAAGCTGCAATGAAATTTCGAGTCTTCTGCTCTTGAGGCACCAAAAGGAGACCTTGCTCAGAATAATTCATGCATTTTCACAGTAAGTCCACCCTTTTTTGTTTACATCAGCAAGTTGGCAGCTTTGTCCTCTTAGAGAAAAAAAACTCTTCAGGCTCTCTGAATATTCTGGCAGAGGTGAGGAAGTCTTTGCTTTCTCTGTGCTTATCTATCTCCAGAACTGGAGTCCTACACTTCTTTAAGGATTACAACAACAACAAAAAAAAGGGGGGGGGGGAGGGATGGGGGGTGGAGTCTGTGATCTGCAGAGGTACAGGAGTCCTGGATTCAGGACCAAATTTGTGGTAGCAGCTATTTATCCACTGCCAAATGCTGCTGTTAACTTTGTTTAGCTGTCTCTGTAGACATCTTCGATGTGTCAGCAAGTTCTGGAGCCCCCAACACAAGTAGGGCATGGAACTGTTGGAGCCAGCCCACAGGCGGACACAAAGATGCTCAGAGGGCTACAGCAGCTCTGCTATGAGGGCAGGCTATGAGAGTTGGGGCTCTGCAGCCTGGCAAAGAGAAGGCTTTGAGGACACCTTGGAGTAGCTTTCCAGTGTCTGAAGTGGGCTCCAGGAGGGGTGGGGAGGGACTACTGACAAGGTCTTGTAATGACAGGCAAGGGGTAATGACAGGGCAAGGGGTAATGGGTTTAAACTGGCAGAAGGGAGATTCAAACCAGATGTTAGAAAGAAGTTCTTTGCAGTGAGGGTGGTGAGACACTGGCACAGGTTGCCCAGGGAGGTTGTGGCTGCTCTCTCCCTGGAGGTGTTCAAGGCCAGGTTGGATGAGGCCTTGAGCAACCTGTTCCAGTGAGAGGTGTCCCTGCCTACAGCAGGGTTTTAGCACCGAATGAGTTCCCTTCCAACCTAAACCGTTCCATGATTCTATGATTCTATGATTGAGGAATATTTGATTGGGGCACAGAACAAGGAAATGTTGCAGAGATCTGCAGTGCCACTCTAGGACAGGCACTTCACATCTCTGGGGTTTATTTTCTCAGCCCTAAATATCAATACTGATGCTAAAGCCATCCCTGCAGCATACACAGTATGTGTGTGATGAGGGTACCTATATTGTTTTCACAGGTTCTGAAGTTTGGGAGGAGGAAAGGAGAAGACCAAAGCAGGTCTTTGTCGTGCATGCTTTGTCCTCCAGCAGCTTTCAGAGCCCCACAGCATATTGCCATGAAAGGCCTGTTGTATCAAGCTGCAGAGCTTTCCAGCACAAGTGTGTATCTAACACAGACCTGGTGCTAGGCTAGCTGGATTTGGAATGGATATCTAAAATTGAAATGGACTTTCAATATCTTCCAACAGCAGCAGGATGCTGAGTAATTTACATCGTGCCTCATGCAGGCAGACAAATAATCCAGCACCCTGAATTGTGCATGCCACATGAAGAGTACTAAGAAGTAGTATGTTTGAGAGGAGAGCCTGGCAAACTCACTGAGCAGCTGTGCTTTGCTTGAGACAGAGTTCATCCTCTCTAAAGGTTTTGGAGCAGATGAAGCTGAGAAACTCTCTAATCTCTGTCATTACTTAGGTTTTCATGTTAGGCATTGTGACAGCTTTTCCTCCTTGTCATCAGGAGCAGAAAGCAGTGGTTGGTGCTCTCTGGTGAGACTGGAGCCATTTGTGGCAGGCTGAGCTTTCCCAAGTTAGTATTCAGGAGTCATACACAGTCGGTGCATGGAGAAGCGACCTCAAAAAGGTGTTGAGAAGGGTCTGGTGCAATGATGGGGCTCACCTTGTGCTTCTCTTGCCTGATAGTCAAACAAAGGAAGGGCAAAGCACTACTGAAATGTATTAATTTGTGGATAAACACACAAATAAAGCAGCTACTCAGGGCACTAACTGTTACAGGCAGAGAGACAATGCAATAAATCACTGACACAAAGAAATGCAGCAAGAGGCACTGAAGACTGAGAAGAATTTCGTCCCTAAATTGCAGCATTAATAGTGTTTTGAAGCTTCACATTCAAATTGCCTATTTCTGACACTCAGAATGCACATTAGGAAAATGATGCTTATTTTATGGTTCCTCATTAAAAGGAAGGGGATAAATAAGATGGAGTTTGGAGCTATAAATCTCTTTCATAACGAACAACCGATAAGCAAGCGTGGGGCAGGCAAATAAACGGATGGTGAAGGGCTGGTGTTAAAAATGCTTTTGTAATCTGGAGTATAAATGAGCAACTGTCTCATTTGATCTGGGATGAGTCATTTTTAGGAGATCTGAGTGTGATCCTGAAGGTGGGAGATGTTCCTATGTTGCTGGATAATGAAGAAGAGCCGGAGATAATAGAAAAGGTTATTTCTTTTCCCTCACAATAACTCAGGCATGATCCAATTATGCTATTTGTCTCCTCTTTGCTTGATTGCAATCCTGCATGCATTCCCCCCACCTGCAGACACATCATCTTTCCCCACCTAACAAGGCATAACTTCAGGTTGCCTCACACAGCCTGCCTGACACACTCGAGGGAAGGATCAGAAGGAACTCGCACATCACCGTGGCATTTAGTCTCACCGGGAAGGTCTTTCACCATCACCTGTGTGTAACTTCCCAGCCCTCATTAATGGCTGCTCAGTAGCCCTGCTGCTGCTGCTGGACTATTTGCATAGCATCTGCATTTATCTAATCTTTAGTTGTTGGGTTTTTTTAAAGGCTGCAAAGTTACAGCTCATTTGCAGGGCTTCAGGATTTGAGTATTAAACAAAAATGCAAATGCAGCAGTAAGCTCTTAATGAGATGTATCCAGCTCGGGGTTTTTTTTTGTTCAGCATTAACTCCATTCTTTATCTTGCTGGAGCATCCACAGGGTGAACTATTCATCATCTCCAAAACTTCATTTTATGATAGTATCAGCCACTGCCATGTATTTTACAACTTTAAATTCTAATTTTACCCACAAGTAGAATAATAATGATGTTTCATGCTGTCATTTATTGTCCAAAGGAAAATATCTGCCAAGAGAGCCAATGGCATCCTGGCCTGCATCAGGAACAGTGAGGTCAGTAGGACAAGGGAGGTTATTCTGCCCCTGTACTCAGCACTGCTCAGGCCACACCTTGAGTGCTGTGTCCAGTTCTGGGCTCCTCAATTCAAGAGAGATGTTGAGATATTGGAACAGTTTGGCCTGGATGATCTTGGAGGTCTCTTCCAACCTGGTTGATTCTATGATTCTATGATCCTATGACACACAAACATCACCTGAATAAGGCTGCTGTCTAATAACAGCCTGATTTTACTTGGTGAGTAATTGAACTTTGTGTACCTCTAGTCCACTCTCCTGGAATATTTATTTAAGAACCAGTTTCTGTTTTCCTGGAGCCCTAGGATATTTCTTAGCCTGTGCAATACATGTCCAGACAAGGGCAACAAAGCTGGTGAGGGGGCTGGAACACAAACCCTGTGAGGAGAGGCTGAGGGAGCTGGGGGTGTGCAGCCTGCAGAAAAGGAGGCTCAGGGCAGACCTCATTGCTGTCTGCAACTACCCGAAGGGAGGCTGTAGCCAGGTGGAGTTGGGCTCTTCTCCCAGGCACCCAGCAACAGAACAAGGGGACACAGCCTCAAGCAGTGCCAGGGGAGGTCTAGGCTGGATGTTAGGAGGAAGTTGTTGGCAGAGAGAGTGATTGGCATTGGAATGGGCTGCCCAGGGAGGTGGTGGAGTTGCCATCCCTGGAGGTGTTCAAGAAAAGCCTGGATGAGGCACTTAGTGCCATGGTCTGGTTGATTGGCTAGGGCTGGGTGCTAGGTTGGCCTGGATGACCTTGGAGGTCTCTTCCAACCTGGTTAATTCTATGATTCTGTGATTCTCTTCTGCCAAGCCAAAATGCAATGATACATTTTCTGTCTCAGTGCTACTTGATTGCTACTTGCTCTGACTTGAAAGATGATAAAGTCACAAGGTAAGGGAGATGCTAGTTCCACACACTTCTGGCCACAAAAGGAGTTTTGCTGGAAGCAATTTAGATGCCCTGAGGGAAATTTCTACCTTTGGAAGTAGCAAACATACAGCACATTTTAGTTCCTAGTTTTAATATTCTGAAATGAGTGGTAGAAATCAAACTTTTGCTCCCAAGAACAGGAGAGTTTAGTTCTCTGCTCATGACTGCAGTGTGGACACAGTCTCAAGCTGCACCAAGGCAGGTTTAGGTTGGATGTTAGGAAGAAGTTCTACACGGAAAGAGTCATTGCCCATTGGAATGGGCTGCCCAGGGAGGTGGTGGAGTCACCATCCCTGGAGGTGTTTAAAAGCAGGCTGGATGAGGCACTTAGTGCCATGGGTTAGTCAATTAGGAGGATTAGGTGATAAGTTGGACTGGATGATCCTAGAGTTCTCTTCCAGCCTGGTTAATTCTGTGACTGTGGATAAAACCCTGAGATTGGGCCACTGGATCACTTGTGAAGAAGCCTGTGTCTGGCACCTGGGGCTTTGCTTAGCTTCCAGGTGTGTGGCAACCCTCCTCAGAGCCTTTGCAGACATCCTTCACCTCTTTTCATGTGTGGGCTGGCTTGCCAGGGGTGAGGAAAAGGAACACAAGGGAGAATGGCTTCCCTTCTCTGCATCTATTAATGGGATTAGTTAGCTAGTTAGTTTGTTTCTCCTGAAATCCTAACTGTCCTGGGCAGAACAGCTTGTGGTTCTGCTTGTATGACTTGTCAGCACCATTCAGGATCACATCCTCTCCTGAACACTGCCAACAGCACCCATCTTCTCTCACAGAATCACTAAGGTTGGAAAAGACCTCTGAAATCATCGAGTCCATCCATCAACTCAACACCACCACACCCACTAAACCATGTCCTGAAGTGCCACATCTATGCATTTTTGGAACACCTTGAGGGATGGTGACTCCACCACCTTCCTGGGCAACCTGTTCCAATGTTTGGCCACTCTTGCAGTAAAGAAAGTTGTAGAGAGTAAGAATGGTAAGGGTTGGAAAGGACCTTGGGAGATCATTGAGCCCAACTCCCCTACCAAAGCAGGATCTTCTTGGGCAGGTGACACAGTAACACATCCAGGTGGGTTTGAAAGGGTCCATAGAAGGAGACTCCACTACCTCTTTGGGCATCCTGTTTCAGTGTGCTGGGCACCCTCACAGTAAAGACATTTTTCTGCACATTGAGGTGGAACTTCCTGTGTTCCAGTTGGTATCCATTGCCCCTTGTCCTATCACAAGACACCACTGAAAAGAGCCTGGCCCCCTCTTCTTGACACCCACCCTTCAGAGATGTATAGATTTTGCTATGATCCCCTTTCAGTCTTCTCTTCTCCAGACTAAACAGCTTCAGGTCTCTCAGCCTTTCCTCATCAGATGTTCCAGTCCCTTCATCATCGTAGAATCACAGAATTATAGAATCATAGAATAAAGCAGGTTGGAAGAGACCTCCAAGATCATCCAGGCCAACCTAGCACCCAGCACTAGACAATCAACCAGACCATGGCACTAGTGTCTCATCCAGGTTTGCTTCAACACCTCCAGGGACAGTGACTCCACCACCTCCCTGGGCAGCCCATTCCAATGGCAATCACTCTCTCTGTGAAGAACTTCCTCCTAACATCCAGCCTGTACTTCCCCCAGCACAACTTGAGCTCTCCTTTGAACACGTAGCTCTCCTTTGAACAATCTCTAGTATATCCCTGTCCCTCTTGTTCTGGGCAGTCCAGAACTGGACACAATAGTGCAGATGTTTTCTCACTACTGGATGATCTTGGAGGTCTCTTCCAACCTGGTTGATTCTATGATTCTGTGATTCTAAACTACTTCAACAGTCAGTGAAATACATCCAGGCACACAGCTGCAGTGGAAGAATAAAGCATTGGCAGTTAGATTGAGGTTAAGAAAAGATACAAACTAGAATCATAGAATCACAGAATGGTGATGTCCAAAGGGAGGGAGGGAGAACTAATTCCTGCAGTGTTGTTGAACAGAGTACACTGTGTGGGGAGCACATTGCCCATTGCCCTGCATGCCTCATAGCCACTTTCTGTTCACATTCATTTCAAGCAAAGGCTGTAAGCCTTCTGTAGTTTTTTCCCTTGCAGTTTTAAAACGTGTTCACAGCAGATGCTGAATTTTATATCCATGTTGGCTTTATTGTTAATGGGTTCATTTGGGCAGCAAAGGCCAAAACTTTGTCACTGTGACATCTTTTTATAGCAGCTTGGGTGCCTGTCTTGGAAAAGAGCAAAGTTTTGCAACCTCAAGTTGTCAGGCTTAAAACTGTAGACAACAAAGACTTCCTCAACGCATCACCTATAAAGCTGATACTGTAATATATATGGTAATCTAATAAATACTATAACATAAGTGATACAATAAAGATGGTAATATAATACAGTCCTGGGATGTTTAATCTTCTACAATTTCCTTGGATGCCACAATGTTCCTGAGTTTTCACAGTGGAAAATGTTTCTGAGTGGCTTGGCTTTATTGTTAGTTCATTTGCACTAAAGAATTACCAAGCTTCGCAAACTTCTTTGTAGCTCCCAGTGGAAGCAGGGCAATTATAAAGTTGTGCCAATTTGGCTTCTTAGCAGAAGGTATCTATTGGAAGAAAACAAATCTCTGCATTAGATTCCATCACGAGCAAACAAATGGTTGTAATTGGCTGTGTAATGAGGTGGCCTTTTGTGAAGTGTGTGCTTGGAAAGTTCGCTGCCGGAGCGGAGTGGAGCTCAGGTTCTGCACAGGACGAAGTGGTGCAGCCAAACTCCTCCTATAGAAGTACAGCAGGGCTAGGTTTCAGCTTTTGAAATGCTGATCGTTCATCTATAGCTTTTTATTAGCTGGTTAGCTGGTTTTAATAATTTGGAAGGCTCTCTAACAATGTTTTGCACTTGGGTGTTGTGTGTTGAAAAGGCCAACCTGTTACGCTGCAGTTACAGGTCATAGAATCATAGAATCATAGAATCAACCAGGTTGGAAGAGACCTCCAAGATCATCCAGTCCAACCTAGCACCCAGCCCTATCCAATCAACCAGACCATGGCACTAAGTGCCTCATCCAGTCTTTTCTTGAAGACCCCCAGGGACGGTGCCTCCACCACCTCCCTGGGCAGCCCATTCCAATGCCAATCACTCTCTCTGTGAAGAACTTCTTCCTAACATCCAGCCTAGACCTACCCTGGCACAACTTCAGACTGTGTCCCCTTGTTCTATTGCTGGTTGCCTGGGAGAAGAGGCCACCCCCCACCTGGCTACAATGCCCCTTCAGGTAGTTGTAGACAGTAATAAGATCACCACTGAGCCTCCTCTTCTCCAGGCTAAACAGACCCAGCTCCCTCAACCTCTCCTCATAGGATTTGTGCTCCAGGCCCCTCATCAGCTTTGTTGCCCTTCTCTGGACATGTTCCAGCACCTCAACATCTTTCTTGAATTGAGGGGCACAAAACTGGACACAGCACTCAAGGTGTGGCCTGACCAGTGCTGAGTTCAGGGGAAGAATAACCTCCCTTGTCCTACTGGCCACACTGTGCCTTTTAAAAAGGGGCTACATTGAATTGCCTCTTAAAGCAGCTGATTTTAAACATAGGTTGATGGTTGGACTTGATGATTGCAGAATCACAGGATGTCAGGGGCTGGAAGCAATCCTGAAAGCTCATCCAGTCCAACCCCCTGTCAGAGCAGGATCTCCTAGAATCAAAGATTGTTTCCAAAGGCCTATAATGCCAGGATGAATCATAGAATCAACCAGGTTGGAAGAGAGCTCCAAGATCATCCAGGCCAACCTAGCACCCAGCCCTTTCCAGTCAACTAGACCATGGCACTAAGTGCCCCATCCAGGCTTTTCTTCAACACCTCCAGGGACAGCAACTCCACCACCTCCCTGGGCAGCCTATATCAGATCACACAGAAACACATCCAGGCAGGTCTTGAATATCTCCAGAGAAGGAGACTCCACAACTTCTCTGGGGAGTCTGTGCCAGTGCTCTGTGACCCTTACAGTAAAGAAGTTTCCCCTTGTATTGAAGTGGAGCCTCCTGTGCTGCAGCTTCCATCCATTGCTCCATGTCCTATCCCAGTGAGCAGTGAGCAGAGCCTGTCCCCCCTCTCCTGACCCCCAGCCCTCAGTTATTTATAAACATTTATTAAATCTCCTCTCAGTCTTCTCCAGACTAAGCAGCCCCAGGTCCCTCAGCCTCTCCTCATCAGGCAGTGCTCCAGTCCCCTCATCATCCTCGTAGCTCTCTGCTGCAGTCTTGAGCAGATCCCTGTCACTTTTAAGCTGGGGCACTCAAAATGATGCCTCAGCACAGCAGAGTAGAGGGAGAGGAGAATCTCCCTTGATCTGTTTGTCCTTGTGCTGTCATTGGGCATCAATGATCTTAGAGGTCTTTTCCAACCTAAACAATTCCATTGTTCTGTGATTCTGTAACTTCAGATTTCCTAGGACACTATGTTTAAACTGGTGAATCTTACTCCAGCTTTGATGCATATCCATATCTTCCGGTAGCAGAGCAGCTCTCACCACCAAGGTTGTGGCACAGAATCATAGAATCAACCAAACTATCACCAGTATCTCAACATCTCTCTTGAACTGAGGGGCCCAGAACTGGACACAGCACTCAAGGTGTGGCCTGACCAGTGCTGAGTACAGGGAAGAATAACCTCTCCTGTCCTGCTGGCCACACTGTTCCTGATGCAGGCCAGGATGCCATTGGCTTTCTTGGCCACCTGGGCACACTGCTGGCTCATGTTTAGCTACTAGCTACCAGCAACCCCAGGTCCCTTTGTTCCTGGCTGCTCTCCAGCCACTCTGTCCCCAGCCTGTAGCCGCTGTTTGGGCTTGTTGCGGCCATAGTGTAGAACTCTGCCCTTGGCCTTGTTAAATCTCATCCCAACAATATTTTCCATCCCCACAATATTTTCCTAACCCTTTGTGAAATTTCTCTTACTCCCCTCCTCGTGATGAGCTTGGCTGGTAGCCAGCATCCAGCTCACAACACAGCAGAAGTGGCAGCACACCCACAGTGGCCAATTCCCTGCCGTCCCCAAGGTCACAGATGCAGACATGTCCATGTGGCTTGGACTGAGTGAAAGGAGGCTTTTAGGATATAATTAGAAGGCCTCAAAGCCCCATCTGCCCTGTGATTTTTGTTGATGAGGTAAGTGGTACAAATTTCTTGTATCACAGAGTGCTTCAGCTGTCCTTTTTACAGCGATGCTGAGCAGAGTAGATTGCCTTGGTGTTGGAAAACAAGTTCAATAAATGCACTGCAGAGTTTTTGTGCATCTGTGTGCCTGAGGGGAAGGTAGCTCTTACTGGAGGTCTTCTTGCCTCTCCACAAGCTCATCAAGATGAGCATGTGGCATCTCTCCATTTTATTTCAAGAGTACCTGTTCCTGTGGTAGCTAAATGCAACACCCATCATCATACTTAGCACTTAGCAGATGCTTTCCTTGACCTCATCTCTTCAAGCATCCAAGGTTCATTGCTCTCCTTTATATCCACTGCACATCTCAGGTGTGCAAAACTCCAGCTAAGCTTCTTGCCTGAAAAATGCACCCTTCTTTGCTTCACTAAGGTCTAGACACAGGTATGAAGTCAGCATTCAAGCTGAAAGACTGTTTGAAGCACTCTAATACTGAGTTGCTGTATTGCAGAATCACAGAATTGCTTTGGTTGGAAGAGACCTTTAACATCATCAAGTCCAACTGTTAAGCCAGCACTGCCTTGCCAACACTTAGCTACATCTCTTTAGCATCACACCTGCATATCTTTTAAATTCCTCTGGGGATGGTGAGTACAACAATTCCCTGGGGAAGGAGTAGCCCCAGTCTTACTGATAGAATCATAGAAGCAAGCAGGTTGGAAGAGACCTCCAAGATCAGCCAGGCCAACCTAGCACCCAGCCCTGTTCAGTCAACCAGACCATGGCACTAAGTGCCTCAGCCAGGCTTTGCTTCAACACCTCCAGGAACTGCAACTCCACTTCCTCCCTGGGCAGCCCATTCCAATGCCAATCACTCTCTCTGCCAACAACTTCCTCCTAACATCCAGCCTGTACTTCCCCCGGCACAACTTGAGACTGTGTCCCCTTGTTCTGCTGATGGTTGCTTGGCAGAAGAGACCAACCCCACCTGGCTACAGCCTCCCTTCAGGGAGTTGTAGACAGTAATGAAGTCATCCCTGAGCCTCCTCTTCTGCAGGCTGCACACCCCCAGCTCCCTCAGCCTCTCCTCACAGGGCTGTGCTCCAGGCCCCTCACCAGCTTTGTTGCCCTTCTCTAGACATGTTTCAATATCTCAACATCTCTCTTGAATTGAGGAGCCCAGAACTGTACACAGGACTCAAGGTGTGGCCTGACCAGTGCTGAGTACAGGGGAAGAATAATCTCCCTTTTCCTGCTGGCCATAGTGTTCCTGATGCAGGCCAGGATGCCATTGGCTCTCCTCAGTGAAAGAAAATGAAGCCACAATGATTTCTTTCTTTCTGGACAAAACTAACTCTGGAAAAAAACACTGATAATGGTTCTGTTTGCAGCACATATGCAGAGGTCAGTTGGTGCCAAAGCTATGGCTGCAATCTGCCTGAGGCTGGCACAAAGCTGCCTGAGCCAGCAGGACTCTTCTTGACCCCAGAAGTTCCAAAAGCAGCAGCAGCCCCTGTTGCAGCCCTGGTGCTTCAGGAAAAGCAGTAGGCTAGGAGTATCCTAATCTCTGTTTTGTGTAAAATCACTTCTACAGGAGTTGGGACTTTTTTTTTTCCCTGAGCCAGATATCTCTGAATTATTTACAGACTGTGCTAGCTTCAAAGAACCTCATTTGAGAAGAGTAGCAGGGGTTTAGGACCTAAGAAAGCAAGCACTGCTCCTGTAATCACTGTTCTAATAAACTCAAGAGAGTGAAACGCATAAACAGATGGGGCACAAAATATATTTTTGAGTCCAAGGAGTCTGTTGGTGTAAAACCCATGGAATGCTTCAAATATTAGTGGCAAAAGAAATATCAGTGCTAAAATTTTATAGTGCAGCATCATCTCTTCAGCATCAAAGAGGCAAGTATCTTTTTTACCTTGCAGTATGAATTAACCCAACATTTACTCGTGCACAACAGAATTGAAATGCTTGCTGAAAATGCTACATTGGAATTTTACATCCAAATGGATCACATTTAGCCTCTGTGAATCACAGAATCATAGAATCAACCAGGTTGGAAGAGACCTCCAAGATCAGCCAGTCCAACCTAGCACCCAGCCCAAGCCAATCAACCAGACCATGGCACTAAGTGCCTCATCCAGGCTTTGTTTCAACACCTCCAGGGGTGGTGACTCCACCACCTCCCTGGGCAGCCCATTCCAATGCCAATCACTCTCTCTGACAACAACTTCCTCCTAACATCCAGCCTAGACCTCCCCTGGAACAGCTTAAGACTGTGTCCCCTTCTTCTGTTGGTGGTGGCCTGAGAGAAGAGCCTAACCCCACCTGGCAACAGCCTCCCTTCAGGTAGTTGCAGACAGCAATGAGGTCAGCCCTGAGCCTCCTCTTCTCCAGGCTGCACACCCCCAGCTCCCTCAGCCTCTCCTCATAGGGTTTGTGCTCCAGACCCCTCACTAGCTTTGTCACCCTTCTCTGGACACCTCCCAGCACCTCAACATCTCTCTTGAATTGAGGAGCCCAGAACTGGACACAGTACTCAAGGTGTGGCCTGACCAGTGCTGAGTACAGGGGCAGAATAACCTCCTCTGTGCTGCTGACACCTGTTATCTCCAGCTCTTTGTCTTCATTTCAGCAGTCACAAACTCTACCATAAACCTTAAGGACTTTTCATATTCCATAATTCAATTTACAGCAGCTTCGGTTACCATAAGAAGTGCCCTTATAAAAATGACATCCAAACATTGCCTACATATTTCTGCACCATAAACTCCATGTGAAACTCAATGGGTTTTAAAGTCAATTCGAGATTCTCTGATTGGGAGAGGAGATCCAGCCTGGGAGCTTCCAGATAAACTGTGTTATTTCTGCACTTTATGTATCATAAAACTCGTGGAATAAGAACTTAAGTGGCAATTCTCCAGGGAAGTGTTTGGAGCCAGCATGCAGCATGTTCCTGTGTTGCTGCATTGCCTCGACTCTGCTGACAGAAAGAAAAAGATGTTTTTCTCAGGCAACTGAATGCAGATCTCTCAACAGTCCTACAGGGAATAGCTATTTATAACGCTGAGATGCCATTTTCAGATGGGTGCTTCTTTCTTTCTTTCTTTCCTTCCTTCTTTCCTTGTTCCTTCTTTCTTTCTCTTTCTCTCTCTTTCTTCTTTCCTTCATTCCTTCCTTCCTCCTTGCACCCCCTCCCTTTCTTCCTTCTTCCCTTCCTCTCTTTCTTCCTCCCTTCCTTTCTCTTTCTTCCTTCATTCCTTCCTTTCTTCCCTCCTCCCTTTCTTTCTCTTTCTCTTTCTTTCTTCCTCCCTTCCTTCCTCACTTCCTTTCTTTCTCTTTCTTTTTCCTTCCTTCCTTCCTTCCTTCCTTCCTTCCTTCCTTCCTTCCTTCCTTCCTTCCTTCCTTCCTCTCTTTCTTCCTTCCTTCCTTCCTTCCTTCCTTCCTTCCTTCCTTCCTTCCTCTCTTTCTTTCATTGTTTCCTTGACTCTTGCCTGCCTTCCTTCCTTCTTCTCTTCTTTCCTCCCTTCCTCTCTTTTTCTTCTTCCTCTCTTCCTTCCTCCTTTCCTTACTTTTTCTTCCTTCCTTCCTTCCTTCCTTCCTTCCTTCCTTCCTTCCTTCCTTCCTTCCTTCCTTCCTTCCTTCCTTCCTTCCTTCCTTCCTTCCTTCCTTCCTTCTTCCCTCCCTCTCTTCCTTTCTCTTTCTCCCTCCCTCCCTTCCTTCTTCCCTTCCTTTCTTTCCTTCCCTTCCTTCCTCCCTCTCTTCCTTCCTCCCTTCCTTTCTCTCTTTCCCTTCCTTCCTTCCTTCCCTTTCTTTCTTTCTTTCTCTTTCTTTCTCTCTTTTTCCTTCCCTCTTTCTTTCTTTTCCTTTCTTTTCCTGTTGTTTCTGACTGCCAGCAAATTGGACCCCCTGAGTATTTCATCACTTCCATTGTTGTCATTGTTTCAGGAGATAATCTTGAACTTCTGTTGAGCTATTAAGGCTGAAATCTGGACCAGTTTAATACCCCTTAGTCTCCAACATATCCGGTCAGTAAATACACAGCTGTATTGGTGACCAAAAAGCCCTCACCTGTGGGCAGCTGTAAACCTATTTACTTATCTCTCTCCTTAAATCCCTGCAGGGTGAAAGAGAAATGAAAGATGTCACAGCTTTCCCCCTTCCCCCCTCCACACACACACTTCTTCTTTTATTTGTGGCGCATCTGACCTGTACCTCAGCCCTTCAGTTATGATTTTATGGTGCACTATTTACTAAGCACAGGTACCAGCAGCCTACCTTGTACACTTCCAATCAAAATCAAAGGACTTGCTGTATGTCAGGGATATTCTGTTATTAAAGCCCAACGTTATTAGAACGTTATTAGTTTTGCTTTCCTTTCCACAGCAGAAATAGAAACGTGGCAGTGAGAGAAACTCTTCAATTATCTAGTGGTTTGGGGTTTTTTTCTTCTTTTTTGAAGGGCAGATCTGAGCCTTCTGAACCTTATCCTGTTTTCAGCAGAGTTTGCTACAAATAGGGAAGAAGTGGCTTGGCTGCTTGCCAGATGCTCCCGATCCAGCTTTAAGCACCCCTTCCCTCTCACTGGCTTTGTCTAGACTAGGATCTGTAGGGGGTTCACCTCCAAATGTTTGCTCACCCTTTCTGACGTGTGTGAAAATTCAAGCATTTCTGCAGCAGATTTCCTTCGACAAATACTGACCTGACCTTGCTGAAACTTCCCAGATGCCCGTGGTTACCGGCAGGCACTGAAACAGGGGCTGTGAAGGCACTGGGCGTTGCTGCCAGGAACCAGCTGTTAGTTCCTCTGCTGCTGAAAACATCACGGTGGTGCATTTTTCTGCCTCTGTGTGCAGCATCAGCTCAAGGTACCACTGAATGTGGTCCAAGCTACAACAGCAAGTACAGTACAGGGGCAGGTATATCATGGGCAGTGAGTATGGACATCACTGCACATCATTCAAAGCATCATGTTGGTGTGTTTTTCTGCCTCTGAGTGCAGCATCAGCTCAAGGTACCACTGAATGTGGTCCAAGCTACGACAGCAAGTATGGTACAGAGGCAAGTACATCGTGGGCAGTGAGTATGGACATCACTGCACATCATTCAAAGCATCATGTTGGTGTGTTTTTCTGCCTCTGAGTGCAGCATCAGCTCAAGGTACCACTGAATGTGGTCCAAGCTACAACAGCAAGTACAGTACAGGGGCAGGTATATCATGGGCAGTGAGTATAGACATCACTGCACATCATTCAAAGCATCATGTTGGTGTGTTTTTCTGCCTCTGAGTGCAGCATCAGCTCAAAGTACACTAAAGGTGGTCCAAGCTACGACAGCAAGTACGGTACAGAGGCAGGTATATCATGGGCAGTGAGTATGGACATCACTGCACATCATTCAAAGCATCATGTTGGTGTGTTTTTCTGCCTCTGAGTGCAGCATCAGCTCAAGGTACCACTGAATGTGGTCCAAGCTACGACAGCAAGTACGGTACAGAGGCAAGTACATCGTGGGCAGTGAGTATGGACATCACTGCACATCATTCAAAGCATCATGTTGGTGTGTTTTTCTGCCTCTGAGTGCAGCATCAGCTCAAGGTACCACTGAATGTGGTCCAAGCTACAACAGCAAGTACAGTACAGGGGCAGGTATATCATGGGCAGTGAGTATAGACATCACTGCACATCATTCAAAGCATCATGTTGGTGTGTTTTTCTGCCTCTGAGTGCAGCATCAGCTCAAAGTACACTAAAGGTGGTCCAAGCTACGACAGCAAGTACGGTACAGAGGCAGGTATATCATGGGCAGTGAGTATGGACATCACTGCACATCATTCAAAGCATCATGTTGGTGTGTTTTTCTGCCTCTGAGTGCAGCATCAGCTCAAGGTACCACTGAATGTGGTCCAAGCTACGACAGCAAGTATGGTACAGAGGCAGGTACATCGTGGGCAGTGGGCACGGGCATCACTGCACATCATTCAAAGCATCATGTTGGTGTGTTTTTCTGCCTCTGAGTGCAGCATCAGCTCAAAGTACACTAAAGGTGGTCCAAGCTACGACAGCAGGTATTGTACAGAGGCAGGTGAAAAGCATGGACATCATGCTCTGTTCTAGTGGGAGGTGTCCCTGCCTATGTCAAGGGGTTGGAACTGGATGATCTTTGAGGTCCCTTCCAACCTAAACCATTCCATGATCACTGCACAGCAAAAAAATAGTCTTTATGTGGGCTCTTTGATCAGCCCAGTCAAATTCATGGATGGGTTTTCTCTGATGTAGAACTGCAGGACTGTACCTAAAGCAAAAATCTGGGGAAGGAAAGCTCTCAGAGAGCATGAGCACACCCGTGGCAGCTGCAGAGCAGACTGTAAAAGCACACAAAAAGACATTCAAGGTCAGACTTGATGGGGTCCTGAGCAACCTGATCTAGTTGGAAATGTCCATGTTCTCTGCAGGGAGACTGGACAGGATAGCCTTTGAGGGTGCCCCCAATGCACTCTATGATTCTCAGGGATTCATTTAGCCACCTTTCATGCACACCCAGACTTTGAGCCTTCCTAAAGTTGTATTCAAAGCCTGCAAGTGCCCAGCTTGTAGAAGTGTAAATGTTAAGCTGAAGGTCAGTTTCCATGTTTTACTGTGAATTTTCTGGTCTTTCTCCTGAAAACATGGCCTGGTTATTAAATTCTTATCACAGCTACTTGTTCCTCAGTGTTAGAGAGTGTTTATAGCTTCTGCCCAACACCATTGCCCTTAGGAGGCTGGTACACAGGGAGGTGCTTTGCAAGGATGATGCATTAGGTTTTTCTTCCTTATGAAGAATCTCACTAATGGGAGTGGGGAGATATTTATCACTACCATGTAGAAACTTTCCTACCAAAGAAAAAATTGCTTGCTGACTACCAAAGCTGGAGGAAGAGAGAGAGATCTATAGAGGAGTAAACAAAGGAAGAGGGAGAGGCCAAGCCCAGTTGTCCTTATCCATTGTGCAAGCCACACTCATTGTTTTTGGAGTCCAAAGAGTTACGTAGCAGGACATTCTCCTGACCATCACCTACCTCATTTTTAACATACAACTTTCATGAGGCAATAAAGCTCCTGAAATATTCATAAACACAATTGCCTGCATTGCTTCCCCTCTGACATAACCTTCAAGCTGCTCGAGTGGAATTAGGTTTTGTTCTTGTTGCTGGCTGGCATAACACTTGCAAATGGTACTTAGTGGATTTGCTGAGGTGCAGAAAAATTGGTTCTGCAGAACACATTTTCACTCCAGAAGAGAAAGGGTGAGCCAAACAAGAGATAACTGCCCCTCCAACATGAAATGTTGGCTCATAACCTGCTTTGGACAGGTGGATGGATTCGTTGAATCTCTGCTGAGACAAAAACTTACCTGATTCTGACTCATTACCTTGACTTAATTAAGAGTTTAAAATTGTTGGAATATAGGCTGGATGTTAGGAGGAAGTCCTTCACAGAAAGAGTGATTGGCATTGGAATGGGCTGCCCAGGGAGGTGGTGGAGTCACCATCCCTGAACATGTTCAAGCAAAGCCTGGATGAGGCATTTAGTGCCATGGTCTAGATGACTGGCTAGGGCTGGGTGCTAGGTTGGCCTGGCTGATCTTGGAGGTCTCTTCCAGTCTGATTGATTCTATGACATTAAAAAAAGCAGAGGCAATAATTTTATCCTGGTTTAATTGGACTACAATTAAACTACTAGAAACAAAGCAGCCACCTTGGCATCACAGGCACAGAAATCATCAGGATGTTCTGCTGCCCAGGCAGGTTAGCAGGCTGCTGCTTTTTTGTTTTCTTGTCATTTGATTAGGTATTTAGAACAGAAATCTCACATTATCTTCCTTTCTCTCTCAGACCTGATGATTTTTAATACCTTTTCTTTTTTCCCATGGGGTCTGAAGCCTGAGCTCTTTTCTGGAAGAAAGGAGCAACCATTGTCCCTTAGTGACTATTCAGGCATGTCTGCAGCGTGTGTTGCTGTACCCAAATTAGCCTGACCTGAGATGCTGGTCAAGTTCTTGAAATACCATACACTCATTAGCTGAATTTAAAATTCACTGGTGGTGGTTTAATTTATGCAGGCCTTTTTTTTATGCACAGATATTTTTATATATATATATATATATATATATATATATATATATTTATCCTGATGATAACTGAAAGGCGAGAAATAGCTGGAGTGTGAAAAGTGTGACTGAAGCTCAGGGGATCTGAGCCCTCCTCCTCCCCACTGCCACTCATTTCTCATTAGACTTTTGAGCAAGTTATTTACATCTCTCTGCATCAGCTTCCCAGTGTGCATAAAGAAGATTTTTTTTTGTGTGCAGCTACTTCAGAATAATTCATTAATAACACTAATATTATTTCCTGCCTTCACCTGCATTGTTCCATTGGGATAAAGACTCTGTGCCTGCACAGTGACTGGTAGAAGAAACCTTATTTTAATTGGGGCTGTTTAATTGCTTGTGAGTATCCAATTAGTGGAAGGATACTAAGCCCTTCACTAGAGTCTGCATAAACTATCCTGCTAGGCACATGGATGTTGCAAAGGGGAACCAGCAACAGAAGAAGGGGACACAGCCTCAAGTTATGCCAGGGAAGGTCTAGGCTGGATGTTAGGAGGAAGTTGTTGGCAGAGAGAGTGATTGGCATTGGAATGGGCTGCCCAGGGAGGTGGTGGAGTCACCACCCCTGGAGGTGTTGAAGCAAAGCCTGGATGGGACATTTAGTGCCATGGCCTGGTTGATTGTTTAGGGCTGGTTGCTAGGTTGGCCTGGAAGACCTTGGAGGTCTCTTCCAACCTGGTTGATTCTATGGTTCTATGAACCTGAGAAAGATGAGGATTCTTCACAGAATCACAGAAATATCCAGGTTGGAAAAACCCTCAGGATCACCAAGTCCATCCTATAACCCTACTCTACCAGATACACCTTAAACCAAAGCCCTAAGCACCACATCCAAACCACCCTTAAACATATCCAGGCTGAGTGACTCCACCACCTCCCTGGGCAGCTCCTTCCAGTCCCTGACCACTCTCTCCATGAAAAACTTTTTCCCAATGTCCAATCTAAACCTCCCCAGCCTGAGCTTGAGGCCATTCCCCCTTGTTCTGTCTCCAACTACCTGTGAGAAGAGTACAGCAGCAGCCTCTCCACAAGGTCCCTTCAGTTAGCTGTAGACAGCACTGAGGTCTCCCCTCAGCCTCCTCTGTTTCACATTACCCATCCTCAGCTTCCTCAATCACTTCTCATCAGATTTATTCTCCAGGCCCTTTCCCAGCTTCCTTGCCCTCCTCTAGACCCACTCCAGCACCTCCACATCTCTCTTGCATTGTGGTGCCCCAAACTGAACACAGTACTCGAGGTGTGACCTCAACAAAGCTGAATATAAGGGGGACAATCACCTCTCTACTCTTGCTGGCCACAGCATTTTTAGTACAAGCCAGGATGCCATTGGCCTTCTTGGTTGCCTTCAGCTATCACTCATCACTCATCTGCCTCCATTCCACTCCCAATCTCTTCTTCCTATGGCAACTTAGAGCAAACACAGAGCTCACACATTTCCAGTTTCCATGCCACAACTGCAAGGAGCAACTACTTCTGCAGTGCTGTGTACTCTTCACTCTCCACAGGGGTGCACAAAACTGCCTCCCTTTGGAGTCCAGCGCCTCTCAGGCTTGGCCCTTTGGCAACTAATGGATGGCTTGAAAGCTTGCTAGGAAAGGTAGCTCTTCAGCACCGCAACACTTCTTCATTTAGTAGTTTGCAAGTGAGTTGTAAAAGATTTGCCCTGGAGACAGGGAAATGCAAATATAAATTAGATGGAGCACTAATAACATTACATTACAGAACAATGCAAAACGTTTTGGGCACCCCACAGAGAAGAAATCCATGCATTCCTCTCTGCATCATCTTTATGGAAATTTCTGTAAGCCTGCCGTTATTAAAAGAGAGTAGCAATTATTTCCTTCTTTGCTTCATCAGTTGCAGAGAGAGGAGGGGGGGCAGGGGGAGAAGCAGCCAGGGAATTCATTTGGTTTTTTCTTCCCCCTTCTTTTCTCTTTTCCTTCCATGAGCCTGTTGGAGAGCTCTCACACAACAGGAACTGAGAGTGTGGAAGCCTCCGGTGGTAGGAGACAGCAAGAAGGATGGGAGAAGCGGTGAACATGGTTACAGATGGGGCTCAGTAGGTGGAAGTAGTTAAGAGAGTAGCAGAAGCAAACAAGGTTGCAGCTAACAAGGCTACTGAGGAAGCCAAAGCTATTAAGATATGTTGACATAACATTTGCAAGCTTCACAGGGACCATCGTTAGAAATTAGGTTTAGTATTGATCAGACAGTTCAGCATCGAGGCCAGAGGAGAACTGGACACAAGGTTCTTTCCAAAATTGGCACTTTGGGTTCTGCCTTCTGATTAACACAGAAGAGCAATACCCTCCCCTGGTCTGCTGGCCAGCCTCAGACGCTGGGGCTGCTGTCTTTTTCCGGGGGCAGGCAGAAAGTTGCAGTCATTTGGAGCTGGTATAATCTGTCAAAACTGCAGCCCCAGCCATAACAAGGACATTAAAAAGGTGCCTGTGAGATGCAAGGTAAACCCAACAGGTCTGCCAACGCCAGCAGCTCCTTGCTAATGAGGCCTACTGCAAGCCTATCACTCAGGATGAAAACCTGCTGGCTGCGTGTTGCAAGGTGCACTGGGGAAAGGCTCTGGTGATAGAAGACATGGGAGAAAGCAGCTTGTGAGGCTCGTTAGATCAATGGGCATTCCAGCCTTGGATCCCAGATTATCTGCCCTCTCTTCTAACACTCACCTCTTGCTGTGCAATGCACAGGCCTTCCATTTTGGTTGGGTTTGGGGTTTTTTTTTTTCCCCTTTATTTTCCTCTCTTTTCTCTGTCTTTTTTTTTTCCTCTCCTTTTGTCCCAGCAGTTTCTTTTCATGCCTTCCCAGTAAGCACCACCAGAGCAGAAAATACCTGAGGTTTCTAAGGAAGCTGTAGGTAATTCAGTGCAGCAAAAAAAGATCCTCTGCCCAAACTGAAGGTTTTGCTGCCCTCTCTGCCACTTGGCAGCATTTAAATTCCCAAAGAAAATTGCTGCTGGCAGCTTGACAAGCACACAGGGATCGGCTGCTCTCACCACATCAAACCCCAAATAAAGCACAGCTGGCAGGGGGAGATGATGGTGATCCACCTCGTCCTGCTCCAATTGCGGAGGGACGAAACTTGCCACCTGCACTGCTGAGGCTGGCTGAGGTTTTTAACTCTGTCCCACTGACTTCAATTCCAGCCCCACACCTCCCAAGGGTGTGCAGGAGTCTGATGGCAATTTCTCTGCTGGCTTCCTCACCCTGCAAGAAAACAGCAGTTTGGGCTTCACTGCTGCCCCCCTGCTTGCAGTGCTTCTGGCCATTTGTTTGGTGTCTCACCATGCACAGTGCTGGCCTTGGTATCTCACCATGCACACTGCTGGCCTTGCTGTCTCACCACACACACTGCTGGCCTTGCTGTTTCACCATGCACACTGCTGGCCTTTGTGTCTCACCATGCACACTGCTGGCCTTGCTGTCTCACCATGCACACTGCTGGCCTTGCTGTCTCACCATGCACACTGCTGGCCTTGCTGTCTCACCACGCACACTGCTGGCCTTGCTGTCTCACCACGCACACTGCTGGCCTTGCTGTCTCACCGTGCACACTGCTGGCCTTGCTGTCTCACCACGCACACTGCTGGCCTTGCTGTCTCACCATGCACACTGCTGGCCTTGCTGTCTCACCACGCACACTGCTGGCCTTGCTGTCTCACCATGCACACTGCTGGCCTTGGTATCTCACCACGCACACTGCTGGCCTTGCTGTCTCACCATGCACACTGCTGGCCTTGCTGTCTCACCATGCACACTGCTGGCCTTGCTGTCTCACCACACACACTGCTGGCCTTGCTGTCTCGCCACGCACACTGCTGGCCTTGCTGTCTCGCCACGCACACTGCTGGCCTTGCTGTCTCGCCACGCACACTGCTGGCCTTGCTGTCTCACCATGCACACTGCTGGCCTTGCTGTCTCGCCATGCACACTGCTGGCCTTGCTGTCTCACCATGCACACTGCTGGCCTTTGTGTCTCACCACGCACACTGCTGGCCTTACTGTCTCACCATGCACACTGCTGGCCTTGCTGTCTCGCCATGCACACTGCTGGCCTTGCTGTCTCGCCATGCACACTGCTGGCCTTGCTGTCTCACCACGCACACTGCTGGCCTTACTGTCTCACCACGCACACTGCTGGCCTTGCTGTCTCACCACGCACACTGCTGGCCTTGCTGTCTCGCCACGCACACTGCTGGCCTTGCTGTCTCACCACGCACACTGCTGGCCTTGCTGTCTCGCCACGCACACTGCTGGCCTTGCTGTCTCGCCACGCACACTGCTGGCCTTGCTGTCTCGCCACGCACACTGCTGGCCTTGCTGTCTCACCACGCACACTGCTGGCCTTGCTGTCTCACCACGCACACTGCTGGCCTTGCTGTCTCACCATGCACACTGCTGGCCTTGCTGTCTCACCACGCACACTGCTGGCCTTGCTGTCTCACCACGCACACTGCTGGCCTTGCTGTCTCGCCATGCACACTGCTGGCCTTGCTGTCTCACCACGCACACTGCTGGCCTTGCTGTCTCACCACGCACACTGCTGGCCTTGCTGTCTCACCACGCACACTGCTGGCCTTGCTGTCTCGCCATGCACACTGCTGGCCTTGCTGTCTCGCCACGCACACTGCTTTGGCCTTAGTGTCTCACTGTTGTGGAGTCTCCAGAGAGGGAGACTCCACAGCCTCCCTGGGCATCCTGTTCCAGTGCTCTGTCACCCTCGCAGGGACAAAATTCTCTCTCAGGTTCCCATGGCACCTCCTATGCCTCAGCTTCCATCCATTGCCCCTGTCCTGTCATTGGGCATCCCTGAGCAGAGCCTGGCTGCAGCCTCCTGCACTCACCCTGCACATAGTTAGAAACATGAAGGAGGTCTCCCCTCAGTCCCCTCCTCTCCCAGCTAAGGAGCCCCAGCTCCCTCAGACTTTCCTCCTAAGATGTTCAACTTCCTTCAGCATGTTCGTGGCTCTGCGCTGGACTCTCTCAAGCAGCTCCCTGTCCCTCTTGACCTGGGGGGCCCAGAACTGGACATAACACTCCAGATGAGGCCTCAGCAGGGCAGAGCAGAGGGGAAGGAGAAACTCCTTCGACCTACTAAGCACAGCCCTTCTAATACAATGAACCTTATGGGGCATTTTTAAGCATCCCTTGGCTTCAGAGAAGTGTGGAGTGCATGGCTGGTACACTGGTGGCCACAGCCAGGAGCCAGGGAGGGGACAATTACTGGGGCTGAGGCAGCCACTTCCCTGGGGAACCCAAAGTGCCTCTGCCCACGAGCAGCAGTGATCACAGTATCACAGTATCATCAGGGTTGGAAGAGACCTCACAGATCATCAAGTCTAACCCTTTACCACAGAGCTCAAGGCTAGACCATGGCACCAAGTGCCACGTCCAACCTTGCCTTGAACTGCGCCAGGGATGGCGACTCCACCACCTCCCCGGGCAGCCCATTCCAGTGATGATTTACAGCTGAGTGGCATCAGGAAGCAGAAGGGGGACAAAGGCTGGCAGCTGGAGAGAGGCAGCCAGCATCCTCCCACCACCTCATTGTGGTGACACCACCAGAGCCTGGCCACAGAGAGGGCTGGGAGAAAGAGGCTCTTTAAGCGAGCCCATTCAATCCTTTATGTCTTGTCTCTCCACCCGCAGTGCTTCAGTGAGGAGCGGAGACTGCCCATAAATTGCAGCTTAAATCCGTAATACCTCTGCCCTAAACTGTCAGCAAATGGTTACAGGTAAAATAACCAGCCAAAAAAAAAAAGAGGAGGGGAGGGGGCTGGAGAAAGATTTTGATTGCTTCCAAAAGGTCTCTCTTGCAAGCTGCTTGCCTTTTACTTCAAAGGCAGTGCTGAAGAGCACTAAGAAGGCGTGGAGGAACAGAGCCCCCACGTTTGAAGTGGGGAGAAAACAATGCTTTAATCACCACTCCTATTTATAAAGCCATGTTTCCTACACTTTGTTTCAGAGTGTTTTATTCAGTACCTCTTCTGCATGCATTTCTCTTTTGCCTTTCTGGAAGATTATGCTAAATGTCAAAATGTCTCTTTGGGCTCATAAAACGATGCCATAATAAAGCATCATTTTAACTTAGAATGGGGTAAAACAACCTATAAAAGCAAAACTGGAGCATTTTGACATTAATTGAACAAGTTACCCTCCTTTCCTTAGCTCCAGCAGATGCATGCCAGCATCACAAATAAATAATCAAATAGATCAGGTTAGAGTTTATTATGGCATCCAGTGACCTTTAAGTAACTTCATAGCACTTTATGGCTGTGTTGCAGCCTCCTAATCAGCATTGTGTCTGAAGGAAACAATAAGCAGACTTTCTCCTTCCTCCAAAAGTTAATCCTCATGCACAGAGCAGGATTTTTGCTGTAGCCAGGTGGGTCAGTTTATTTTACAGTTCTCTGAGTCTTGCACTGCCCCTCTGGTAGCTTTATTTTTATTTATTTATTAACTTTGGAGAGTTTCAGGGCTATTATTATTATTATTACTGCCAACTAAATGTGAATTAAAAAAAAGAAAAAGGAAAAGGAAATGTGGCCACTGCAGCCCTCCAAGCTGGCCCTCTAAATTTGAACACCAGTAAATAGCTCTGCTAGCAACTTTATAATTTCCCATTGGAAGACTTTATTGTACTGGTTGACATTTAGGCAAGGAATGGACCCTCAAGGTAAATTTATACTGGCAGTCTTGACATGTGTTTACAAAATGCACAAGCACATACACAGAAACACACACTGGGAGGGTGTTTTAATAAGGCTACAGAGGCTCAGAGGTGACCTCATTGCTGTCTACATCTACCTGAAAGGAGGTTGCAGCCAGGTGGGGTTCGGCTTTTCTCCCAGGCAAGCAGCAACAGAACAAAGGGACACAGCCTCTGTTGTGCCAGGGCAGGTCTAGGCTGGATGTTAGGAGGAAGTTGTTGGCAGAGAGAGTGATTGGCATTGGAATGGGCTGCCCAGGGAGGTGGTGGAGTCACTGTCCCTGGAGGTGCTCAAGAAAAGCCTGGCTGAGACACTTAGTGCCATGGTCTGGTTGATTGGCTAGAGCTGGGTGCTAGGTTGGACTGGCTGATTTTGGAGGCCTCTTCCAACCTGCTTGATTCTATGATTCTATCAGTAAGACTGGGGCTACTCCTTCCCCAGGGAAGTGTTGGACTCACCATCCCCAGAGGGATTTGAAAGATATGCAGGTGTGATGCTAAAGAGATGTAGCTAAGTGTTGGCAAGGCAGTGCTGGCTTAACAGTTGGACTTGATGATGTTAAAGGTCTCTTCCATCCAAAGCAATTCTGTGATTCTGCAATACAGCAACTCAGTATTAGAGTGCTTCAAACAGTCTTTCAGCTTGAATGCTGACTTCATACATGTGTCTAGACCTTAGTGAAGTAAAGAAAGGAGCATTTTTCAGGCAAGAAGCTTAGCTGGGATTTGCTCACCTGGATGGGGCACTTAGTGCCATGGTCTAGTTGATTGGACAGGGCTGGGTGATAGGTTGGACTGGATGATCTTGAAGGTCTATTCCAACCTGGATGATTCTATGATTGTAGAAAGTCTCTGTAGAAAGTTTCTTGCACTTTGCAAGTTTTCCTAAGTGAATTTTGCAAATTATTTTGTGTTTTAAACCAGTAGAGGGAAAAAAAATACATTAGCCAAAGGCTTCTAGCTAAAATGAAAAAGTCTGTCATGCATCGCTGGAGTACAATAAATTTACCCCTTCTGTTTTTTCCTGTATCTAGTTATAATTGTCTGAGAATACAACAAAAGATGCACAGTTTAAATTAAAGAGATCAGAACTGAAAGCTTTGGATAGCTCAATAAAAAGAAAAACAGTGCTGAAAAAAACAGCAAGGCAACCAAAAAGCCATCACAGAATCAAAGAATGTTAGGGGCTGGAAGTGACCTCAACAGATCTTAAAATCATAGAATCAGCCAGGTTGGAAGAGACCTCCAAGCTCATCCAGCCCAACCTAGTACCCAGCCCTAGCCAATCAACCAGACCATGGCACTAAGTGCCTCACCCAGGCTTTGCTTCAACACCTCCAGGGATGGTGACTCCACCACCTCCCTGGGCAGCCCATTCCAATGCCAATCACTCTCTCTGCCAACAACTTCCTCCTAACATCCAGCCTAGACCTCCCCTGGCACAACTTGAGACTGTGTCCCCTTCTTCTGTTGCTGGTTGCCAACCCCACCTGGCCTTCTTTCAGGTAGTTGCAGACAGCAATGAGGTCAGCCCTGAGCCTCCTCTTCTCCAGGCTGCACACCCCCAGCTCCCTCAGCCTCTCCTCACAGGGTTTGCATTCCAGGCCTCTAACCTCCATCACAAGACTGGTGCCACTGCATTCATGGTACGGCCAGGCAGCAGCTCCAATGCCAAGGGGAAAACCTCGGCTGACTACTCAGATCATACTTCTGGTGTCTGGGCTCTTTTTTTTCCCCAGCTTGTATCTCACCACTACTCTTCAACTGTTAGATCTATTATTATAAAGCAGTATATTTTCCACTGTCATACAACTAAGAGATTACACTTCTAAAGCTTACCAGTTCCAACCTGCAATAGCTTAGATTTTGTTGTCGTCTTCAACCTGCTGAAGCCTTTAATTCCTTTTGTTACAATGAAAATACCACATTTCTGTCACCCTGTCCAGAGAATTCTGGTAGAAATCCCAAGTTTTCTCAGATAAAAGTCCTATTTGACTATTTCTCTGATCAGGTGAAAGGTCAATTTGCTTATAGTTTCCGTGCTCCATTAGCATTCAGCCTCTGTGCTGTGTAGCGTGGGCAATATTAATTGTCTAAACATTGATGTACAGCAGCTGCTAACTGATTTCCATAATGGTTGTTCTACTCTAAGGGCATCAAACCTGAAACAAGGTGGATCCAAAGGGGGGGGGAGGGGGGGGAAAAGATGGAGATGATTACTGGCCATCTGCCAAAAAAGACGCTGAGGGATGTGAGATTTCTGGAACCACTGAAGGTTCCTTTTGATCAAATATTCATAATCCTGAGCCCTGTGTCAACAATTTTACTGTTTAAAGACAAGGAGGTTGTGGAGGGGAATATTGACACCATCCTTCAGGTGGGAGTTTGCTTTCAGATCCTGCATATAAAGGAGAATGTGGTGTTGGAGAAGAACGGAGCTAACATCAAGAACGATAAAGAGAAGAACGGAGCTAACATCAAGAACGATAAAGAGAAGAACGGAGCTAACATCAAGAACGATAAAGAGAAGAACGGAGCTAACATCAAGAACGATAAAGAGAAGAACGGAGCTAACATCAAGAACGATAAAGAGGTGCCCAAAGTGAGGGTGGAAAAGCAACAGAGACATAAATCCCTTCCCGTGGGAAAAGGGAGTGTGGGAGGTAAGAGGTCATAGTAATTGGCTCAGCTTTGAAGTCAGGCAGAACCATATGCATGACCATTTGGAAAGCGGTTCATGTATTTTCATTTCCACAGAGTCATTATACTAATGCCAGGAGACAGGACTATGTTTTTTAACTAAGGAAGCCACAGTCCTAGTCTCACATGCCCAGGTGAAGTCTCAGGCTTGGGAGGCACCTGAACAGCCAGAATCTTCTAATTGTATCCTCCTTGTGATACTTTGCTGCTCTGCTCCCAAAAGGCAGCTCCTTCTGGGAAAAATCACCTGCTGCATCCTATTCAGTCCCACTTTGCTTACTGCCAAATAGCTCACCCAGATCCATCTCTAATCAGCAAGGAATCTCTTCAACAGATTAAGTTCAATGAGTACATGTGAGGCAGGAATAAAAACAGCCACCAGTACATGTTTGGGCTGCCCTGCTGGAAAGCAGCTCCATGGAGAAAGACCTTGGAGTGCTGGTGGGCAGCAAGTTCTGCATGGCCAGCAATGTGCCCTTCTGGTCAAGAGAGCCAATGGCATCCTGGAGTGCATCAGGAAAAGTGTGGCCAGCAGGACTAGGGAGGTTATTCTCCCCCTCTGCTCTGCCCCAGTGAGACCACACCTGGAATACTGTATTCAGTTTTGGACTCCCCAGTTTAAGAGAGACCTGCTGGAGAGAGTCCAACAGAAAGCGATCATCCAGGCCAACCTAGCACCCAGCCCTATGCAGTCATCTAGACCATGGCACTAAGTGCCTCACCCAGGCTTTGCTTCAACATCTCCAGGGGTGGTGACTCCACCACCTCCCTGGGCAGCCCATTCCAATGCCAATCACTCTCTCTGCCAACAACTTCCTCCTAACATCCAGCCTAGACCTCCCCTGGCACAGCTTGAGACTGTGTCCCCTTCTTCTGTTGCTGGTTGCCTGGGAGAAGAAACCAACCCTACCTGGCTACAGCCTCCCTTCAGGTAGTTGTAGACAGCAGTGAGGTCCCCCCTGAGCTTTCTCTTCCTCAGGCTGCACACCCCCAGCTCCCTCAGCCTCTTCTCATAGGATTTGTGTTCCAGGCCTTTCACCAGCTTCATGGCCCTAAGTATCACACAGTATCACAGTATCATCAGGGTTGGAAGAGACCTCACAGATCATCAAGTCCAACCCTTTACCACAGAGCTCAAGGCTAGACCATGGCACCAAGTGCCACGTCCAACCTTGCCTTGAACTGCCCCAGGGACGGCGACTCCACCACCTCCCCGGGCAGCCCATTCCAGTGTCCAGGAAGCTCTGTGCACAAGCATAGTAGTGGTGAGGGCTCTTCTGTCAGTGAGGGATTGATAAGTGCCCCACCTACAGCAGCCCTGCTTTGTTATCACTTCCATTTTCTCAACATATGTACCACAAATAGAAAAGTGTGGGGAAATACATAAAAGGACAGCTACAAATGGAGGAGATTCTGCTGCAGGGAGATCCCTCTGGGCTTACTGAATGCAATTTTCAGGGCTGTCCTCTTTGGTAGGCTCAATGAGAAGGAAACTAAGAGAAGGTCAGGCATTTGCAGCTGTCCTTAGAAGAGGAGAAGGGCATTCCCAGTGCTTATTGGCTTGGTCTCCTCACCTTCCACATCAGACCGTGGGCAGAAATGAAGACTTTTATACCTGCTTCTGACTGTGCAGACTCATTCTAAACTGCCAGGAGTCTGCACATGGGAAATGTCAGGTGCAGCTCAGCAGTGTTCTCTTTTTCACCTTTAATTTCCTTGTAGTCTGACTCCCCTGGTTTCAGCCTTCTTCCTCCTCCCTTATCCCCATCCCAGCAGTGACTAAGCCAGCCATTGACAGGACTTGGCTGTGCATCACCCACAACACTAAAGTTTTAATGAATGTCAGGATCAACCTCCCAGCCTGCCTGCAACCACAGTCACCACTTCTGGATATTTCTGTGGCTATCTATCTTCACTTGCCAAGACCTTTCCCTGCCTGTGTGCAGACCTAATGAGAAGTCTCTTCACTGCCCATCTCTTTCTGTGTCTAACCTCGACAGAGCTGCATGTGCAGCATAAAACACACTTGATACCCTCTGCTCTTAGTGGTGTGTCCAGCAGTGATAACCTGACTCTGCTGATGCCATGCATGCCAGCCTCATCTCCATAATAAACACTTTAGAGAGGTATTTGTGGAGTCTTTGGAGCTCAGATTTTATGACATTCAAATGCCAAGCTGCATGAAGTGGTGCACTTAGACCAGCTCCATCAGGTTTAAATCAAGATTAAATCAAGGTAAGAATGAAGTAGTTTTAGTGACTCATCTTAGTAGTTTCCTAATTAAAAAGAGGGGGGGAAAGAGTTGGTTTCTTCATCATTAATAGCCCTTGATGGGTGTTTCTTTTGTTAATTGATCCAACTGCCTCTTAACTGCATTATACATGGGGCCCAAAGAAATGAAATGGGAAATGAAGACTGTCTTTACTACTGAGGATCTTCACTCTCTTAGTTTTTATGTTGATATAATTGAAACAGAAGTCTACTACTTGGTTTTTTTCCTTTGAACCTTTCAGAATAGCTCATTTCTACAATTAAGAGAAACAGAACAATTCCTAGGCAAAAAAAAAAACCAAAGAAAGAAAGAAAAGAAGTAGTGTTTTAGGAAAAGTAAACAGTGCTGTAAATAAAAGGGATAAAAGGAGACTTCTTAGCTTTAAATGTAGCACTGTAATGAAAGATTATCATGTAGAAAATGAATGACTGTCTTCTTTGAAGCTGAAACCTCCTTCTGCCCTCAGCATAGCCATTTGATTTTTAACCCTGATAAGATCATCACATTAATAATTTAAGCTACCAGTTGGGAGGAGACTGAATAAAGGACAATGAGTAGGCAGGACTGGGGATGCTGCTCTGGCTCTGCAGAGCTGCATCCCCGTTGCTTTCTTAGAATCATAGAATGGTTTAGGTTGGAAGGGACCTCAAAGATCATCCAGTTCCAACCCTCTGCCACCTCTCACTTGAACAGGTCACTCAAAGCCTCATCCAACCTGGCCTTGAACACTTCCAGGGAGGGAACATCTATAACCTCCATGGGCAACCTTTGCCAGTGTCTCATCACCCTCACTGTAAAGAACCCTTTCCTAACATCTAGTTTGTATCTCCTCTCTGACAGTTCAAAGCCATTCCTCCTCGTCCTGTAATCACAAGATCTTGTAAATAGTCCCTCCTCAGCCCTCCTCCAGCCCACTTCAGATACTCGAAGGCTACTCCAAGGTCTCCTGGAAGCCTTCTCTTCTCCAGGCTGTAGAGCCCAAACTCTCTCAGCCTGTGCTCAGAGCAGAGCTGCTGCAGCCCTCTCAGCATCTTGGTGGCCTCCTCTGCACTGCCTCCAACACTTTCATGTCCTTTTTGTGCTGGGGGCTCCAGAACTGCACCCAGGACTCCAGGTGGGGTGTGAGGAGAGCAGAGCCAAGAGGCAGAATCCCCTCCCTTGCCCTGTGCCCACACTGCTCTGGCTGCAGCCCAGCACAGGGTTGTGTCTGGGCTGCACTCACACTGCAGGCTCCTGTGGAGCTTTTCATCAGCCCAGACCCCCAGGTCCTGTTCCTCAGGGCTGCTCTCAGCCATTCCTCACTCAGCCTGGAGCTGTGCTTGGGATTGCACCGACCCAGGTGCAGAACCTTACACTTGGCCTTGTTGAATGTCCTGAGGTTGGCCTGGGCAAACCTCTCCAGCCTGTCCAGGTCCCTCTGGATGGATCTCTGCCCTCTAGCAAGTTGACTGTGTCACACAGCTTGGTGCCATCTGCACACTTGCTGAGGCTGCACTGATTCCTCTGTCCATATCACTGACAAAGATGTTAAACAGCACTGGTGCCCGCTCTGACCCCTAAGGGATGCCAGATATAGAATCATAGAATCAGTCAGGGTTGGAAGGGACCACAAGGAGCAGCCAGTTCCAACTCCCCTGCCATGCCCAGGGACACCCTACCCTAGAGCAGGCTGCCCACAGCCTCATCCAGCCTGGCCTTAAACACCTCCAGCCATGGGGCCTCAACCACCTCCCTGGGAAACCCATTCCAGCCTCTCACCACTCTCATGCTCAACAACTTCCTCCTCAAGTCCATGCTGAACCTACCCATCTCCAGCTTTGCTCCATTCCCCCTAGTCCTGTCACTACCTGATATCCTAAGAAGTCTCTCCCCAGCCTGGGACCTTAATTCACTCCAGTGGCCCTTACTATAACTTCTCTCCCCTTGGGGCAAGTCAGGTCTGTAAATAACATCCCTATTTTTTATAAGGAGAAGGAAATTGAGGTTTTGATGTTTATCACAGGAAAACAAGGATGAGCCCCACAGGCATTATTTTGGTAAAGAATAGAAAGTTCTGCCATGGTCTACTTGATTGGATAGGGCTGGGGGATAGGTTGGACTGGATCATCTTGGAGGTCTCTTCCAACCTGGTTGATTCTATGATTCTAAGAAGCAACAACCAGAACAGGAAGCCTTCTGTACTGCAATCTGAACTTCAAGCCCCATAATACCTTAGTCCAGCTAGCACTTTGAGAAGTTGGCATGACTGCATGGCATGAGTAACAGCAGCAGCTTCAACTCCATCCATGACACAAGATGAATAGTTTAATTATCAGATTAGTCATTAATATTAGATAGTAATAGAATGGGGGGAAAATAATTTGATATCTACTCAACAGCAGTATTGGTGGTGCAACCAGTACATTCCTGCTGTGATGAAAATCTCTGCTGCTCATCTGAGGGTGACAGAACACTGGAACAGGCTGCCCTGGGCAGTGTGGAGTCTCCCTCTCTGGAGATATTCAAAACCTGCCTGGACACGTTCCTGTGTGATCTGGTCTAGGTGATCCTGCTTTGGCAGGAGGGTTGGACTGGATGAGCTTTTGAGGTCCCTTCCAGCCCCTGACATTCTGTGATGATCTACTGAAAACAAAGCTTTTGGCTCTGAAAGGAGAGGGAGAACAGGGTTGTGTGCTCTCCAGTCAAAGTGCTGTTATGGAGCTCTCTGTTCTGTTACACATTTTATTAGGATAATAACTTCAGTAAACTCCATCTGGCTTTTCTGCAGGCTGTCCCCTCAGGTTAAACAGGCTGCCTAAAAATACCTCTTTTTGTAGGTTTTTTGTTTTTGTTTAATGTTCCTCCTTTTTATCTTCCCTGTGATGGCTTTTCATTTGAATTATTTCCCTCCTTTTCCTCTTCTCTTAAGATTACATTAGCACATTCCCTCCCCCTCCCCCCTTAATTCTGTAATCTTTCAACTCTAGGCTCCTTTGTACTTTGTGCTTTTGTGCCCTTTCCTTCGCAAGTCCTTTTCATGTTTCCTGCCTTTTGTTTTTCCCTGGGAGCCTTTATTGTCATTTTATCCTTTATTTCTTCTCTTTTTTTCATGTCTTCAGTTGTACAGTAGGAAGTAACTCTAAAGGAAAGTGAAAAGCAAAGAGCTGCATAAGGCAATATGGTAAAGAACAGTCCATGTGCTGAGCCATAGGAGAACTCAGAAATAAAGGCACAGTGGTGAAGCCCATCCACTTTTGGTCTCCGTGGTGCAGTAGTCATGAAAAATAAAACAGTGACATTTCCTTCAGCAGCCTAAATAAATAAATAAAGGGCAAGCCAATGAACATATAAAAAGCCTCACACCTGTCTGCACCTAGGTCTTTGCTATAACAATGGACTGGAAACCGACTGCTTTGTGATGAGAATCTGAGCTAAATTCCCCACCTCTTGAGAAAAAAAGATCTATTTTTAAGGTCTGGATGTGAGAGAATTCACCCAGAGACTCCTACCAAGTGAGCAGAACCTGCCAGTGACTGATTTTTGACTCATGCTGGAAGCTGACTTGCTGTTTTATGAGTTAACAGTGTATTGGTTAAATGCTTTAGTGCTGACTTATGTCAGGATTGCCTGCTTTGTATTAAAGAGGTATAAACCCAGCCATCTCTTCCATAAATCACATTCCTCAGAAAGTCTCTTTTCAACTGAGGAGATAAACATGACCAATTAACAGCAGGAATTTGACAGACTGTAGTCACCATTAAACCAAACCCACTCTTGTAGAATCAGAGCATGTCAGGGGCTGGAAGGGACCTCAAAAGATCATATCATAGAATTATAAAATCAAGCAGGTTGGAAGAGACCTCCAAGATCATCCAGTCCAACCTAGCACCCAGCCCTAGCCAGTCAATCAGACCATGGCACTAAGTGCCTCATTCAGTCCCTTCCTCCTATTTAACTATTGCATGCTGCAACTAAAGTTGAAGAAAAATGGAAGTTAGAAAGGGGAGGTTGAGAGCAGCAGCTCCAAGGGATGAATTTTGTGTGGTGTTGAGTGTTTGTGCAGGCTCCATCCACATCCATCATATGCAGATCAAAAAGGAGCTGAGGACACCCAGCACCAGGATTAGGCTCTCATTGGTTCTGATCTCAGCAAGGCTAAGGGAAACACTTTGATTTCTTTCTTTATTGGTTTTGTGTTTTTCCCTATGGATTGCTCCATGGGTGCTATGGTTACCATCGAGACATGACATAGAATGAACCAGGGGGGAGGTCTAGGCTGGATGTTAGGAGAAAGTTGTTGGCAGAGAGAGTGATTGGCATTGGAATGGGCTGCCCAGGGAGGTGGTGGAGTCACCATCCCTGAAGGTGCTCAAGCAAAGCCTGGATGAAGCACTTAGTGCCATGGTCTGGTTGACTGGCTAGGGCTGGGTGCTAGGTTGGCCTGGATGATCTTGGAAGTCTCTTCCAACCTGCTTGATTCTATGATTCTATGATCATTTGAGGTCCCTTCCAGCCCCTAACATTCTACGATTCTACAATCCCTGGTGGTATTTAGTAGACATGGAGATGTGGTGCTTAAGGACATGGTTTAGTGGTCGTAGCTTAGCAGTGGTGGTGAGACTGTGAACTCCAGGCTTGCCGAGACTCAAAGGTCTCTTCCAAGCTCACTTCTATGATTACACGATTCTAAAACTACTAGTTGAAGCTAGGAACTAGGAGGGAAGAACAGAATTGGTTTGTGGAGTAAAGCCAATACAAGTGTTTTAATTGTAAAGATCTGACAGGTTCTAGACATGCCTAAGGAAATAAGCAGAGGGCCTGGACTGCAATTCAGTTTCCAATGACTAGAGAGAATCACTCACCAGCACCAGCACTTGTTGCCAGGCAGGGCAATTCTCAAGGTAGAACTAGTTTCCCATCCCTAGGCTTCAGTTGGAGCTCAAACTCAGGTTTGTAACCACTCTACTGCTCATTCTTTTCTGCATCCAGGCCACTGTAAGAGGCAGTAGGCATAAAACAGCCTCCCAAAAGTGTCAGTGTTTGCTGCTATGGACATGTGGGGCTGATGTGTTAGCCAGCTGCATCCAACTCTTGACAAATATCTCCCCTTCAACTCAAAAATCACACAAAATCCTCCATCTAAGTGGAATTCTTCAGTCATAAGCCCTGGCAAGATGATGCTGCCATAAATTTTTATAGAGATACAAGCAGGGCTGATGAGGTTTTGGGTTGTGGTGGTTATTAAAGTGCTGATTGGAACCTTGCGGTACAAATGGTATCATAAAACAAATTGGGATGTTTCTAATCAGCACAACAAGACAAAACTGAGGCAAATACATTTTTTCCCCCTTTCAATTTCTATTGCATGAAAAATTACTGATAAACTGCTGAATTTCTTTCAATCACACTGAATTTAGAGCAGTGTCATTGCAAGAATGTCCTTTGTCCTAGCCTGTATATTTCAGCACCTATTCTGTCATGGGTTTGGTCTGGTTTAGAGGTGACACATTCCTGAGATCAATCCCTCTGACTTTGTTCTGAAAGCCTAAAATTTGCAATGCTTGTGGCTTATTCATTCAAAGGAGACTCCTGTGGATATTTAAGACCTCTTAATACTTTATTCAGACTGCAATGTCCTAAAGTGTTTTTCTTCTGAGCTGGATGTTTAGAGGCTTAAATTCAAACTTTTTGAGGAGCCCATGGTCAGTCATAAAATCTTAACAGCTCTGCTTTCTGTGAGTGATGGGCTTGTACCCAAGCCCTGCTCTTTTCATAGAATCAACCAGGTTGGAAAAGACCTCCAAGATCATCAAGTCCAACCTAGCATCCAGCCCTGTACAGTCAACCAGACCATGGCACTAAGTGCCTCATCCAAGCTTTGCTTGAACACCTTCAGGGACAGCGACTCCACCACCTCCCTGGGCAGCCCATTCCAATGCCAATCACTCTAACAACAACTTCCTAACAACATCCAGCCTAGACCTCCTCCAACACAACTTGAGACTGTGTCCCCTTGCTCTGTTGCTGCTTCTCTGGCAGAAGAGACCAACCCCACCTGGCTACAGCCTCCCTTCAGGTAGCTGCAGGCAGTAATGAGCTCTGCCCTGAGCCTCCTCTTCTGCAGGCTGCACACCCCCAGCTCCCTCAGCCTCTCCTCACAGGGCTGTGCTCCAGGCCCCTCACCAGCTTCGTCACCCTTCTCTGGACACCTTCCAGCACCTCAACATCTCTCTTGAATTGAGAAGCCCAGAAGAGGAGATGCAGGTCCATCTTTGCACATCTAGTTCTGAAAGACATTACTGATGTCCTTTGTGTTGAACTCTCCTACTTCTTCTCACTGCTTTCCCATTTTCCACCTCAATAAACCTTTACTCATTCTGTCTACTGAGACTACAAATTCTCTGTAGCAGTGGCATTCTTGGCCAGTGCTTTTGTCAGCTTTGCCCAGATGTCACCACAGTGCTGCGGGGCAGGAGCACAGCTGATAGCTGTACTTTGCTCCCCTGACTTCACAGTAAGACTATAGGAGACTTTTGGTGGTGCTGGTTGATGACACTGATCTGCTCCCTTCTCCTCCCTTGTGCCATGAATGTGTCCTCTTGCACAAAGAGTATAAAGAATGGGGAGAAGTTAAAGATTGGCAGTGCAATGAGCCTGTCCTGCTTTTTCCACCCTGGAGATATCCCCTCCCTAGCACCACACCCTGGCCCCAGCCACAGGGCAACAGTGCAGAGGGAGAGAGATGGCTGCTCTGAGGGTTGCTCAAGTGGCTCAGCCAGGCAGTCCCTATCCCTTCCAAGAGAAAGGGCAGCCAATCATAGGCAAAAAGATTCCAAGCTATGTCAGCAAGGGCCAGTATCAATTTTGCAGCCACCAGCAGTTCACTGTCCAAAGCAGCTACCTGCTCTGCCAGTGCCTGAACTTTGCCCAAGTTGATCTCAAGGTGAAAGGATGATTCAAAATGAGTGATGTGTAGCTACCTCTAATGAGAGATATCTTTTAGCTCTAGAGACTGGTGAATAAGCTGAGGAAAATCACTTCCAAATAACGTGAGCTGTTGAGGCATCTATCATCTGTTTATCAGCATTTAATCTAAACCTACTGATGCCTATTTCTGAAGAGCTACAGATGCAGAACTGAGGCTTGGAATGAGTAATGGTTTAGACTGAGTGTATTTGTCTTTGAACACTTCATCTTCCCCACAACGACTTCAAAATGCAAGAATGGAAAGAAGGTTATGCTGGAGCAACTGCCACAGCTCCTGCCCCTATACTCTGCCCTAGTGAGGCCATAGCTGGAGGACAGTGTTGAGTTCTGGGCTCCCCAACTCAGGAGAGTCAGGGAACTACTGGAAAGGTTCCAACAGAGGGCTAGAAGACTGAGGGAACAGAACAGTTCTGTTATGAGGAATGGCTGAGAGACCTGGGGCTGCTTAGCCTGGAGGAGAGAGGGCTGAGAGGGGATCTGAGCAATGTTTACAAAGACCTTAAGGGTGGGTGTGAAGAAGAAGATGCCAGGCTCTTTTCACTGGTGCCCTCTGATAGGATGAGTGACAATGAACACACACTGGAACAAAGGAAGTTCCACCTCAGCATAAGGTAAAACTTTTTTCTTGTGAGGACTAAAGAGCACTGGAGCAGGCTGAGCAGAGAGGTTGTAGAGTCTCTGTGCTAGTTTGAGCCTAGTTGGGATAAAAGCCTAGATGATAGGCTGTGAAAAGGAAACCATGCTGATGTCTACTGCACTCATAGGCTTGCTGAGATGAACAAGAACATAAATATAGATAAGGGAGTTCTCTCTCTGACCTAATTTGCTGCCTGACTAATCCTTCTGCTTCCTAACCCCCCTGGCCAACCCTCCAAACTCACCTTGAGCGTAAGGCAAAGTCTGGAGAAAGGTAGAGGGGTGGGAAGAAGGTAGAAGAGTGGTTGAGAGCCCCTCCTGGGGACTCTGGTTTCTGGGAGGGCTGCTGTGTTTCTGTATTACTTTTTAACTTGTGTGTTTCTGTATCTATTGGAAATACCTGCTTGTATCTTGTGCTAAGCTGTAAACATAAAGCTTCACTCAATTTCCATCAGCTGAGTCTAGTCTGGGTGATTTTCTTAAGTGTGGGGGGGCAGGTAACACCCAAACCATCACATTCTGGTTGATTCTATGATTCTCCTTCTCTGGAGACTTTCAGAACATATACCTAGATGAGATCCTGTGAAACCTGCCCTAGGTGATCCTGCTTTGGCAGGGGAATTGGAATAGATGATCTCCAGAGGTCCCTTCCAATCCCTACCATTCTGAGATGCTGTGATCTCCAGCCACAGTCTTTCAGGGGCACATAATCTTCTCTAAATATTTTCTCCCTGCCCCAATGCAGTCAGTAACTTATTACCCTCCAACAAGACACAAAAGTGACCTGTTTGGGGTTTACCACCACCTTTTTTTTTCCCCTCCACAAAATGGGATCAGGGGATGAAAAGCAAGCAGATAAGTGACAAAAAAATAACAGAGAAAGGCTGCCCAGGGAGGTGGTGGAGTCACCATCCCTGGAGGTGTTTAAAAGGAGAGTGGATGTGGTGCTTGAGGCTATGGTCTGGTGATGAAGGATGCTGGGGTGAAGGTTGGACTGGCTGATCCTGGTGGTCCTTTCCAACCACAGCGATTCATAGTGATTGGATGTTGTGCTGAGGGATTTGGTTTAGTCAAGAACTTGGCAGTGTGAAACCAATGATTGGACTCAAGGAGCTTGAAGGTCTTTTCCAATCAAAGAAATTCTGTGATTCTGTGAAGCTGAAAGCTGACTCCATACACAGGCAGCAAGGCCAGAGCTTGCAGAGGCATCAGAGAGCCAGAGGATGCTGCAAGAGGTGTTGTGGGGAGGGGCATGGGTGAACCAGACAGGCCTAAACAGCTACATTTGAGATGGTCCAGAGGGGAGGGAGTGTAATCAGTGTTAATTAATTACACTCTGTTTATTTTTACTCTGTTATTCAGTGCCCCAGGTGCTCTACTGGTGAAGAGGGAGGGCACACTAATAAATTGGTATTGCTGCTTATTATCATGTACTAATTTGTAGCAGCGGATTGTGGGCTTGCTTTTTCTGTCTTAAAGCAAGTCAATAAAGATAATATTCCTCCAAGGTGATTTCCAGATAAGAAGGCAGTTTATCAGTACTCCCAAATTTCAGCCAGCTGTCATTAACGGTGTCTCCTTGGCTTGTGAAGGGCTTTGTAGCTGGGTCAAGGCTGCTGGAGCTGGCTGCAAGGTTGCTAAGGGAACCGCTCTGTCCTGAGATTCTTCTTATGCATCAAACTTTCATCTTGCAAAATTCCTGTAGGCAAATTGCTGTGAGATGAATGTTAATATGCAGCACAACTGGGACAAGTGGGCTGAGGTGACTAGAAGGACTGAGCCACATTTGTTTGGTTTCATTTTCATATTGGGTGTATGCGCAGATGCAGATCTAAGAGGCCATAAACACATGGGAATTGCATAGAATCATGGAATCAGCCAGGTTGGAGGAGACCTCCAACATCAGCCAGGCCAACCTAGCACCCAGCCCTGGCCAATCAACCAGACCATGGCATTAAGTGCCCCATCCTGTCTTCTCTTGAACACCTCCAGGGATGGTGACTCCACCACCTCCCTGGGCAGCCCATTCCAATGCCAATCACTCTCTCTGACAACAACTTCCTCCTAACATCCAGCCTAGAGGTCCCCTGGACAGCTTGAGACTGTGTCCCCTTGTTCTGTTGCTGCTTGCCTGGGAGAAGAGACCAACCCCACCTGGCTACAGCCTCCCTTCAGGTAGTTGTAGACAGCAATGAGGTCAGCCCTGAGCCTCTTCTCCGGGCTAAACTACCCCAGCTCCCTCAGCCTCTCCTCACAGGGCTGTGCTCCAGGCCTTTCATCAGCTTTGTCACCCTTCTCTGGACACCTTCCAGTATCTCAACATCTCTATTCAATTGAGGAGCCCAGAACTTGACACAGGACTCAAGCTGTGGCCTGACCAGTTTTGAGTACAAGGGGAGAATAACCTCCTTTGTCCTACTGGCCACACTGCTCCTAATACAGGCCAGGATGCCATTGGCTGTCTTGGCCACCTGGGCACACTGCTGGCTCATCTTCAGCTACTATCTACCATCTACCAGTATCTTCAGACATACTCTGCTACAGGCACTGCTGTTAACGTTTGTGGCTTAGTGGTGGGGACATCTTAGGGGTTGTTTTGGAAGGTGCTACACCCCACCAGAAAAAAATCAATACAAAGGTTACAAGAGCAACTGTGATGGTTTGGGAGTTACCCACCCCCTCACTCTTATGTAATCACCCAGACTAGACTCAGCCAGCTGGAAGTTAAAGAATGAAGCTTCATATTCACAGCTTGGCAGATATTTACAGTATTTACAGCTGTGTGCAGAAATAGACAAGTTGAAGGTAATACAGAAACACAGCAGCCCTCCCAGAAATCAGAGTCCCCAGGAGGGGCTCCCAACCACCCTTCCACCTTCTTCCCACCCCTCTATATTATCTCAGAGTTTGCCTTATGTGCAAGGTGAGTTTGGAGGATCAGCAAGGGGGATTTAGAAGCAGAAGGATTAGTTACACAGATCTAATCAGTAGGGCAATACACATTGCAAGAGACAGACACACACACACACTGTCTTATCTACATTTGTGTCCTTGCTGTTATACATCTCAGCAAACCTGTGAGTGAAGTAGACATCAGCATTGTTTTCTTTTCACAGCCTATCCTCTAATTTTCTCACTAAAATATCCCAATTTGCCTCAAACTAGCCCAGCAATCTTAATTTTGCTGGGCTTTGGATCAGGCTAAAGTGCAGGCAGTCTCACTGGAGCATTTCTGTCCCTAAAATGGGAGGCAATAATCACTCAGACAAACAATACAGGCAGAGCCACACAACTTTCTGAGATGAAAAAATTTTGGCCAAGAGTTTGAAAGAAGCTTACCCTTAAGAAGAAGGCAGTAAGCCCTTTCATGTGCAGAGAGAGAAGCTCACATGGCTCTTCTTTCAGCTCTCATGTTATCAGAGAGGGCCATGGATAGTCTTGCACACTGCACACCATTTATCTGCCTCAAAAAGTGGAAGGGTTGAGTCAGCCCTGCTGGGATTTAAACCTTTGTTTCCAGGGTGTCTGGATATTTCAAAGCTGATACTTAGACTACTAAGCCAACCCCTCTGGCTTAGTTCATTATACAGTGGAGCAGCTCATAGTGAACTCTGACCTAGAGTGAAACTGCTGAAAGTGTCTTCCTAGAATAGTTCCAACGATGGGGCTGGCTTCCAGCATGACTATAAACAACTACCAAAGTTTCAGATTGTACTGTGCCTTAACTATGGCTTGCTGCAATCCTTCTTTAATGCAACATTTGGGTTTAACAAAAGCCTTCATCAATTAATCTTAGATTGAAAAGCCATCTCTGTGACATGGGGATGCAGGCCATGAAGAGGACTGTGATCCTTTCTGGCCTCAGTAGATCCCTTGTGCTTTCAGCAATCACATGATGGGTTGATTTAATATCAGCAAAACAATAAAAGATGACTGTTCAGAAAGATTTTTTCCACCCATGATCACTAGTTCTGAAAAATACAGGCTTGACAAAGCATTTGACTGCAATTTTGCTTTAGAATCATAGAATCAACCAGGTTGGAAGATACCTCCAACATCATCCAGGCCAACCTAGCACCCAGCCCTAGCCAGACAACCAGACCATGGCACTAAGTGCCTCATCCAGTCTTTTCTTCAACGCCTCCAGGGATGGCAACTCCACCACCTCCCTGGGCAGCCCATTCCAATGCCAATCACTCTCTCTGACAACAACTTCCTCCTAACATCCAGTCTAGACCTCCCCCACCACAACTTGAGATTGTGTCCCCTTGCTCTGTTGCTGCTTCTCTGGCAGAAGAGACCAACCCCACCTGGCTACAGCCTCCCTTCAGGTAGTTGTAGACAGCAATGAGGTCAGCCCTGAGCCTCCTCTTCTCCAGGTTAAACAACCCCAGCTCCTTAGGGCTGGGTTTTTATTGTAACACTGAAAAGTAGCTACACCTAAGGTATTCACAATATGTGAGGGAGGCTGTAGCCAGGTAGAATTGGTCTCTGCTGAGGTTGAGGGAGCTGGGGGTGTGCAGCCTGCAGAAGAAGAGGCTCAGGAATGGGCTGCCCAGGATGGTGGTGGAGTTGCCATCCCTGCAGGTATTCTAGCAAAGCCTGGATGAGGCACTTAGTGCCATGGTCTGGTTGATTGGACAGGGCTGGGTGCTAGGTTGGGCCTGGATGATCTTGAAGGTCTCTTCCAACCTGGTTGCTTCTATGATTCTATGTTGGGTATATTTTCAGCTGCAAGATCTGGGGATTTGCAGTGCATGTAAGGTAAGAAGAGTATGACCAGTAGGTTGAGGAAGGTTCTCCCCCACCTCTACTCTGCCTTAGTGAGGCCACATCTAGGGCACTGGGTACAGTTCTGGGCTCCCCAGCTCAAGAGAGACAAGGAACTGCTGGGGAGAATCCAACAGAGAGTTATAAAACTAATGAGGAGACTCAAGTGTCTCCATAATGAGGAGAAACTCGGAGACCTGGGGCCGTTTGGCACAGAAAGACCAAGATGGGATCTTATCTATATCTGAAGGTGTCTTGGGTTCAAATGCAAGTTCCCAGAGACTCTTATAAATTTGGTAGACCCAATGACAATTTATAGAATTTATAGAGTTTATAGAGTGCCCTCCCCTCCTCCCCCTCCTTTCCCCAAAAGACAGGGAGAGAGATAAAAGGTAGGGACACCCCAATAAATCAATCTCACTCGATTTGGAAGTTAAAAAGGAAAAGTTTAACAATAACTTAGAAAAAAGGGATTGGAGGTAGGGGAGTTTACAAAGGATAAGGAAGGGAAAACAGCAAAATACAAAACAGGGATGGATACAACCCGAGTAGTGTGATGGTGTCTCTGCCTCGTGGCTGGTATGCAGTATCAGTGTGTGTGTGCGGTCATGAACGCAGGTAGTGAGCAAGAGGGCGAAAAGAGGAAGAGACAGGAGAACTCCTGTCTTTTATACCACAGGAAGTGGGGGGAGTGGGCTAACCATCACCTGGAGTGTGGCCCACCCCTGAGGAGGGGCCGAGACCCCTAGGGTCAGGTTCAGGGTCACTCCCCCAGGAGTGTTAACCCTATACATTCCACCCCTTGGTTAGACCACTTCCACCTTCCTATGAAACAGTCTTCTTCTCCAAAGATGGGAAAAGTGTCCATGGGTTAAGAGTTTGTGAAGTCCTTCTTGGTCCCCGGCTGTATCTCAAGGCGATGTGCTCCTCTGGCCCGGTGCAGGTTGGTGAGGTGTGAGCAGGGCAGGAACGGAAGAAAAGTCAGTGAAACAGGAACAGTTCTTGTTGGAACTCAGGGAAGTCTTTTCCCTCTGTGAAGAAAACATCAGGAACAGTCTCTCTTGGTGTCTGGCATCAGGGGAACAGGTGTAGATGAGATGGCTGTAGACATCCTCTGGAGGGAAGTCAGGAACAGTCTCTCACTGCAGGGCATCAGTGACGAATCAGATGCAGGGTTCTGGTTGGACGCCGTGGTGTGATGCGATGTTGTAGGACTCTGGATAGCTGCTGCTGTCATGTAGGTTCTGTTGGACGCCGTGTAATGGTGAGGGTATAACTACAAAAACAACTTGTAACCCCTTATGAACTATGATACAAGTATTGCACAACTATGATACAAGTATTGCACAACTATGATACAACTATTATACAACTATAATACAAGATAACCTGAAAGTATCTGGAACACATGGAATCAACTCTGAGATTTCAAAACCTTTTCAGCTAAAGAGAGATTTCTCTGAGGGACACACTCGATAACACCAGTTTCCATCATCACCCAGTATGTGTGACCAGGACCCTCTGCAGATACCACCCCTTTGATAGGTTTTCCCCCACCAGAGGCAGGAGCAACCCACACAGTCTTTCCCAGTAGATTCCTTTCACAGACTACAGGAACTCCATCTCCCTCAACTATGGGCAGTAGGGCAGACTGAGCAGGACCAGCTCTGTTAACTGATCCCCTGCTGTTCACCAGCCAAGTGGCTTCTGCAAGGTGCTTCTCCCAGTTTCTGAGAGTTCCACCTCCCATAGCCTTCAGGGTGGTTTTCAGCAGGCCATTGTGTCGCTCAATCTTTCCTGCAGCTTGTGGGTAGTATGGGATGTGATAAACCCATTCTATCCCATGCTCTTTTGCCCAGTTGCTTACAAGGTGGTTCTTGAAATGGGTCCCATTGTCTGACTCAATTCTCTCTGGGGTACCGTGTCTCCACAGGATGTGGCTCTGCAGGCCCAGAATGGTGTTACGGGCAGTAGCATGAGGTACTGGGTAGGTTTCCAGCCACCCCGTGCTTCCCTCCACCATGGTTAACACATACTGCTTGCCACTACGAGACCGAGGCAGAGTGATGTAATCAATCTGCCAGGCCTCCCCATACCTGTACTTTGACCACCTTCCCCCATACCACAAAGGCTTCATGCGCTTGGCTTGCTTTATGGTGGCACAGATGTCACATTCATGGATAACCTGAGTTATGGCCTCCATGGATATGTCCACGGACCTGTCTCGGGCCCATTGGTATGTGGCATCTCTTCCTTGGTGACCAGAAGAGTCATGTGCCCACCGAGCTAAGAACAGTTCACCTTTGTGCTTCCAGTCCAGGTCAATCTGGCAGATGTGGGCAGCCTGGTCAGCTTGGTGGTTATGCTGCTGCTCTTCAGTGGCTCTGCTCTTTGGGATGTGAGCACTGATGTGGCGGATTTTAACTGGCAGTTTGTCCAGGCGTGCAGAAATGTCTTGCCAGAGATCAGCAGCCCAAATAGGCTTCCCTTTTCTCTGCCAATCATTTCTCTTCCACTCCTTCAGCCACCCCCATAAGGCATTTGCTACCATCCATGAGTCGGTGTAGATGTATAGCATTGGCCACTGCTCTCGTTCTGCAATGTCCAGGGCCAGCTGGATGGCTTTCACCTCAGCATACTGGCTGGATTCGCCTTCTCCATCTCTTGCCTCTGCAACCCTGCGTGTGGGGTTCCAGACGGCAGCCTTCCATCTCCGCTTGCTGCCTACCAGGCGGCAGGATCCATCTGTGAAGAGAGCATATGCCTTTTCCTCCTCAGGAAGGTCACTGTATGGGGGGGCTTCCTCGGCACGGGTCACTGCCTTCTCTTCTGCTGGCTTTCCAAAGTCAGTGCCCTCTGGCCAGTTGGTGATGACCTCCACAATGCCTGGACGCTCGAGAGTCCCCATCCTAGCCCTCTGAGTTATCAGAGCCATCCACTTACTCCAAGTGGCATCTGTGGCATGGTGCGGAGTCGAACCCTTCCCTTTAAACATCCAAGTCAGGACTGGAAGCCTTGGAGCTAAAAGGAGTGGTGACTCCGTCCCAATCACCTCAGAGGCAGCTCTGACTCCCTCATAGGCAGCTAGGATTTCTTTCTCTGTGGGGGTATACTTGGTCTCTGAGCCTTTGTACGCCTTGCTCCAGAACCCGAGTGGGCGGCCTCTTGTCTCATCAGGAGCTTTCTGCCATAGGCTCCAGCTAGGACCATTCTCACTGGCTGCTGTGTAGAGAATGTTCTTAATCTCTGGGCCGGTTCGAACTGGTCCCAAGGCCATGGCATGGACCACCTCTCGTTTGATCTGGTCAAATGCCACCTGCTGCTCAGGTCCCCACTCAAAGTTATTCCTCTTTCTTGTAACGTCAAAGAGGGGTTTCACAATTTGACTGTACCCGGGAATGTGCATCTTCCAAAAGCCCACAAACCCCAGGAAGGATTGTGTCTCCTTCCGGTTAGTGGGTTCCACCATAGTGGCCACTTTATTCACCACATCCATAGGGATGTGGCGTCGGCCATCCTGCCATCGAACTCCCAGGAACTGGATCTCTCTGGCAGGCCCTTTCACTTTGCTTCTCTTAATGGCAAAACCTGCATCCAACAGGATATTAATGATCTTCTCACCCTTCTGGAAGACCTCCTCTGCTGTCTCACCCCATACAATGATGTCATCGATGTACTGCAGATGTTCCGGAGCTCCACCCTTCTCCAGTGCAGTCTGGATGATGCTGTGGCAGATTGTAGGGCTGTGCTTCCACCCTTGAGGCAGTCTGTTCCAGTGGTACTGGACTCCTCTCCAGGTGAAGGCAAACTGCGGCCTACATTCTTCTGCAATGGGGATGGAGAAGAAAGCATTAGCAATGTCAATTGTGGCATACCATTTGGCCTCCTTTGTTTCCAGTTCATACTGCAGCTCCAACATGTCAGGCACGGCTGCGCTGATTGGAGGAGTCACTTCATTCAGGCCTCGGAAATCCACCGTGAGTCTCCACTCCCCCGTCTCCTTTCGCACTGGCCATATCGGGCTGTTGAAGGGCGAGTGGCTCTTGCTGATGACAAGCTGCTGCTCCAGGCGGCGAATCAGCTGCTGTATGGGTAGCAGGGAGTCTCTGTTGGTGCGGTATTGCCTGCGATGAACTACACGAGAAGCAATAGGTAACTTGACATCTTCCACCTTGTGGGTACCAACCACGGAAGGGTCATCCGACAAGCCAGGCATGATAGACAGCTGCTCTTTGTCTGCAGTCTCTACAGCTGCTATGCCAAATGCCCACTTGTTCCCCTTCGGATCTTTAAAGTACCCTTCCCGGAGAAAGTCAATCCCCAGGATGCAAGGTGCATCAGGGCCAGTTACTATGGAGTGCTTCTCCCACACATTCCCAGTGAGGCTTATCTCAGCCTGCAGCACAGTCAACTCCTGAGACCCCCCTGTGACTCCTGCAATTGTAACAGTATCTGTCCCCCTGTGGCTGGAGGGGATCAGAGTGCATTGGGCACCGGTGTCTACCAACGCTCTGTACTTCTCGGCTTCAGAAGTGCCAGGCCATTTCACAAACACGTCCCAATATACTCTGTTATCCCTGGCCTCCGCCTGGCTGGAGACAGGGCACCTCTAATTCTGAGCAGTGTGACTGCATGAGGCACATGGACCTGAGTTACTGGCTTCACCACCCCTTGAGCGAGAGCGCTGCCTGCGGGACACTGGGGCAACCCCTCTTCTGGAGGAGTTATTCCCTGTGTTTGTCCCCTGCAGTTCCCTTACCCTGGCCCATAGAGCTGAGGTGGGCTGGCCATGCCATCTATCCATGTTTTCCCCATGGTCACACAGTGTTCTCCAGAGTGACCCCCTGTGTGTACCCTGTCTGCTCTGGGCTGGTCTCCTGCGGGGAGGAGGAGGAGGAGCACGGCGGCGTGTGTTCCTTACAGCTGAGACTTGCACCCATTCTGAAGGTGAAGAGCAGTCATCCTCTGCCTTCTGCATTTCAGAGAAAGAGGCTTTCAGCTCGTTCATTTCTTGGGTGAGGGTCTCTACAGTGGCAATTAAGGTTTTCCTCGACAAACTGTCTTCAAACTGTCTTAGGTCATTCACAAACTCCCTGATTGTGGGAAGGTTGTTGGGGTCTCTGCCCAGCAGCAGTGCTCCCAATGTGGGGGCATATGTGGAAGGGGCACACTGAGTCAGTTTCTTTAAGAGGGCTGGCTTCATGCGGACATCATCAGGGTCCGAGGGCCTCTGGTCGGCTCCATAAATTATCTCTTGAACCGCCATTTGCCTCAGGTATGAGATACCCTGTTCCATATCTGTCCATCTAAGGGGATGGAAAATCATGTCATCCTTAGTCGGGTACCTGTACCTCACAGCTATCAGAAGCCTGGCCCAAAGTGAGTGGGTACCATCGAGCCTTCCCAGCTCCTTATCCACACCTCCATCCCTCGACAAGGATCCCAGCTGTTTCGCCTCCCTGTGATCTAGGTCCACTGTTTCTGCTCCTGCATCCCAGCATTTCAAAAGCCAGGCTAAAAGGGACTGTCCGTTTGCCCTTGCATACTCCTGCCTTATGTGCCTGATTTCCTTTCTGGGCGTGGAGCTGATAAGGATCACTCCATTATCAGGTCCATTTCCAGCTGGTTGCTGTTGCTGGGGGGTGCTGGTTCCCGAAGAGGTCCCTTGCCCTGGATCGGCATCTGCGGGAGGGTTTTGATTTGATCTTGCTGGCCGCGTGGTTATTGGCGCTAGGTGAAGGGGGCTGGGCTGAGGGGGCAGGGTCCGGGGGGCTGCCCTGGGCGGGACCGGAGGCGGAGTTCGGGGCGGAGCCGCGCTAGGGGCGGTCTGCCCTGTCGCCCATCCCCCGCAGTTGCAGCTGGGGCAGTGAGGACCACCCCTCCCCCTAAGCACCCTAATGGCGGCGCCCACTCGATATTTCCACGTGTCCCAGTTCACCGCTATCTTATTAATTCCCAAACCCACATTTACACACAGTGAAATAACAGCTATCCAGTACCATTTCTCGCCCAAAATATCTGGAGCTTCTGTGCTCCAATGCATATACTCAGATTGATTCCATGTTCCAGAAACATTTCTAAACACAGTGATATTACTAACAGAATTCAGGAAATAGGCATAGACTCGGGCAGGCAAAAGCTTAGAATATTCCCAGAGCATATCAATGACAATCCAGAAGACATGGTAACTTATAAACTTTAACAGCCAGCCCCACAACAGCCATGCAAAAGCGTTAATGATTAAGACTTTCAGAATATCCATTTTTTAACTTCCAAATCTTCTCTGAAAGAATTCTTTCTACCTAGCCCCACGTTGGGCGCCAAATAAATTGTCTTGGGTTCAAATGCAAGTTCCCAGAGACTCTTATAAATTTGGTAGACCCAATGACAATTTATAGAATTTATAGAGTTTATAGAGTGCCCTCCCCTCCTCCCCCTCCTTTCCCCAAAAGACAGGGAGAGAGATAAAAGGTAGGGACACCCCAATAAATCAATCTCACTCGATTTGGAAGTTAAAAAGGAAAAGTTTAACAATAACTTAGAAAAAAGGGATTGGAGGTAGGGGAGTTTACAAAGGATAAGGAAGGGAAAACAGCAAAATACAAAACAGGGATGGATACAACCCGAGTAGTGTGATGGTGTCTCTGCCTCGTGGCTGGTATGCAGTATCAGTGTGTGTGTGCGGTCATGAACGCAGGTAGTGAGCAAGAGGGCGAAAAGAGGAAGAGACAGGAGAACTCCTGTCTTTTATACCACAGGAAGTGGGGGGAGTGGGCTAACCATCACCTGGAGTGTGGCCCACCCCTGAGGAGGGGCCGAGACCCCTAGGGTCAGGTTCAGGGTCACTCCCCCAGGAGTGTTAACCCTATACAGAAGGGCAGGTGCCAAGAGGATAAGGCCAGCCTCTTCTCAGTGCTGCTTAATGATAGGACAAGGGGCAACAGGCACAAGCTAGAACACAGAAGTTCCACCTAAACACAAGCAAAAGCTTCTCCCCTGCAACAGTGTTGGAGCTCTGGAACAGGGCTGTCCAGAGAGGATGTAGAATCTATTCTAGAGAGATTCAAAGGTGCTCCTGGGCCGCTTGATTTAGGTGCAGCTGCTTTACTGGAGATGGGGCTAGATGATCTCCAGAGCTCCCTTCCAGCCCCCACTGTTGTCTGATTCTCTGATTACAAATTGCTCAGCTCTGCAATATCCAGGAGCAGAGAAGCCTGCTACAACACAGTCTTGTTTGTGTTTGCACTGATGAGGCTGAGATTGATGCTGTTCATAAAGACAAACAGATAACTTGCAATGGCTGACTTACACCAGCCTTCAGCAGCTTGCAGGAAGTAATCCTCTGTCAGGATTGAGACCTGAAGCATTCCAAATTAAAGTCAATTAAACTTTGGCCATATCATCTGGCTCCAACAGAAAAATCAGTTTACAGGCAGCCTGGGTATGCACCTCCATGGAAAGAGATGGGTGGCAGTGGAGGAGAGGGTTATACATTTTATTTTGGAACCATGTTTCTTTGAAACTATGTCCTTCAGAAAAGTTGTTCTATAGTGCATGATAATCTAGGAGTATAAATGGGGCAAAGTTTGTAGGGCTAGATAGTATCTTTTATTAGATCCAGTAGATTGTTGGGGGTGGGGGAGAAAAAAAAACAGCCTTCTAGTTACAAGAACCATTTTTCAAGGCTGAAATAAAAGCAGCATTTGAGTGTTAAAGGCAACTGAACACTCAAGTCTGAGTTTAACTTGATTACATTAAATAGTTAGGCTATCTGGGAGAAAAAGTGGCTGGTACCTGCAGAGCCTAAGAGTGGTGTGAGGTAGGAAAAAGTTGGTAAGGTCATTAGCTCCTATTGGGCAAAAAGAGAAAAAGAGAGGCAATTCATTGCCTCTGAAAGGTGGAGGGGCTTGAGAAGGGAATTACAATGTGCCACAAAGCAAATCTCTCTCTTTAGGCTGTCATTTTTAGTGCCCAGCAGGGGTCTGCATTTTAGTTCCCGCACTCCTTGGCTGAAAGTGCTTTGTACATCATCTCCCTGGAGGGTTAGACCTGAGCAGCCACAGATAGAGTGGCTACTCTGGGAAAAAAACACGTCCTTCTGCTAACTGGGAGCTTCTGTCCCTTCCTGATGGGCTCTGTGAGATTTCCAGTGAGTGGTTATTGTTGTGGTACTGCCAAGGAAACTGTGTGGGCATCTGACTCACTTGGCCAATGCACAGTGTGCTCTGGGATGTGCTTCTGCAGGACTCAGAAGTTTAGATGCTTCTGCAACGGTGTATTGACCATGATGGTCCTGGAAAAGTGTTGGCAGGTCTGACATGTTGCTCAGACATGTTATGGTTCACAGACCATTGAAAGTTTGGTTGGCAGAATGATCAGAATTGGGCTTAAGCAACCACCAAATCCATCTTTGTGGCCATGTCTAACCAAACAAGTACTGAAGCTTGCCAAGACAGAGATTCACCACCCCTCTGGAAGCCTGTTTGACTGCTTCTTTATGCTCCTAGTGAATAAGTAACTCCTGGCATCCACTATCAACCTTCACAACTCTTATTTGTGGCCATCACACATTTTTATACCATCTGCTGCCTATTAGGGAGTGACTCTGTTGGCTTCCTAATTTCCCATCAAGCTCTGGAATCCTTGATTCAAAAGAGATGTTGAGATACTGGAACATGTCCAGAGAAGGGCAACAAGGCTGGTGAGGGGCCTAGAGCACAGCCCTGTGAGGAGAGGCTGAGGGAGCTGGGGGTGTGCAGCCTGCAGAAGAGGAGGCTCAGGGCAGACCTCACTCCTCACTGCTGTCCACAACTACCTGAAGCTTCGTAGACCTTTGATGTGCCCTCTTCAGCAAGCCCCTGTCCTTCTACAACTACCTGAAGGGAGGCTGTAGCCAGGTGGGGTTGGTCTCTTCTGCCAGGCAAGCAGTAACAGAAGAAGGGGACAGAGTCTCAAGTTGTGCCAGAGGAGGTCTAAGCTGGATGTTAGGAGGAAGTTGTTGGCAGAGAGAGTGATTGGCATTGGAATGGGCTGCCCAGGGAGGTGGTGGAGTCATTGTCCCTGAAGATGTTCAAGCCAAGCCTGGCTGGGACACTTAGTGTCATTGTCTGGTTCATTGGCTAGGGCTGGGTGCTAGGTTGGCCTGGGTGAGCTTGGAGGTCTCTTCCAACCTGCTTGATTCTATGATTCATGAACTGGAGAAGATGAGAGCCGGACCCAGTAGCCCACCAGTGGCCTCACCAGAGTATAGAGGGAGGAGAACCTCCCTCGACCTGGTGGCCACACTCTTCTTTTTGCACCTCAGAAGACTACCAATTAGCACACATTACTGGCTCATGGCCATCCTGCTGTCCACCAGGAAGGCCATGTCCTTTTCCCCAGAGCTGCTCTCTAATAGATTGGCCTCCTATGATAACTAATGGGCAAGAATATTGAACCTCTATGGGGAACTGCCAGGAAAAGAAAAGATGAACCCTCATGAAGAACCCCTCCTGTACCCAGCACTAATGAGGCCCTGTCAAAATTACTGTGTCCAGTTTTGGACACTGCAGCATAAGAAGGACCTTGAGGTGCTAGAGCAGGACCAGAGAACAGCAAAAAAGCTGGTGAAGGGTCTGGAAAACAAGGCTAGTAAGGAGCAGCTGAGGGACCTGGGGGTGTACAGCCTGGAGAAAAGAAGGCTGGAAGGAGACTTCATTGCTCTCCACAGCACCCTGAAAGGAGGTTGGAGGCAGAGGGGGGTTGGTTTCTTGCCCCTGGTATCAGGCAATACAATCAGAGAAAATGGCTTGAAATTGTGCCAGGGAAGTTTAGGATGGACACAAGGAACAATTTCTTTGCTGCAAGAGTGGTCAGGCACTGGAACAGGCTGCCCTGGGAGGTGATGCAGTCATCATGCCTGGAGATGTTCAAGAAAGATGTGGTAACAGCACTCTGGGACATGGTTTAATGGCCATGGTGGTGTTGGGTTGCAGGTTGGGCTTTATCATCTTAGAGTTGTTTCAGTTGCAGAAGCCCTCTACAACAACACACTGCTGCTTCCTCACGAGCTTCCACTTCAGCCAGCTAATTCAGCTGCTCAGAGGCAAGCAGAAAGAGGCAGCTAAAAAGAAAAGGAGCTCAACCCAAGCAATGATACCCAGCCAGCACCTGTGAGTGATGTTACAGCGTCCATCAAGCCTAGCCCTGCTTAGCCGGGGGGCCACCAGGCCCCCCGGCCTTTGATCCCCTCCACCATTCACCCAGTGCACACCAAGGGGACTCACCAGTGACAATGGGAGGAGGATCCCTCTGCCCAGTTGGGCAACCTTAGGGCTTCTGCCCTTTCTGGGGCTGAATATAAAGGGGAGTGGGCTGGGAGGGCAAAGTGGTCACACCTGGGGTGGGAGGAGACTCCAACAGAACCCAGGTGCTGTGAGTTTGGGGGAAATGCAGTGTGGGGTTGGGAAAAGGGCAGACACGGTGGGAAAGGGGAGGTGCTGAAAGGACAGAGATGGAGAGAAAAAGGATGGAGATGAAAGGAAGGATGGATGTGCTCCTCTGTGATCTCTGTTAGACAGTACTGTCCTGCTCTGGAAGGGGGGTTGGACTCAATGATCTCCTTGGGTCCCTTCCAACCTCTAACATCCTGTGAGCCTGTGATCAGACAGGGCTGGGTGCTAGGCTGGACTGGATGATCTTGGAGGTCTCTTCCAACCTGGCTGATTCTATGATTCCATGATTTGCTGTAGGCTGTTCCCTGGAGGTCCCTCTAACCACCATGACTTTTCCAAAAGAGTGGCAGCCTCAGAGGTATCAACCACATCTTTCAGGCCCTGCTGAAGAGTCTTCTCCAGCTCTAGAGATTTCAGTGTACTGTTGTCTGTCTTCCATCCCATATAGCACTGGGACATGAAAAGATATGGGAGCAGCTTTTCCCTGAGACAAAAAATCATTGAGTCCTACATCCTTGTCTACATTGTCCATCCCCACTCCAAAATGGACCCAGATATTCTCTGAGTTTATTCTCACTTCTGCCATGCTCATAAAATCTTCACTTGTTAGAATCATAGAATCAGCCAGGTTGGAAGAGACTTCCAAGATCATCCAGGCCAACCTAGCACCCAGCCCTAGCCAGTCAACCAGACCATGGCACTAAGTGCCTCATCCAGGCTTTGCTTCAACACCTCCAGGGATGGTGACTCCACCACCTCCCTGGGCAGCCCATTCCAATGCCAATCACTCTCTCTGACAACAACTTCCTCCTAACATCCAGCCTGAACCTGCCCTGACACAGCTTGAGACTGTGTCCCCTTGTTCTGTTGTTGATTGCCTGGCAGAAGAGGCCACCCCACACCTGGCCACAGCCTCCCTTCAGGTAGTTGTAGACAGCAATGAGGTCACCCCTGAGCCTTCTCTTCTCCAGGCTAAACAACCCCAGCTCCCTCAGCCTCTCCTCATAGGGTTTGTGCTCTCAAGTTTTACCTCCAACTGGGCTTTGGACTTTGGGGTTTTGTCCTCACACATCTGAGCAGCACACTTTTACTTTTCCTTTGTTGTTTGCCCTTGTTTCCACTAGCTATGTGCTCTGCATTTCAGTTCATTAAGAAGTTCCTTGCTTAGCCAAGTGGGCCTCCTGCCAAAATTCCCAGTCTTCCTGAACAATGGACTGAACAAGCACTGCATGCTGATCTCCATGAAATTTGCTTTGGGCAATGAACTTAGTGAGACTGGAGGGAGCTGGGGGGGGGTCAGAATCTGCTGCCCATTCTTTTTCCCCCCAAGGAAGGAAATAAATTCCCATTTTCTCCAATGTATGAATGATAATGCAGTACAATTTTCAAGGCTGGAGTGTTTTAGCCAGGCAGCTGGATACAACTGATGGGATTTTTCAAGTGAAGAGACTGTGATCAGCAGGGCAACTGAGCTGATTCATACCCTCTACTCCACTCCCATCAGACCCAGTGTGGAGTATTGTGCCCAGTTCTGGTGCCCCAAACACAAGTAGCACATTGAACTGTTGGAGTGGGTCCAGAGGAGGGCCACAAAGGTGATCAAGGTGCTAGAGCACCTCCCCTGCAACTGGAGTGGTTCAACATGGAGAACTGAAAGCTCTCAGGAGACCATACAGAGGCCTCCCAGTACCTGGAGGTACCAGAATGAGGTCCTACAAGAAAACTGGAGAGGAACTTTTTACAGTGACAAGATGTGAGCAAATGGATTGAAGCTGGAAGAGGGCAGATTTAGACTGGGAACAAGGGAGAACTTCTTGACTGGAAGTGTCCCAGAGCACTGGCACAGGCTGTCCAGAGAGGTTGTGGGGTCTCCTTCTCTGGAGACTTTCAAGGCCTGTCTGGATGTGTTCCTGTGTGATCTGTGTTAGATAGGATTGTCCTGCTGTGGCAGGGGGGTTGGACTGGATGATCTCCTTGGGTCCCTTCCAACCCCTAACATCCTGTGAGCCTGTGGATATGAGGAAGAAATTCTTTAGAGTGAGGGTTATGAGACACTGGAACACAAACCCTATGAGGAGAGGCTGAGGGAACTGGGGGTGTGCAGCCTGCAGAAGAGGAGGCTCAGGGGTGACCTCATTGCTGTCTACAACTACCTAAAGGGACATTGTAGCCAGGTGGGGGTTGGTCTCTTCTCCCAGGCAACCACCAAGAGAACAAGGGGACACAGTCTCAAGGTGTGCCAGGGGAGGTCTAGGCTGGATGTTAGGAGGAAGTTGTTGGCAGAGAGAGTGATTGGCATTGGAATGGGCTGCCCAGGGAGGTGGTGGAGTCACCATCCCTGGAGGTGTTCAAGAAGAGCCTGGATGAGGCACTTAGTGCCATGGTCTGGTTGACTGGATAGGGCTGGGTGCTAGGTTGGCCTGGATGACCTTGGAGGTCTCTTCCAACCTGGTTAATTATATGATTCTATTGTCCAGGAGGGTTGTGGATGTCCCCTCCCTGGAGGTGTTCAAGGTTAAGCTGGACGAGAACTTAAGCAGCCTGGTCTAGCAGAAGATATCCCTGCCTGTGGCACAGGGGGGTTGGAACTGGATGATCTTTAAGGTCCCTTCCAATCCAAACCATTCTATGACAGCATGAGTCTGGGTGGTGGTTTGGTGAAAGATGGGATATGATTTCACAGGTGGTGATCCTTTGTTTCTTTGGTAGCTCTGAAGGGATTTGGGCAGAGGTAAAATTTCCCTGGAGCTCCAAGGTCGGTGTTTCAGGGTCCCAGTGTGCACCCCAACTTTTTCTTTCGTTTGAAATGACTGATTGGCAGTTAAATGACTGCAGCTAGATGCACTGCTCCTTGTTCTGGCTGTGTTCTCTCTCTTCTTTATATTGCTGCTTGTGACTTGGAAATTAGTGTTTGGGCCCAAAGTGATGAATGAAGCTGTGGTGGAAATCGATAAGGATTCTAAGTTTTCAGGCCAGATGATGAAGCTTTCTTAGGTGTGCTAAGAGTTGTTTAGAATCTCTTTTTCATGGTGACTCCTGAGGCATATTGTGGGAGCGAGTTGTTCTTCCAGCTGTGAAAATGAAGGAAGTGTTTGCAATTGAAGGCAAACTTTGGGGGACTGAGGGTAAAATTCACGAGGTGGTCTGAGGTGGAGGTGCTCTTTCAATCCTGTGGGTGCTTCTCTGCTCTATCCAGGAGTCTTCTTCTGGAGGGCCAACCAGATCCTGGGCTGCATCAGGAGAAGTGTGGCCAGCAGGGCCAGGGAAGTGATTCTCCCCCTCTACTCCACTTTGCTGAGATCCCACCTGGAGTACTGCATCCAGTTCTGCAGCCCCTATTACAAGAGGGATGTGGAGATGCTGGAGCATGTCCAGAGAAGGGCCAGGAGGATGCTCAGAGGCTGCAGCAGCTCTGCTGTGAGGACAGACTGAAAGAGTTGGGGCTGTGCAGGCTGGAGCAGAGGAGGCTCCCAGGTGACCTTCTTGTGGCCTTCCAGGATCTGAAGGGGGCTACGAAAAAGCTGGGGAGGGACTTTTTAGGCTGTCAGGGAGTGACAGGAGTGGGGGGAATGGAGCAAAGCTGGAGATGGGGAGATCAGACTGGATGTGAGGAGGAAGCTGTTGAGCAGGAGAGTGGTGAGAGCCTGGAATAGGTTGCCCAGGTGGTTAAGGCCCATCCCTGGAGGTGTTTCAGGCCAGGCTGGATGAGCCTGTGGGCAGCCTGCTCTAGGGTAAGGTGTCCCTGGGCATGGCAGCAGGGTTGGAACTGGCTGCTCCTTGTGGTCCCTTCCAACCCTGACTGATTCTATGATTCTTTGTTGCTCTGAAAGTACCTACTATTTTTTCCCCCACTTCTAAATACAAATGTAAAATTTAGAGCAATTGTTCTCTACTTGTTTTCAGCTTTGGGGAGCATCACTTCTCCTTCAAACCTAATAAAAGATATAGCTCTTTTTCTCTTCCAGCTGTATCCCTTGATCTAGTAAAATATATTACTTCTCTCTACAATCCTCATCCTCCTCTGACTCAGAGAACATAATGGGATGGATTTGAATAGCTGCTCCAATCTGCTCCTTCATTTGTGTCTCTTCTCATTTAGCCACTTGCAGGGCAAGAATAATAAAATCAGAGCATTTTGGCATAATTTAGATTGGGAGATTTCTTGAGGTCATCTATTCCAATCAGCTGCTCAAAGCAGAACTCACTCAGGTTAACTAAAGGCCTCGTCCAATTGTTTTAAATGTCTTCATTTTTCTCCATGTTCCACAGCTTTCTGAGCAACCTCTTCCATGTTACATTACTCTTAACTGCAGATCTTTTCTTCTCTCATACCCAGTCAGAATTTGCATTATTGCAACTTGTGTCTATTGCTTCTCACCTGTCACTAAACATCTCTGACAAATCTGATCCAGCTACTCTAAATGCTTCCCCCAGGGACCTGAAGGCTGCACTAAGATCTCCAGGTAGCTGCCTTATCTTCAGACCTGACAAACACATTTCTCTTAGCCCCTCATACATTGTGTGCTCTAGCATCCAATTCACCTTGGCAGTCCTTCTCTGTAGTATCTGAGACTGCAAAACTGGGACAAGCATTGAAGATGTGGTGTCACTGGTACTCAAGTATGGACAGATGAAGGGGACCTACAGGAAGGCTGGGGAGGGACTATTGACAAGGTCTTGTAATGACAGGATAGGGGCAATGAGCTTAGACTGGAAGAAGGGAGATTCAAACTAGGCGTTAGGAAAGGGTTCTTTACAGTGAGGGTGGTGAGACTGGCACAGGTTGCCCAGAGAGAGGTTGTGGATGCTCCCTCCCTGGAGGTGTTCAAGGTCAGGTTGGATGAGGCATTGAGTGACCTGTTCTAGTGGGAAGTGTCCCTGCCTGTGGCAAGGGGTTGGAACTGGATGAGCTTTGAGGTGCCTTCCAACCTAAACCATTCTATGATTCCCATTCTAGTCTTGCTACATACACCACTGCTGTTACAGCCTCTATGTGGTAGGTCTTTCAGAGCTCTCTGAGGACTCCTGATCCTATTCACCAAAAACCACAAGCCCTTCCCTACACAGTTGCTTTCTGCCTATTTGTTCCCAAGCCTCTGCTGGACTTGTGCAAAGGATTATTTGTTCTCAGATGCAGGACTTGGCACTTGACTGGTTTGAACTTCATAACATAGCCCTCAGTCCAACTCTCCAGCCTGCCCAGGTCTCTGGGTGGCAGGCCTGCTCCTTGGCATATCAACCACCCTTTTGCTCCCTGTTTATAAATTTGATGAAGGTGCCCTGGTGACCAGGTTGTTACTGAAGACATTAAACAATCTTGGCACCAGTACCAATCCCTGTGGGATTCCATATAGCAAGAAAACAGTCTGGACTTAGAATCACAGAATCAGTCAGGGTTAGAAGAGACCACAAGGATCATCTAGTTCCAACCCCCCTGCCATGGGCAGGGACACCTCACACTAGATCAGGCTGTCCAGAGCCTCATCCAGCCTAGCCTTGAACACCTCCAGGGATGAGGCTTCCACCGCCTCCCTGGGCAACCCCTTCCAGGGTCTCAACATTCTCAGGCTGAAGAACTTCTTCCTAACATCCAGACTTCACACAATCTAAACTTGGACTTCACTAAGCTGTCCAAACCTAGCAGCCCAGTCATTTTTTATGCACCATTTATCTCATCTGTGTTTCACCAGATTGACTGTTAAGAAGTCTATGGGGGACAATGAGAACAAATTCCACTGCTTTTAGTCCATGAACAGAGCTCTTCATGTTTTTTGCTACCAATATATGTCTTGCTGCCCTTCTCATCTCTTGCAAGTTTCATATCTAGCTCAAGTTTCATAAGTTTCTTTCTGCCTTTCTGCAGGTTCAGGAAATGTCACCATACTATGATGGGGACACCAGAACTGGACACAGTATTCATAGAATCAACCAGGTTGGAAGAGACCTCCAAGATCATCCAGGCCAACCTTGCACCCAGCCCTAGCTAATCAACCAGACCATGGCACTAAGTGCCTCATCCAGGCTTTTCTTGAACACCTCCGGGACTGCAATTCCACCACCTCCCTGGGCAGCCACTTCAAGGTGGAGTGTCACAAGAGCAGAGTAAAGAGGCAGGATCCCTGCTGGCCACACTCCTCTTGATGCAGCCCAGGATATGATTTGCCTTCTGGGCTGCATGAGCACACTTCTGGCTTGTGATGAGCTTCTCATCAATCAATACACCCAAATCTCTTTCTTCAGAGCTGCTCTCAACCCACACTGCACCCAGAAGAATGATCTTAAAAACACAGGTGAATAAAAATCAACAAGATACCAGAGATACTTTTAGGAACTGAGCAGTGAAGTAGTGTCCTCCTAGCTCAGCTCCCTCAGATGCTTTCAGAGAAGAGTGCCAGGGGAAAACAGTGAACTGAAAAAGTGATTTACAACCTCATTCTCATAAAATGACTGTCATTGTTCTTGCAGGCTTAGGAACTACGACAAGCACAGTGGGCCAATGAGCTCAAAATACAGCACAAATGAACGTCCATAATCGCAGCCAAAAGCATCCTGCAGCTGGGAATGTCTAACTTAGTCCTGCAGAGTATTGGGCTACCTTTGGTACATGTATCATAGAATCGACCAGGTTGGAAGAGACCTCCAAGATCATCCAGGCCAACCTAGCACCCAGCCCTAGCCAGTCAACTAGACCATGGCACTAAGTGCCTCATCCAGGCTTTGCTTGAACACCTTCAGGGATGGTGACTCCACCACCTCCCTGGGCAGCCCATTCCAATGCCAATCATTCTCTCTGTGAAATTGTACTTCACAAAGTATCTTTTTAAGATAGAGAGACCACAGGCAGGACTTGGAGATAAGGGGGAAACATTAGAATTAATTTGGTGTCCTTTCACCTTCCTTTCATGTACGTTTTCTTTGCCATTCTTCTCCTACTCAATGGCTTGGGCACTAACAGGCAGCGTTGCAATTAAGATGATTTTGGTATGGTTTGCACAGCTTTTTCTCTCACTCTTCATAATCTGCATGTCTCAGACAATGCCTGAATCCCAAACCCTTCCTCTCAACAGCACAGTTGGAAGAAAGAAATGAAACAACTACTTGAGTATTGCTTTATGATGCGTGTCAAGAGGGTTTAATCCACTGCCATCCATCGAGCTGATGAATTCAGGCTTAGAAGAAGAAATTGTATTATCTGGTGTAAAACATATGAACCAAACAGTAATGATAACAAGGAAAGAGCATCAAAAATACCCTCGAGCAAATATTTCCCTATGGTCTCTACAGAGCTTCTGCTCCTCCAGCTTCACCAGAGCCTTTGTTTTCTGAGCCCTTCCTGCAGCTTACATCGGTTTACGGCTTCAGCTCTGTGTGGCACAGCTATTCCTGTTGCTTCAGATCCTGCTGATTTCTTATTAGTGCACCTGCAGATCTTTAAGTCTGCCATCACAGAGGCCCAATGAGCAACTGATTGCTTTGCATATTTGCAAACAGACCTTTATTTTAGGTGGCTAAAAATGCAGATGGGTATCTAGTGGGATTTCCAACTGCCCGTCACCGCCTAGCTCCCATTGCTTTCATCATTGCTGCTGCATTTTCAGACCATGGTTTTATCTCTCTGGCAGGCCTTCAAGGTCAAGCTGGTACACAAATTAAGAACACAGGGGGGAATTAAAATCCACTTCTGCAAAAGCTGATGATATTTGAATGTTGGAGCTTCTATTTGGGCACAGTTAAAAATGGAAATGCCCTACTTCTATTGCTTGCTTAATAAATAAGCTGAAACTTCTGGGTTTAGGAGAAATACTTCCTTAGTTTCTCATAATATCTGACTTCCCTGCAGAGCTGCTGCATTGTTCATCCAAACTCCAAACCCACAGAAAGCAGGAAAACAAAGCATGAGTAATCAGGACTGCTCTTATTAAATCACTAGAGATTATTCATCTGCTGATGGCAAAGAACTGCTGTAACTTGGAGGGCTGCACATGCCATGAGAAGCCAGGGTGTGAGCTTATGTGCTGCAAGTTTGTATGTGTGCAACTGGAACCCCTTACAACAGTACACACAAACCCATGAATACATTTGTGCAGATCAGAACCACATAAACAGCACAGATTTGTGTAAGCTCTCACAAAAGGGATGCTGTTAGCTTGTACTGCAGTCTGTTGGCTACTGCAGTGGGCAGGAGGTTGAATGCATTGTGGGCAAGCAGAACTTTACATCAATCATTGCACTTTTCATAGCATGTCAGGATGGTACCTGGCAAACCCTTGTAGTTAGCTAATAGCAGCCACCTCATCTAATTTTATAGAGAATCCCTGGAACCATAGAATCAACCAGGTTGGAAGAGACCTCCAAGATCATCCAGGCCATCCTAGCACCCAGCCCTAGCCAATCACAGAATCAAGCAAGTTGGAAGAGACCTCCAAGATCATCCAGGCCAACCTAGCACTCATCTCTAGCCAATCATAGAATCAACCAAGTTGGAAGAGACCTCCAAGATCATCCAGGCCAACCTAGCACCCAGCCCTGGCCAATCAACCAGACCATGGCACTAAGTGCCTCATTCAGGATTTTTTTTAACACCTCCAGGGATGGTGACTCCACCACCTCTCTGGGTAGCCCATTCCAATGGCAATGGAATGCTGTGTTAGGCCCTGAGCACCAGTTCAGCTGGCAGGTCTTTCCTTTGACATCTTCTTCTTCCTCTCCAGCCAGCCACCAAGGAAACTCTGTTGAGCTCAGTATTAATCATGCACCAAATGAAAGAGATTCATACAATGCAGTAGAAAACAAAAATGCAACTGAACACAGTAGTCTAGCCTGGTGGAGGTGCAGCTCTGGAGGTCCACTCTTTGGCAGGCATTGCTCAGTCTTTTTATACAGGTTTTAGATGGGTGTCCAGGTGCAGCTCCCCAGGAAATCTTCCTGTGTATTCATGCCTCCAGCAGGGGTCTGGCGGCAGCATCAGGGGAAGGTCTCAGTCCCCTCCCTGCGCTGCTTACCTGTCCATACCCCACATACACATCAGCCTTTTCTCTTCGGGGTAGCTGACATAAGATGCACACATCCTGGGCATTCAAGCCAGGCTGAGGTCCAGGAATTTCCTCAAAGGCACTCTCTGTTGATTTGTACCCCTGAGCTTTCAGCCAAGCACCTCCTCTGAGCCTGGGAGGTTAACAAAGGCAATCTTTATGGATTAGGGAGAGCTGATGGCTATCTTTATCTTTGTTGATGAACAAGAGAGAGAGGATTTAGACTCTCACAGGTCTGCAGCAGGAACCCCACACTTTTTTCTTCACCCTATTTTTACTAGCCCTAGACCAAGTGTCCACTTGCCATTTATACTGGGTGTGAAGAACCCAGCTGACCACCAGCCCAATTCCCAGAATGGGCTTCCACGTGAGTCAGTACATGTGTGGAAAATGCACCTTTGCTGTTCCCCCTTGGGCTGTTCCCATTCTATGATGATGATCTGATCCCCCTTCAAGCGTGGGTGGGGGTAAAGCAGGTTTTTGTGCCTTCTTGCCCCATTCACACCTCTGAGCATGGGCTGGAGAAGGGAGGGAAGAAGGAATTTGGAGTGCCCCACAACACTGCAATTGGCAATTTCATTCTCTGTACATCTTGAGCAAGTGGAAAGGTCAGTATTGAACTCTTTTCTGCCAAAAGAACACAAAGAATGGAAGCAAAACAATTCAGACGGAGCAGAAAACGCTGCTGTGTTAGGGACATCCCTTGCAGGCCACCGGCAGCATGATTGCATTTCAGACAGGGTATTGCAAAAGAAGAATACAGGAGCTCATCCCTAATTTTCCCTTTGCCTCTTGGCTTGACTGTTCCTTGTGTCATCCTTCAGTTTCCTTGCACAATTACAAAATGGGGTGCAGCAGATTACCTCCACCACCAGACAGTAAACTCCAGATGCTAACAGCTACTAATTAGGACGGGAGAAGGGGAGAACACTGGTTTGCTACCTGTTGCCATAGCATTTAATAGACTCTGCTCCCTCAAACCCCACAGTTTGCCAGCCCTCCTGCTCCCTAGGTGCCATTAGTAGAGAATAATGGTTCCCAGGCTGAGGTCTGCAGATCACAGATGGCTGCAAAGCCACACTTTGAAAGCTTTCCTAATTTGTAGCACACACGTGTTTTCCCAGCTGCTGCAGAGCATTAACTCTCCCTCCTGGGCTGGGTGCAAGCAGGTATACCCTCCAGCACGTGAAAAGCCCAGGTGAGGTCTAGCTGCTACTTACTGGGCTGAAGAACTAATAGCAGATGTGTTCAACAGATTCATTTCTTGTTGAGCAGCAATATGTTGCTTCAGTCAAAACTTGTGTATAGAGACAGTACTTCACAACTTTCCTGGTCCTCTTATGAGCTTTCAGTCCTATCAAGGCATGCCAAAAAAATAATCTCTCTTTTGTTATCACAGAATGGTTGCAAGGGACCTTAAAGATCATCCAGTTCCTTGTGTGTGTTTGGACTTTGTGACTGTTTGCTGAAGATCTATTTGTACCCAGGGAAAGAGATATTCATTTGAAAGAAACTTATTGATGAAAGTCAAGGGAAACCTGCCAGATGTGGAGACTTCAAGACAGAAAAGAAAGAGGCAGCTATTACTGCCATATCCAGTGACACCATGAAATCCTTCTTGTACAGAACTGGCTCCCGTGGCAAAGATTTATTCTGTGCTAAGAAATCCAGAGGCTGGCCTGTTTTCTCTATTTATTGACTGATGCTGGCCCCTGCTCCCCTTTTCTACCCAGAAGATGGAACATGCCTGTTTGAAAATGTTTCTCTTCGTTGCATTTGCACAGTAGCAAGAATATTGTGAGAAGTATTAGCCACAAAGAAACGCTGGAAAAGACCAGGAAAGCCTTAACAACTTTTATCACCAGCAAGAACTGGACAGCATGCAACTCTAATAAACCTATTTTACTATTCTGAAACGTATCTGCTGCAAACAGAACTGCTGTAAATGGAGGGCATTTTATTCATCACTCTGCATGAAGCAATTTGCTCCTCTTGTTTTCCCCTGCATCAAACGCTGAAATTTCAGGCTGTATTTTAACATTCCTGTGGCTAGCTGAGATTTGCATCACTTCAAAAGAACATTTTAAAGAGAAGTTGTTGAACAAAACAGTATCATCCTCTAAAATCCTTCACCTTTTTTTTTCCCTTCTCTATTAAAGGAGTAATTAGGGCAAGAAATGTCCTTCTTCCTCCAGTTCCTACAAGCACAATTTGGATGCATAGCTGCAGCTCTCTCTGTAGTGACACAGGCACAGCAGTGTTCCTGGCATAAAATCAAACGGGTTGGAAGAGACCTCCAAGCTCATCCAGTCCAACCTAGCACCCAGCCCTAGCCAATCAACCAGACCATGGCACTAAGTGCCTCATCCAGGCTTTGCTTGAACACCTCCAGGGACGGTGACTCCACTCTGGGCAGCCCATTCCAGTGGTAAATGACTCTCTCGTGGCAGAGGATAGAGGAATTATCATCTCTCCCCATCCTTTTTTCACTCTGGGTTTATGTCTCCAGTTCCCAGTTGATTAGACTATTTCAGTCACTCTCCTTTGCCTTACTGTAGCTATTCCTTATTTTCTCCTTCTTTTCCTTCTACTCATCTCCACCTGAGTCCGCCATCACTCACACCTTTTTTTTTATCACAAACCCATGGGACCTGGCATGTTCAAGCTCCTCTCATGCCTTCAGCAGATTCCAATCTCTCAGCACCTATCCATGCAACCCTGAGGACACGAATGATCACCATGCATTGTGAGAAGCTGAGGCACATAAGCACAGGAATTAACACCACCGTGACATTAGTTTTAAGAGTCAGCTGCTAACAACCCCCTCTTGCCCTCCCCAAATCTCAGACCCACATGTCAGCTGAAATAATTGATTGATTAGCTAACTTTGCTGAAATGGTCCAAGACCAAAAGGAAAGGACACCAATGTTCCCTACCTGAATGTCTAAGCCGACAAGGAAAGTGGGTTTTCAGGATACACTTCGGCTATTGTAAAGGAGAACAAGCCCCACTCATCACAGCAATGCAACCCTGTGCTGAAAATCTCTTTCATACATTATGGGGTAGGCTGATGAGCTGCCAAGAGAGAAGCAACCAGTGTCAAATTCAGATTCGCTCTCCAAATCCCCATCTGCTAGGAAACTTTTCAAGATGATGACAAGTGGTCACTCCAAGACACAGGTTTGGGATGAGAGTGAGGAAAGACAAAGAAAGATCAGCACTGTAAAGTTCAAGAGTCCTCTTTTGTTCACTAGATGCCTGCAATCCTGCTGAAGAGAGTAGGTGCAAAATGGTGCTGGCTGAATTGGGTATTGGCCCCAGGGGTTTCACCCCTAGCAAGAAGCAATACAGTGCAGCTAGAAACATCTACCAAGACAGAAGTCAAAAGCTTCTTACCAAATCTCCTCATGTAGGTACCAGGACATCAATCTCTTGCAGTCTTCCTTTTCAGTCCCACTCCCACCTGCAGAAGAGCACAGGCAGTCCTCAGTCACACATGGCTTTGTTAAATCAATTTAACTACCCACCTTGCACCAGGAGTTCCCACTGCACCCAGCAGTTCAATTCCACCTGTGTGGCAGGTGTTGTGCTGCCATCCCATGCCCTAAGGTTTAAAAAGAAAGTAAACAGCCAAAGTTGGGGGGGAGGGGGGGGGGGTGTAAAATTCATTTCTGGAGCGTTGTGGCTGCATATAATACACTGAGGAACAAAAATCAAGTCATGCTCTCACAGAAGAAGAAAAACTGTTCCTCATCTGCTGATTTAAAGACACATGTTCTGCCCCCTCTTCCCCTCTCTTTTTTTTTCACTCTGGTGTTGAATAGATGAGCTCAGATTTCAATTAAAATGTTTCACTTATTTCTACTCACTGCTTAGAAATAAAAGCAATGTGTTCTATCGATTTAAAGGGGGGGGGAGAAAAAAATCAAGCCAAAGCTTGACAAGCGCAGGACTGTCGAAATTAGTTCATTAGGCTCCATTCAAATTATGTTTCTTGTTATGCTAAGCAACCAAAGCGGTTTAAGGCTTTGAAATGAAATTGTTAATTGTTGCTTTCTCCCTCCCTTCTTCTGATACATTTTTGCTTTGATAGTTTGGGAACACGGTGCTAATTAAAAATCTTTCAGAGGAGCTCAGCCCTAGTCTATAGTCTGGGAAGCTGAGACAGACATTTAAACAAAGTGAAATGGAACACATCCAGTTGGGGAAAGGCTGTTATTCATTACAGCAGGGATTTCGAGCACCACATGACCACCCATCTCCAAAATCCTCATTATCTGCCTGGAGGATCTGTCAAAGAATGTTTTCTCTATACAAGTTACTGGGGAAGGAAATCACAGGGACTGATCAGATACTGCTGCTGTTGCAAAATACTCGACGGAAGAGAGAGAAAGGAGCAAGGATCCAAGAAAGGAGTAAGAAGAGAGAAAACAAAGGAATAAAGAGCTGAAGACTATTGTTTAGGAGTTACAGAAAAAGGCAGAGCAGAACAGCAAAGCTGAAAGGCATGGCAGTGATGGCAGCAAAACCATGCACAGAGAGAGTATAAAATATTCAGGGTTTTTCTGGGGGAGCTGAAGAGGAAAGGCTGTGTTTGGAAGAGCATTTTAAAATGTGCTTCATCAAAAGCATCTTGGGCTCTTAGAACCAAAAACTATTGACTCTTTCCAAGGGCTGAAAAGGCTGAGTTCTTACTCTGCAGGGTGGGTCCAACAGTGAGGCCTAGGATGAATAAGAGGCTTTCAAAAGGTGAAAATTCAGAACAGCACTACTGAAAACACAGAAAAACAGATTTTGAACAACTGTGTGCACCCATCCTAATGGTGTGCATCTACCTTGGAACAACTGTGTGCACCCATCCTAATGGTGTCTGTGTGCACCCATCCTAATGGTGTGCATCTACCTTTGAACCACTGTGTGCACCCATCCTAATGGTGTCTGTGTGCACCCATCTTAATGGTGTGCATTTACCTTGGAACAACTGTGTGCACCCATCCTAATGGTGTCTGTGTGCACCCATCCTAATGGTGTGCATCTACCTTTGAACCACTGTGTGCACCCATCCTAATGGTGTCTGTGTGCACCCATCTTAATGGTGTGCATTTACCTTGGAACAACTGTGTGCACCCATCCTAATGGTGTGCATCTACCTTGGAACAACTGTGTGCACCTATCCTAATGGTGTCTGTGTGCACCCATCCTAATGGTGTGCATCTACCTTGGAACAACTGTGTGCACCCACCCTAATGGTGTGCATCTACCTTGGAACAACTGTGTGCACCTATCCTAATGGTGTCTGTGTGCACCCATCCTAATGGTGTGCATCTACCTTTGAACCACTGTGTGCACCCATCCTAATGGTGTCTGTGTGCACCCATCCTAATGGTGTGCATCTACCTTGGAACAACTGTGTGCACCCACCCTAATGGTGTGCATCTACCTTGGAACAACTGTGTGCACCTATCCTAATGGTGTCTGTGTGCACCCATCCTAATGGTGTGCATCTACCTTTGAACCACTGTGTGCACCCATCCTAATGGTGTCTGTGTGCACCCATCCTAATGGTGTGCATCTACCTTTGAACAACTGTGCACCCATCCTAATGGTGTTCATCTACCTTTGAACAACTGTGTGCACCCATCCTAATGGTGTTCATCTACCTTTGAACAACTGTGTGCACCCATCCTAATGGTGTGCATCTACCTTTGAACAACTGTGTGCACCCATCCTAATGGTGTGCATCTACCTTTGAACAACTGTGCACCCATCCTAATGGTGTTCATCTACCTTTGAACAACTGTGTGCACCCATCCTAATGGTGTGCATCTACCTTTGAACAACTGTGCACCCATCCTAATGGTGTTCATCTACCTTTGAACAACTGTGTGCACCCATCCTAATGGTGTGCATCTACCTTCGAACAACTGTGCACCCATCCTAATGGTGTTCATCTACCTTTGAACAACTGTGTGCACCCATCCTAATGGTGTTCATCTACCTTTGAACAACTGTGTGCACCCATCCTAATGGTGTTCATCTACCTTTGAACAACTGTGTGCACCCATCCTAATGGTGTGCACCTACCTTTGAACAACTGTGTGCCCCCATCCTAATGGTGTGCATCTACCTTTGAACAACTGTGTGCCCCCATCCTAATGGTGTGCACCTACCTTTGAACAAAACAACCTGATATGCAAGGGCAGAGAGGGTCTGTACATAATAAGAGAGTAGAGAGGGCATAGATACAGAATCACAGAAACATCCAGGTTGGCAAAGCCCCTCAGGATCACCAAGTCCAACCTAGAATGCTACTCTACAAGATTCACCTTAAGCTATAACCCTAAGCACCACATCCAAACCACCCTTAAGCACATCCAGGCCGGGTGACTCCACCACCTCCCTGGGCAGTTCATTCCAGTCCCTGACCACTCTCTCCATGAAAAACTCTTTCCTAATGTCCAACCTAAACCTCCCCAGCCTCAGCTTGAGGCCATTCCTCCTAGTTCTGTCTCCAACTACCTGTGAGACGAGTCCAGCAGCAGCCTCTCCACAAGGTCCCTTCAGTTAGCTGTAGACAGCAGTGAGGTCTCCCCTCAGCCTCCTCTTTTTCAAACTAACCATCCCCAGCTCCCCCAGCTGCTCCTCCTCAGATTTATTCTCCAGATTCTTCCCCAGCTTCGTTGCCCTCCTCTGGACCAGCTCCGGCACCTCCACATCTCTCTTATATTGTGGTGCCCAAAACTGAACACAACACTCAGTGTGGCCTCACCAGAGCTGAGTCCATGGGGATAATCATCCCCCTACTCCTGCTGGCCACAGCATTTTTAATACAAGCCAAGATGCCATTGGCCTTCTTGCCCCCCTGGGCACACTGCTGGCTCACATTCAGCTCCTGTCTATTACAACTCTCAGATCCCTTTCTGCCAGGCAGCTCTCCAGCCACACTGCCCCACGCCTGTAGCTCTGCTTGGGGTTCTTGTGACCCAAGTGCAGGACCTGACATTTGACCTTGTTGAAACTCATCCCATTCATGTTGGTCCATTGGTCCAGCCTATCCAAGTCCCTCTGAAGAGCCTCTCTACTCTCACTCAAATCAACAATACAGCTGCCCATGATTCTTTCCCAGCTCTGGAAGCACAAACTCCACTGCATAGCACCAGAAACACCATAGAATCACCTGGGTTGGAAGAGACCTCTAAAGGTCATCTAGTCCAACTATATCACCAAACCTGGCTATTCTGACTCTGAAAGCACCTTGGAATTCGAAACTAGGGGGGAGAAAAAAAGAACAGGGGAAAAAAATAACCTGCATTATTTCCAGCTGCTGTGACTAACCCAAGCAAACGCCACTCAGAAACATTTCCTCTTTTAACACAGTGTTCAATGTTAATCTGCTTCTCTCCTCACTATATGGTGTTAATGGACACACCATCTAGTGTGCTTTATGGTACATTTAAACCAGGCACCTGGAGAAATAGCCATCAGAGTACTTATCTCTAACAGCTATTGTAAAAACAGGCTTAATAAAATGAGAACAAATAACAGTGCTGGCAATTACCCTTATCGTGTGTATTCTGGCAAGAAAGGTCAGGAGGTTGCTGGGCTGTATATATATGAACTGATTTTCTCTAATACACTTTCCCACCTGATTTCCCATAGGTTGTTTTTTTTAGAGGCTTTTTTGCTTGAGAGGAATGGGGGAGGGAAAGTTGGGGTAAAGTATAATATGCTAGGAGATGATGATGTTACTAAGGGGAGAATCTGCTCTCACTGCCAAGAAGTTACGTTAAGAAAGAGAGGAAGGACTTGTCAGAGTGTCAGAAAAGGAAAAGTTGAGCAGTTTCACAGGTTTCCCAGATAGGGACAGATGTAGAATGGGAAGAAAGCTTCAGCTGCTCTGCACTACTACACACACCAAATCTCAGCTACGACTTTGATGTTATTTCTTGTTCTAGATCTGCTACAGATCAGGAAAGAGAATACTGTTGTTTCACCCCTCCCCCCACTTTTTTATTTCAGATGGATCCAGTGCAGAGGTTCTGCCTACTGTATGCAGCCCTAAGCATGCTGATGCTCGACGACAAGTTGTGCCGGGGGAAGTATAAGCTGGATGTTAGGAGGAAGTTGTTGGCAGAGAGAGTGATTGGCATTGGAATGGGCTGCCCAGGGAGGTGGTGGAGGCACCATCCCTGGGGGTCTTCAAGAAGAGACTGGATGAGGCACTTAGTGCCACGGTCTAGTTGACTGGCTAGGGCTGGGTGCTAGGTTGGCCTGGATGATCTTGGAGGTCTCTTCCAATCTGTTTGATTCTATGATTCTATGACTTAAGGTGCTTGATAACTTAACTATCACCAGACATTGTTTCAGGAGCTGAAACATTAAATTCAAGGAAATCAGTTTAAATCACTATAGAGGTAGAATCATAGAATGGGTTAGGCTGGAAGTGACCTCAAAGATAATCCAGTTCCAACTTCCAACCACAGGCAGAGACAACTCTCACTAGAACAAGTCGCTCAAGGCCTCATCCAACCTGGCCTTGAACACCTCCAGGGAGGAAGCAGCCACAACCTCCCTGGGCAATCCATTCCAGTGGCTCACCACCCTCACTGCAAACAACTTCTTCCTAATGTCCAGTTTCAATCTCCCCTCTGCCAGTTTAAACCCATTCCTCCTTGTCCTGTCATTACATGACCATGTCAATAGTCACTCCCCAGCCTTCCTGTAGTATCCCTTCAGATACTGGAAGGCCACTCCAAGGTCTCCTCAAAGCCTTCTCTTCTCCAGGCTGCAGAGCCCCAACTCTTGTAGCCTGTCCTCATAGCAGAGCTGCTGCAGCCCTCTCAGCATCTTGGTGGCCTCCTCTGGACTGGCTCCAACAGTGCCATATCCTTCTAGTGTTTGGGGCTCCAGACCTGCACACAGGACTCCAGGTGGGGTCTCAGGAGAGCAAAGAGTAATTCTCCTAAAAGTAATTCTCCTTTTTCTCACAGTTCTGACCCAGGTGTAGAGGAAGCACTGTAAAATCCTTCACCTGAAAAGATAAAGTCTGCTGGGTTTTTTTTTTTCCAGGATGCCCGGAAGAAAATTATTCTGGCATAAATTCAAGCATGAATATCATGAGTGTGCTGGTTTGGGTGTTACCTGACACCCCCACACACACACTTTGGAAATCACCCAGACTAAACTCAGCCAGCTCTGAAAACTTCAATGAAGCTTTATAGTTACAGCTTAGCAGAATATACAAGCAGATGTTTACAGTATAGACAGTTATAGACAGGAATATACAAGGTAAAAGGCAATACAGAAACACAACAGACCCCCAGAAACCTGAGTCCCCAGGAGGAGCTCCCAACTGCCCTTCCACCTTCTTTCCACCCCTCTACCTTACCCCAGATGTTGCCTTGTGCCCCAAGGAAGAATGGAGGCTTGGCCAGGGGGGTCAGGAAGCAAGTGGATTGATCAGAGAGATGGAAGGTGAGGTTAGAGAGAAAATGCCCAGAGTCCAGACAAAGAGCAACTCCCTTATCTATGTTTGGATTCTTGTTCTTACACATCTCAGCAAGCCTATGAGTGAAGTAGACATCACCCTTGTTTCTCTTTCACAGCCTGTGATCTAACCCTTCTCACCAAAATATTCTAGCTAGCTTCAAACCAGCACACACAAGGCAGGTTTGCAAGACTGTTTCCCTTATATACACACTCTAATTGTGGAATAAGGCTGTCCTATTACTGAAATCCTTCTTCATTTGATATTAACCAAGCAGCTCTGTGGAGAATGAATCCAGAATAGCTCTCATAGTTAATTTCCCCTGATAGACATGCCCCAAACAAAAGAAATTATCTTTTTTTTTCTCATAAGTTGCAGCTAAAGTGACAAAGAGATGGTTCTTCCCATGTATCACAACTTAGAACACTTCAGCCCTCCACACCTTGAGTGCTGTGTCCAATTCTGGGCTCCTCAATTCAAGAGAGATGTTCAGATACTGGATCCTGTCCAGAATAGGGTGACAAAGCTGGTGAGAGGAGCCCGGTGAGCTCCTCCCTGTGAGGAGAAGCTGAGTGAGCTGGGAGTGTGCAGCCTGGAGAAGAGGAGGCCCAGGGCAGAGCTCATTGCTGTCTACAGCTACCTGAAGGGAGGTTGTAGACAGGTGGGGTTGGGCTCTTCTGCCAGGCAACCAGCAATAGAACAAGAGGACACAGTCTCAAGTTGTGCCAGAGGAGGTCTGGGCTATCCAGCCAGTTAGGATTAAGTTGTTGGCACAGAGAGTGATTGGCATTGGAATGGGCTGCCCAGGGAGGTGGTGGAGTTGCCGTCCCTGGAGGTGTTGAAGCAAAGCCTGGCTGGGGCACTTAGTGCCATGGTCTGGTTGATTGGCTAGGGCTGGCTGCTAGGTTGGCCTGGATGATCTTGGAGGTCTCTTCCAGCCTGGTTTATTCCATGATTCTATGATTTGCTTCTCTTCAGAACCCACCCAGAATACAAATGCTTGTCTGGTTCATGCCTTACCTTTGTTTTTCAAACAATCCTACAAAGATTGCAGAGGATTCTCATATTGCACAGGCTAAGAAATATCCTAGGGCTCCAGGAAAATAGAAACTGGTTCTTAACTAAACATTCCAGCAGAGTGGACTAGAGGTACACAAAGTTCAATTACTCACCAAGTAAAATCAGGCTGTTATTAGACAGCAGCCTTGCCCAGGTGGCCAAGAGAGCCAGTGGCATCCTGGCCTGCATCAGGAATGGTGTGGTCAGCAGGAGCAGGGAGGTCATTCTGCTCCTGTACTCTGCACTGGTCAGACCACACCTCGAGTACTGCGTTCAGTTCTGGGGCCCCCAGTTTAGGAGGGACATTGAGATGCTTGAGCGTGTCCAGAGAAGGGCGACGAGGCTGGGGAGAGGCCTTGAGCACAGCCCTACGAGGAGAGGCTGAGGGAGCTGGGATTGGTTAGCCTGGAGAAGAGGAGGCTCAGGGCAGACCTTATTGCTGTCTACAACTACCTGAAGGGTGGTTGTGGCCAGGGGGAGGTTGCTCTCTTCTCTCAGGTGGCCAGCACCAGAACAAGAGGACACAGCCTCAGGCTGTGCCAGGGGAAATTTAGGCTGGAGGTGAGGAGAAAGTTCTTCCCTGAGAGAGTCATTGGGCACTGGAATGGGCTGCCCGGGGAGGTGGTGGAGTCGTCGTCCCTGGAGCTGTTCAAGGCAAGGTTGGATGTGGCACTTGGTGCCATGGTCTAGCCTTGGGCACTGTGGTAAAGGGTTGGACTTGATGATCTGTGAGGTCTCTTCCAACCTTGGTGATACTGTGATACTGTGATGTTTGTGTGTCATAGGATCACAGAATCGTAGAATCGAGCAGGTTGGAAGAGACTTCTTAAGATCTCCAGTAAAACCTGTTCCAATATCTCAACATCTCTCTTGAATTGAGGAGCCCAGAACTGGACACAGCACTCAAGGTGTGGCCTGACCAGTGTTGAGTACAGGGGCAGAAGAACCTCCCTTGTCCTAGTGGCCATACTGCACTGTTCCTAATCCAGGCCAGGATGCCATTGGCTCCCCTGCCCACCTGGGCACACTGCTGCCTCATCTTCAGCTACTGTTTACCAGTACTCCCAGGTCCGTTTCTTCCTGGATACTCTCCAGCCACTCTGGCCCCAGCCTGGAGCGCTGCTTGGGGTTGTTGTGGCCAAAGTGTAGAACTCTGCACTTGGCCTTGTTCAACCTCATCCCACTGGCTTTTGCCCACCCATCCAGTCTGGCCAGGTCCCTCAGCAGGGCTCTCCTACCTTCCAACAGCTCCACAGCTGCTCCTAGCTTGGTGTCATCTGCAAACTCACTGATGCTGGACTCAATCCCCTCATCCAGATCACCAATAAAGATGTTGAACAGGACTGTGCCCAGCACTCATCCCTGGGGCACACCACCAGTGACAGCTGCCAACTGGATGTGGCACCATTCACCACCACTCTCTGGGCCCTGACCTCCAGCCAGTGCTTAACCCATATCAGAGTGAATCTGTCCAAGTCTTAAAATAACCTTCTTCTTTTTCTTCTGTTTTGGTTCCTGTGTTATTTTCCTTGATTTTACAGAAAGGAGGCATAAGAGCTAGATTAAATTTGGGGAGTATTCTCATCATTGCAAGGAAACATCCTGGAGGACAAATGAGCTATTGACATTCTCTCTTCAAGCAAGAAGCTGTCCCAGGAGATCCATAAGAAACAAGAAATAACAACAAAGACCCCAAAACAAATTGATGAAAGCAGAGATGGCTGCAGATCTGTAAATAGCTTTCCACACTGGCAGAGTTATTGTCCAAATTGCATAGTTTAGATTTGCAAACTGATGGAGAAATCCACTCATCTCTTCTAAAGACAGAAGTCCTTGTGAAGAACAGACCTGACATCACGTTCCACTTTGAAATAAGCACCTCTGCTTGTATTTACTCTGAAGAATCATACCCAGAGTGTTGAGTGTTAAAGAGTGTTGAGGGGACAAACAGAATTTGCAAAGTTGCTTTTAGTACTTCAGCTCAGATTGGTTGTTTCAGTGCTCACAAGTTTGGTTTGGAATGTTTCACATAGGATTAGACTGTAAATTGTCCAGGCATCTAAATCAGATTCTCCTCTAACCTGCTTTACATCAGTTTCAGGTATCAATGGCTGGGCAGTGAGTGGCTGGAGAGCAGCCCTGAGGAGAGGGACTTGGGGGTGCTGCTGGAGGAGAAGCTCAACAGGAGCCGGCAGTGTGCACTTGAAGCCAAGAAAGCCAAGCAGAGCCTGGGCTGCAGTAGCAGAAGTGTGGCCAGCAGGGCCAGGGAGGTGATTCTTCCCCTCTGCTCTGATCTGGTGAGACCCCACCTGGAGTACTGCATCCAGTTCTGGAGCCTCCATTACAAGAGGGATGTGGAGATGCTGGAAAGTGTCCAGAGCAGGGCCAGGAGGATGCTCAGAGGGCTGCAGCAGCTCTGCTGTGAGCACAGACTGAAAGAGTTGGGGCTGTGCAGTCTGGAGAAGAGGAGGCCCCCAGGTGACCTCCTTGTGGCCTTCCAGGATCTGAAGGGGGCTACGAAAAAGCTGGGGAGGGACTTTTTAGGCTCTCAGGAGGTGATAGGACTGGGGGGAATGGAGCAAAGCTGGAGGTGGGGAGAGTCAGCCTGGAGAGACTCTGGAATATGCTGCCCAGAAAGGTTGTGAAAAGACTCAGACTGGACATGAGGAGGAAGTTGTTGAGCAGGAGAGTGGTGAGAGGCTGGAATGGGTTTCCCAGGGAGGTGGTTGAGGCCCCATGGCTGGAGTTGTTTAAGGCCAGGCTGGCTGAGGCTGTGTGCAGCCTGCTCTCGGGTAGGGTGTCCCTGGGCATGGCAGGGGGGTTGAAATTAGATGATCCTTGTGGTCCCTTCCAACCCTGACTGATTCTACGATTCTATTGATACTCTGTCTTGGTTTATTATTCTCCCACCAGTCCTATTTCCAGCAATGAAAATTCTAACCCATTACATAAAGGATCAGCAATGGTACAGATTATTGTACATACAGATGTATTTAAACCTACACACCATTACAGCAAATCTGGGAAATCAAAGAGCTTGTAACTATGGAAGTCTTTAGCAGACATAAAAATGCAAATATTTCATGAGAATTCATTTTTTAAAGAGCAGTCATTAAGCCATATTGGGATTTGTCCTTGGTGAAACCTGCACACCCCTCCCCCCTTTAATTCTCACTTGCTCTCATTGCTGCAAGCTGCTGTTGATGCACAGGTCTGAGTCAGAAGCTTTAGCACCACTTTGAACATTTCCCTCCTTCATAAAGGACACCCTCACGTAAGAAATCTTCTCAACATCCCAAAATAATACAAAGCAACAATAATTATGGCTAATTACTCACTCCAAGTACACTTATTTGTGGTCTGCAATTTCAAAAGAGTGAATAGTAGACAGGTGCATAAAACAGACTTAATGAGAGCACCACAAAATAGTTGCTTTAGCTGTAAATTACTACTTTTACAAGCTGTATTTTATGTTTTAAAGTGAATATATTGCTCATAAAAGATATAAAACCAGTAGGAGTGGAAACTGAGATCTTTTATTTCACCCCAGAAAAAGCAGAGCATACTGCCAGTGCAACTGAAAGCTTGTTAACAGCATAATATTAATATTCACTAATACCTGGTGGGGTAAATTAATATTGCTTGGCATTAGCTGGAGCAAGCACTGAGTCCCACTGCCTCTCTTCGAGAGTCCCATTCAGCTTCTATATTTAGTGCTGGCTGTTATGGTGCAAACTGCATCATTGCTCCTCTCATGATTAGTTTTCCATCCCTAATTGAGCAATTCTTTCTTGGCCTATCTTTCATTTTTGGTTGTATCTTCTAGGCAGGGATGCCACTTCCTTCTGCTTTTTCCTTTCCACGAAAATCCTTCACTCGGGATTACATTTCTGCCTTTCTCTTGCTTTGAACAGAAGATTCCTTCCTTCACGATTTCTAATTACCCTTCCTAATTCTATGGTGCCTACAAATAACAGACTCGTCCTCAAAGCTCCCACCTCCAGGCACCTCCTTTCTCACCTAGAAAGAACAAAGCCTTCAGACTATGCACCCATGCATTTCTCTCCTCCCTGGCACTAAGCCACCGAAGTAGAGGAAAGCATTCCCCTCTGTCTCCTGGCTTTGTTATGCCTCGTTTTGCAGGGTGTCTCCAGCCATCAGATAGATGCTAGATCAGACAACATGAGATCAGAGACAGGAGCTGAAAGCAAAAAAGCTTTAACTTGTGTTGAGAGGCTTGCCTTTTAGCTGCAGACAATTCCTCCTTGCTTTCCTCCTTCTCCTGTTCGAGCACTTCTGCAGCCTCAGGTCAAATCTGTAGATACAAAAGCCTAACCTTTGTCATCCAGCAAAGGCCTGAGACAAAAGCATCCTCTTGCCTTCAGAGGATAAAAATGTATTTTGATCACAGTTAATCTGAGACAGACTCAAAACTACTTCCCAAAAGATTAAAAACTTCAATTTCTCAGCTATACAGAAACTCTCTTAACGTTTCCCTTTTTATTATTTGATTATGTAGTTACTAATAAGGCAAATTAACTTTTTTTCCCCTTTGGAGGAAGGTGCTAACATCTGGAATCATTGTGAAATTCCTCACTACCAACTTTACTGGATGTCTCAATCACAGAATCAGAGAATCAAGCAGGTTGGAAGAGACCTCCAAGATCATCCAGGCCAACCTAGCACCCAGCCCTAGCCAGTCAACCAGACCATGGCACTAAGTGCCCCAGCCAGGCTTTTCTTGAACACCTCCAGGGACAGTGACTCCACCACCTCCCTGGGCAGCCCATTCCAATGCCAATCACTCTCTCTGACAACAACTTCATCCTAACTGGCTGGATAGCCTAGACTTCCTCTGGCACAACTTGGGACTGCGTCCCCTTCTTCTGGTGCTGCTTGCCTGGCAGAAGAGCCCAACCCCACCTGGCTACAGCCTCCCTTCAGGTAGATGTAGACAGCAATGAGCTCTGCCCTGAGCCTCCTCTGCTGCAGACTGCACACCCCCAGCTCCCTCAGCCTCTCCTCACAGGGCTGTGCTCCAGGCCCCTCAACACCTTTGTCACCCTTCTCTGGTTCCAGTACCTCAACATCTCTCTTGAATTGAGGAGTCCAGAACTGGACACAGCACTCAATGATATCCTCTGCTCTAAGGAAGGATGAAGGATCTTAAGACAGGGAAGTACTCAGTGAAACTCCAAGTCTTATGTACTGGTGTTGGCTTAAGTGACCAAAATGCCATTGCACTGGGCTCCACATTTGTGAAGGTACACACAACAGTGCTTGAGTGAAAAGAAACTATTAATTACTAGGAAAATTATGATGGCTGCAGCCTGGTTTAGTACCTTGAGCTGTGGCCCACACACTCCTGCTTAGCTGATATATCACACAGAATCACAGCATCACAGAACACTAGAGGTTGGAAGGGACCTCCAGAGATCATCCAGTCCAACCTCCCTGCCAAGGTAGGATCCCATAGGGTAGTCTGCACAGAAATGCATCCAGGCAGGTTTTGAAAGTCTCCAGAGAAAGAGGTTCCACAACTTCTCTGGGCAGCCTGCTCCAGGGCTCTGTCACCCTCACTGTAAAGAAGTTTCTCCTCATGTTGAGGAGAACCTAAACCATTCTATGATCTCCAACTAGATCAAGTTGGTCAGGGCCCCAACAAGTTCAACCTTGAATGTCTCCAAGGATGGGGCCTTCATCCCCTCTCTGGGTAACCTGTTCCAGCATTTCACTACCCTCACTGTAAAGAACTTCTTCCTAATGTCCAACTTAAACCTAACTTGTTGCAGCTTAAAACCATTGCCCCTTGTCCTTTTGCTACATAGCCACATAAACAGCCCCTCCCCAGCTTTCTTGTAGGTCCCTTTCAGCTACTGGAAGGCCTCTATAAGGTCCCCCTGGAGCCTTGTCTTCTCCAGGCTGAACAATGCCAACTGTCTCAGCCTGCCATGACTACACAGGTTCTGGTAACATTTCAGCAATGTTCTCTGACCTCAGGTGCTATTTAGCTGTGGTACATCTCTGATACCCTCGTTGGTATCTTCTCTGGAAGAAGATGAGGCTCAGGGAGGACCTCACTGCTGTCTACAACTACCTGAAGGGAGGCTGTAGTCAGGTGGGGTTTGGTCTCTTCTCCCAGGCAACCAGCAACAGAACAAGGGGACACAGTCTCAAGTTGTCCAGGGGAGGCATAGGCTGGATGTTAGGAGGAAGTTCTTCACAGAGACAGTGATTTGCTTTTGGAATGGGCTGCCCAGGGAGGTGCTGGAGTTGCCATACCTGGAGGTGTTTGAGAAAAGCCTGGATGAGGCACTTAGTGCCATGGTCTGGTTGACTGGATAGGGCTGGGTGCTAGGTTGGCCTGGATGATCTTGGAGGTCTCTTCCAACCTGATTCATTCTATGATTCTATGATTCTAAGATCTCTTTACTAAACACATATTCTCTCTTATTTCCCATTGCAAAAGCAAGCCAGATCCAAATTCTTCTGCATGTCATTTCAGGATACATTTTCCAGATGTCATGGTCACATGCCCCTGATTCCTTCACAGCTAAAGGGGAGATCTGTCCTGTTCTGAAGGTTTTTGAGCCCCTGGGAAATGATATTAAAGTCTGAAGGACAAGAACTGTCCTAGCATACACTAGAGGATCTCTTAATGCAGAAGTAAATACTCAAGGTTGTACCAGGATCTCAACCCAAACAGTATTAGATTTGTGCAGGGCATCCTCACCTGTGCCCACAGAGAGGCAAGCCTGGTTCTGCCTTCTCTACACACTGCTGAGCTGCAGCAAGTTAGGGTCTGACTATTTGACCATTTTCTTTCATGGCACTGTGTTTTACTGTCTGATTTACTTTACTGTGCTAAGTACATTTGCTGTTCTTGGGACCAGCAAGAGGATTTCCTATAAGGAAAGATAAAGGTTATGGGTGCAATAAAAGGCAACACTAAAGGCTGTACAATACTCCATAATCTGCCTATCTGGACACTGGCACCTATTGAATGTCCCTTCAGCAGCTTGTAAACAGCACATGGGCTCTGGCTTCTACATGTCACACAAAAAGCCATGTTGGTGTCTGTGCTGGTTTGAAGCTAGCCAGAATGTTTTGGTGAGAAGGATTAGATCACAGGCTGTGAAAGAGAAACAAGGGTGATGTCTACTTCACTCATAGGCTGGCTGAGAGGTATAAGAACAAGAATACAAACATAGATAGGGGAGTTTGAGCACAGCCTGAGCTCTGAGCTGCATTTCTCCCTAACCTCACCCTCTGTCTGATCAATCCACTTGCTTCCTAACCCCCCTGGCCAAGCCTCCATTCTTCCTTGGGGCACAAGGCAACATTTGGGGTAAGGTAGAGGGGTGGGAGAAGGTGGAAGGGCAGTTGGGAGCTCCTCCTGGGGACTCAGGTTTCTGGGAGGGCTGCTGTGGTTTTGTCTTCCCTTTTACCTTGTATATTTCTGTATATAAATGTATATACTGTAAATACCTGCTTGCATATTGTGCTAAGCTGTAAATATAAGCTTCATTCAAATTTCCAGAGCTGGCTGAGTCTAGTCTGGGTGATTTCCAATGTTGGGGGGGGGGGGGAGGCAGGTAACACTCAAACCATCACAGCATCACAGAAGGAAGCAGCTGAGATCTCCCAGCTACTCAGGATGGACAAGAACAAGGATGGATTCAGAGACAAGCCCTTGTAGCCATGGCTGGGTCAAGTCCCAGGTTGTAAAGGGAGGGTTCACCTCTCCTCCAGCCTCTCCAAAATACTCCTTCCTGGGCTTGACCTGCCCAGCAGAGATACTCAGACAAGCAGGTGGGCAGCCAGCATAAGGCTCATGCTCCTGCAAAGCAGCAGCCCCTCCATTCCGGTCCTGCCTCCAGCATGGCAGCATAATAATGAGCCGTGCTTCACTGCAAGGGCATGCCAGAAACCACAGAACAAAAACACATACAGGAATGTAGCCCAAAAGGAAAATTCCCTTATTTACCTTGCAAGTGAGCATCTGAACTCCAGCTTTTCAAAACCATTTCTGCCTGCCTGCGGAGCTGCAAGCACAAGAGCCCAAGAGGGAGGGGGAAAATAAGAGGGTCATGCTTCCACAGGTCCCACGGCCAGAAGAAATACCCCAGCCCACCTCTGTCCCTTCATAAAGAAACCAAAGCAAGGCGTTTTATACTTTGTGTTTTATCAGATGATCAGTTTGAAACAGAGGCTTGAGCTGGAGGTAGTCGTGTAGAGGAAGAAAGGGAATTAATTTCTTTCTTTCTCCTCCATGTGCCACTCAGGAGTTGTTTCAAATAGGATTATTTTGTCATTCAAGTTTCAAGGTTAAGATTTGCTCCTGTTTATGACTGCAGCTCTAAAAAATCCTTCAAACCAGTAAACTATCACAGTAATTCCAGAAACAAAGAGGATGCATAATGAAAAACTGAACAGCAACAACAGAAAAAAGAAAGAAAGAGCTGAGAATGGAGAATCCTTTAGGCCAGAAGGAGTGGAATATATTAACATTCACCTCTAACCAATTTCCTTGGTTGTTTGTGTATTAAAAAACATAATAATAATACTAAAAAGAAGAAGAAGAAAATCCTTGAAGCAACTCTGTGCTTGTGTGTCACTGCCCTTTTGAGGCATACAAATTACTCTTGCCATTTCTTCTCTGCAAGGGTTTGCAGCACAACAAAGGCTCAGGAAACAGAGATGAATGGCTCTGCCTTCTTGCTGGGGGAGCACCTAGGGAGAGCTCACATGCTAATCCTGCCCTTACCTGGCTGTAAGACAAATCGTGGGGTGGAGATTCTCTGACTTTCATAGAATCATAGAATCATAGAATCAAACAGGTTGGAAGAGATCTCCAAGCTCATCCAGTCCAACCTAGCACCCAGCCCTAGCCAATCAACCAGACCATGGCACAAAGTGCCTCCAGACTAAACAGCCTCAGGCATCTCAGTCTCTTTGGTGCTAGGCCTTTGATAAAAGTGGCCTGCCATATCTTTTGTGCATTAATTATATTCTTATCCATAGTCTAAGTGAGGGCAATCTGTGTATCAGTAAGGGTTCAAATGTAGGAGTGTGAAACAGTAATTTCATCCTTCTGCCATGTGCTGTCAATATCAGCCCCATGCTTTTTGCACACATGTAAAATTCAATGGAAACCATCTTAGCCCCTTTTCTTCTTTCATGGAGTGGAAATTCTCTGACTTTCATAGAATCATAGAATCAACCAGGTTGGAAGAGACCTTCAAGATCATCCAGGCCAACCTAGCACCCAGCTCTAGCCAATCAACCAGACCATGGCACTAAGTGCCTCAGCCAGGCTTTGCTTGAACACCTCCAGGAACGGTGACTCCAGCACCTCCCTGGGCAGCCCATTCCAATGCCAATCACTCTCTCTGACAACAACTTCCTCCTAACATCCAGCCTAAATCTCCCCTGGCACAGCTTGAGACTGTGTCTCCTTGTTCTATTGCTGGTTGCTTGGGAGAAGAGTCCAACCCCACCTGCCTACAGCCTCCTTCCAGATAGATGTAGACAGCAATGAGCTCTGCCCTGAGCCTCCTCTGCTGCAGGCTGCACACCCCCAGCTCCCTCAGCCTCCCTTCACAGGGCTGTGCTCCAGGACCCTCACCAGCTTCACTGCCATTCCCTGGACATGTTCCAGTATCCCAACATCTCCTTAGAATCAAGGATCCCAGAGCTTGATGGGAAGTTAGAAAGCCAACAGAGCCACTACCTAGTATAAAAAACTGCAATGGCCACAGATTAAGAATTTTGAAGGCTCATAGTGGATGCCAGGAGTTATTTATTCACTAGGAGCATAAAGCAGCAGCCAAACAGGCTTCCAGAGGGGTGGGGAATCTCTGTCTTGGCAAGCTTCAGTACTTGCTCTCACCAGCTTCATCGCCCTTCTCTGGAGGAACAAGCCACTTTTTGTTCACATGGGAAGTTGTTAAAGCATTTCATTTTCCCCCTTCCCTTTTTTATTAGTTGCCTTTGAAGAGGAAGTAAATTGCAACTACCCATGCCTATTATTAAGACCTGAAGAGAAAATGTTTAAATTAAAGGTTGTACAAACATTCAGCAGCAGTGTAATAAGCTCCATTTGGAAGGCAATGTAGCAAGTTCTGTATTTTTTATGTGGTTCATTACTTAAAACTAAATAACAATTGCTGGGTTTATTGCTGCCATCTAACAATGCTGGGATTTTCTCTGTTGCTGCTGAAATGTAGTATGATTTTGAGTTGGGTTTCTTCCTTTTTTGCTTTCCCTTTCCTCTTTGACATTTTACTTTACCAGTTTAATATTGATCAGCAGATACATATTGAAATCTTTGCTTTCTGCCAGTTGTAACAAAGAAAGCAAACACAAAAAGGTGCCCTCTGTGCTGTTCTGTATTGTAAAATAAGGCTTACATTTGAGACTGCTCTATCCCCTCTGGCTTTATTTCACTGGCTACCTCGAGTGAATTACTTAATGATAGGAGGCAAGCCTTTGCTAAAAGGTAATGTGATGATTAAACAGACCAAAAGTCCAGCAAACTGCACTTATTATTGTTGAGGGCTGTAAAAGGAGTGCTATCTTCCAAAGCTGCTATTTTTGAAACAGATCAAAGGACCAATGTTATCATCCACCCATTTGTCTGTCTAATTCTCAGAAGCCAGTTTCATTCTAGTCCTCAGAAGGTAAACAGAACTATAGAATCATGAAATCAGTTAGGCTTGGAGGGAACCTCAAGGTTCCATCTAGATCTAACCTCCCTGCCTTGAGCAGGGACACCTCACACTAGATCAGGCTGTCCAGAATATCACAGTATCACAGTATCACCAAGGTTGGAAGAGACCTCACAGATCATCAAGTCCAACCCTTTAGCACAGAGCTCAAGGCTAGACCATGGCACCAAGTGCCACATCCAATCCTGCCTCAGATAGCTCCAGGAATGGGACTTCCAACACCTCCCTGAGCAATCTGTTCCAGGCTCTCACCACTCTCACGCTGAAGAACTTCTTCCTAACATCCAGTCTGAATCTCCCCATTTCCAGCTTTGTTCCATTCCCCCTAGTCCTATCACTACCTGACAGCCTAAAGAGTCCCTCCCCAGCTTTCTTGTAGGCCCCTTTAAGATAAATAACATATGCTCACTCAGAAGTGGTGTTTGCATCAACCATTTGTTGTGACCTCAGACATTTAAACAGAGACCTCAAATATTTAAACAGAGACACTGAAATGATTGTGATGCAGTATTACTTTGGCTTGGGTTCTGAAATGAAGTGCCACCAAGCAGCTGCCCAGAATAGCCCCTCTTTCATGCAAGGTAACCCAAGGATAGTTTGTGCCCTCAGTGAGTCCTGGAGAGCTTCAGAGCCCACAGGAATTTTGTCACTTTCATGAATGTCTTAAAGATGGAAAAGCGAAACTTCAGCACAAGCCAAATTAGACAGGGAACTGGGATAGAAGAAAACATTCCTGCATCTCTTTATTGGATTCCTGGTGCCTGGGACTGTAAGAAAGACATTGGGTGTGTGTGGTGCTGGGGGATATTTGGAGGAGAAAGATGCCAGGAGAGTTGGTCTGGGTGACCTCCAGAAGTCCCTTCCAACCCCTACCATGTTTCTATGAGGTGTCACCTGGGTGCCCAGAAGTTAGCACCTATTTAACAGGAATTAATTAGCAGGCAGGAGACAGCAGTCTGTTCAGAAGTCAAACTTCCTGAAACCTCACAACTGTGGGGCAAATCTTCTAGAAGAGTCCTGCACTCCTTCTCACCTTTTTCATCTGCTTGTCAAAATCTCAGCGCCAGAAAATGTTGCAAAAGAAGCAAAGTCAGTTTGGTTTGCCCAAACTTTTGTTCAAATAGAGCACAAGCAAAATTTCTCAGAACATGTTCCCTTCCTGAAGACTTCAGAAGCAAGCACCTTAGAAAGCATGCTTTGATGTGGTACAAGAGACCACGGTTTGGGAATTACTGGAATAAGGATTACATTTTAGATAAAGAATGAATGAACAACAGCTGCAGCTAAGAACTTGCTCTAGATAAAAGGCAAGCCGGCCAAGAGAGAGACCTAGAGCTACTCTGCCCTGGGAGCTGTGAAGTCATTCCTCTCAGGACTTCTCTGGCCTGCAAATCACTTTATAAATGCAAAACGCCTGGGCACGGTCCCAAAGCAGAACAGAGCTTGCTGTGAGGTGCTATCAGCTTGCTTTGCAAAGGAGAACTTGACGTCTGGGGTAAGCACCCAGAAGAACAAGCTGGGAGCGCAAGCAAAAGCACAAAGCCATTCTTGTGAAGTACAGATGGGACCTACAAAAATACCAACCCAAAAGAGCTGAACGAGTAAGTCGCTTCTCCCTCTCACTCTCTCCCCCTCTGTCTGTTTCTGGTTGTAACAATCCTGAGCTTCAGAAATGCCAGCTTTTTTCATCTATAAAACCATCTGGGTAGCTTTTCTGGGTGGTAGCCTTTCGCTTCCATCCTGTGTCGTTGGTTCGTCTGTCTCTCTTGATGTTGATAATGTTGCTGACAGCCTCTCTCTCAGCTTTCTATGAGCATACTTTGAATGACAAAGAGGTTGGGGTCGGGGGGAGGGGGAGTGACTGGCAATGCAAGCAAGTAGAGAGCTGATTTTTATAGCCTTGTGCATATAGAATAGTTTTCATCTTGGTCCATTTTAGTTCAGCAGCAAAAACTTTTAAACCACTGGAAACTGCAAGAATTGGTGACTTACCCCCCCCCCCCCCCCTCCAGCTAGTTCCCCTAACCACCTGAGGCAGGGGGATGCTCTTAAAATCAGGGTGGGATTTTGAAATCATTGAGTAACAGGTTAAGTTTTCCTGTAATCCTGACATTTCAATGCTTCCTGAGCCATCCTTCTGCAGCTGAAGCCTTTCTCTTTTTTGTTTTTAAACAAACTAAGTCCCCCAAAGCCAATTAATGGTAGCCCAAAGTCTAAGGACACTAAAATCTCTTATTCCTCCTCGACTGCCAGGAAGCCACACTAGAACTTCCCCTTGAAAACAGCTCAATTTGCTGCTTATGTCTCTCTGGTGCAGAAACTGTGCTGGTTGTGTGAGGAGTGGTTATTTCCACAGTTAACCTCTTTGCTCTTTCTGCCACAGCAGAGCAGTCGGCCTCAGGATCAGGAGGCCAGAGAATAGGATGCTGAAGCAGCTATCAGGTTTAAAAACACTCTCAGCTCAGCTCTGCTCTCTTCATGTCATGCCATTCCTGTGCCACCCAGTCTGTATTACCAGCCTGGTGACTTAATTCTTCCTGATCAAGCTCCCTTTACCCTTTTTAGCCCTTGGTAAAATTAGCAACCCAGACAACTGCAGTCAGTCCAGAAATAGTGTCAGGGCTGAGCAGCCTCCTCCAAAGGAGCAAGAGCGAAGTTGTTGAGCAGAACAGCTGAGCATCTTCAGCAACGGATGCCCAGAAAGGTTGTGGCTTTTTCTTCTCTGGAGACATTCAAAACCCTCCTGGACCCATTCCTGTACTCTAGGGTCTAGGTCTGTGTACAGTCCTCCTCTAGGCAAACCTGTGTTAGCAAGAGAGTTGGGCCAGGTGATCTCCAGAGGTGCCTTCCAACCCCTACCGTTCTGTCATTCTATGATTCTATGATCTTTAGTGCCGATAGTCCCAGTTTCAAAGGATAACAGAGGGCAAGACCCATTCATGGTCTCCCATCCTGGCACTGGGAGGCCTGTGCACTCCTGGAGCAGGAATGTGCTGCCTGGAGCACTGGCTACAATCTGGCAGCAAACAGGAGGTGCCCTGCCTGGATCCAACACTACAGGCAGCCCCTCCACTCACTCTCCCATCCTTGCAGCACCAGCAGCTAGGACAGATGTTCACTGCTGGATGTGGATGTTGCTCCAAGGCCATCCCCTTGCTGCTCCTGGCATGTGTGAAGTGTGTCTTACTGTGTCTCAGCCTGAATTTTCCCTGACAAGAAGCAGACATTGCTTTGAGGAAACAATAAACTAGCTGTTTTCTGTGTCATCAGCTGGCTACATGCAGCTGAAAATGAACAAAGCCAAGAAAAGATCTGGCCAGTGTTTGCTCTCTTTCAGGTATTCCCCAGTATCCTGTAATTTCCATGCTGGCTGTAAGGAGTCTGAGGCTGGATGGACAGGCAGAAGGACTCCTTGCTTTATCTCTATGACATTCATATTTCCCCCAAGATTTATAGTAAATGTAAGGAATTCTTTCTAATTCATTGGCTAGGAAACCAGACCTGGGAATGACCTACCACAAGGTCTTCAAACTCAGTGACCCAGGAGGTGAAGATTAGCTTTTGATAGCAGAGATTTACAAAGGGTTTCCCAAGGCCCCCTCAGCAATGGCAGAAACCAGGGGAGTGACTCAGGAAGTGACTCATCTGTCCCTTTGCACAGCTGCTGATGGCCAAGATCATGAAGCCAAGGAGGATGCCTGTGAGGTGCCAACAGTTCACAGAGAAAGACACTTACCTTGAATTATGTATCCACAAATTCAGGAAGCTCAAGAACGTTTCTCCAACACACAACAACAACAGCATGGCTTAAGGTTATTCAAAGCCACTGCACTGCCCTGAAGGATACCACAGGGATGTCTCGTGATGGACAACTGCACATTAGCCTACACCACAGGAGGCAGACTGGTAGGATGTGTGCACATAATGCATGATTGTTGGAGAATGAACATTTTTCCTCCCTGGTTTTTATCTCAGAAATTGCCACACAAAGGGTAAGACTTTGTCTGGTCTTCTTCCCTGCAGAGCCTAAAAATAGACAAATGCTTCTCATCTCCCAAAGTGAAAAACTGCAGTAATCCTGAGCAGCTTTCTGAGGCAATGCAAGGCACAAGAAGGACATGGAACTGTTGGAGCAAGTCCCAGGGAGGGCCAGGAGGATGGCTGGGGGGCTGGAGCACCTCTGCTATGAGGACAGGCTGACAGAGTTGGGGCTCTTGAGCCTGGACACAAGAAGGTTTCGAGGAGACCTTGGAATGGCCTTCCAGTATCTGAAGGGGGCCTGCGGGAAGGCTGGGGAGGGACTGTTGACAAGGTCTTGTAATGACAGGACAAGGAGGAATGGGTTTAAACTGGCAGAGGGGAGATTTAAACCAGATGTTAGGAAGAAGTTCTTTGCAGTGAAGGTGGTGAGACACTGGCACAGGTTGCCCAGGAAGGCTGTGGATGCTCCCTCCCTGGAGGTGTTAAAGGTCAGGTTGGATGAGGCCTTGAGTGACCTGCTCTAATGGGAGATGTCTCTGCCTACGTCAGGGGGTTGGAGTTAGGTGACCTTTGAGGTCACTTCCAACCTAAACCATTCTATGAATCCCATGCCCTAACATTTAGGAACATCTCCTAAAATGAAGTGCTCTTCTTTGTCTTCAGCTGCAGCAATCTATGCACTTCCCAACCTGTTTCCTAAGAACTCTCATCCAAACAGGGATAGTTGAAAGTTGCAATTATTGCACACAGAGGCTGCCACTCTGTCTCCACAGTATTCCATCGTGGGAACAAACTCTTTTTTCTAAACCAAGGCACAAAGCTGAGGCCCTGAGACCTTCCTGTCATGGCATATTTAGAGTCCTTGCAATCCTCCACTGTCAGAAGTCCATGGCCCTTCTTCTTGCTCCCCATTCATTCTCAAAGCCTCGGTTTTTGCAGTTGAAAAGACTTCAGCTCTCCTCACAGACATCACAGAGTGCAGAATTTCAACCCTCAAGTTATCTTCACACCATGTCTTCAGACACCTGTCTGATCTTTCCTGACAATACCATTGTTACCAGTCTCCAGTTGTGTAGTTATCAGCTGTGCACTTAATTGGAACATGCTGGTTGAAACCCAGCTTCTATCTGCTTGCCTGCCATTGTACTTACACAACTAATTGTGAACACAAACCCTGCTGCTCAGCAGTTCACAAAACTGACTGCACCAGCACAAATCCCTTTTAAAAGTCATTTACAATCAGGATCATTAATGTGTTGCATATTTTTTGCACAGCCTGGAAACCCTTTGCTGCCACAGGGTTTTGCTGAGTGAAACAAACTCCATACAACAGCTTCTGTGACATATCTGACTGGTCCTTCCTCCTGCCTGCAAAACTGCACTCCTAGCTCTGAGGTGATGACCCTCGAGCAGAGGAGCAGATGAAACAGCTCAGATTTGTAAGGGAAGAAGGGAGGGAGGTGGAGCACTTCCCTGTAAAAGGCAGACATTTACAGATGGTTCTTGATAGGGATTTCAGCAATATTTTGCTGGAAGTGAACAAGCTGAAAAATGAAGGTACAGAAAAGCAAGTTTCTGACTTGCAAGGAGCAAAACTCATCTTGGTTTCAGTACCACAAACTGACCCTAATATTACTGATACAGGCTCCTTCTACTGACAGTATCCAAACCCATGGACTCAGAATTGTTTCAGTTGGAAAAGACCTCTAAGGTCATTGAGTGCAAATGTCAACTTAACACCACCATGGCCATTAAACCATGTCCATAAGTGCCATGGCCACATGTTCCCTGACCACCTCCAGGGATGAGGACTCCACCACCTCCCTGGGCAGCCTATTCCAATGCCTGACCATTCTTGCAGCAAAGCAAGTTTTACTAATAGCCAATCTAAACCTCTCCTGGCACAACTTCAGGCCTGATACTAGGGAGAAGAGATTGATCCCCACCTTAACCCAACCTCCTTTCAGGGTCTTGCAGAGAACAGTGATGTCCTCCCTCAGCCTCCTCTTCTCCAGACTAAACAATCCCAGTTCCTCCAGCTATCAGGATCTCAGTTCACTTGAAGTCCAAAGAGAAGGTCAGTGTCTGTGACCAGAGGCTTATTAGCAAATAAATTGCATGAGGGGCAAAAATTGTTAGCATTCTGCACAAACAAGACTCCTAAAGTGCATTGATTGTGTTAGGAAGATAAGGGGAAGTGTAGTGTCAAGATCCGATCTTTCTACCTCATGTTTGCAGCCTGCATTGCTAGCTGACACTTCAGATTCAAGGGTTTAGTCTGCCTTTTTAACTCACAATTCTCTAATATACATGCATCTCATTGATTATTTGAAATCTCCCATCAGAACTTTGTGATTTTTATCCTACTCATGTCTCACTGTTGTTACAGCTTGGGTATGTTCATCTGCAGGAGATAAAAGCGTGCAGGCACTTAGTGAGAGCCACTTGGACTTGAGAGCATCTCAACAGATCTTTGCATTGAAATCTCACAGCTGCAATCCAAACTAAGGTTTTAAAAGAGTGAACAACTTTATTATTCTTCAGTTTGTTTCATTAGCAGCAAAATGCAAGTTCTTGCATGTAGGGTTATTGATAACAAAAGCCGACTAGTGCCGAATGCCCTGCTGAATTCACAGTGGGGCTCGTGAGATGGGATTGTAGAGCAACAAATGGTAACTGCTTAATGTCTTACTGAATTATAGATTTTGGGAGGCTGTTTAATAAGAATGAAAGCAGCTAAGATGGTTTCCATTGAATTTTACATGTGTGCAAAAAGCATGGGGCTGATATTGACAGCACATGGCAGAAGGATGAAATTACTGTTTCACACTCCTACATTTGAACCCTTACTGATACACAGATTGCCCTCACTTAGACTATGGATAAGAATATAATTAATGCACAAAAGATATGGCAGGCCACTTTTATCAAAGGCCTAACACCAGAGACTGAGATGCCTGAGGCTTTTTAGTCTGGAGGCACTTTGTGCCACGATCTAGTTGACTGGATAGGGCTGGGTGACAGGTTGGACTGGATGAGCTTGGAGGTCTCTTCCAACCTGCTTGATTCTATGGAGAAGACTGAGATCTCATCAATGTCAATAAATACCTGAGGGGTGGGTGTCAAGTGGCTGGGGCCAATCTCTTTTCAGTGGTCTGCAGCAGTAAGACAAAGAGCAACAGCTACAAACTGGAACATGAAAGTTTTCACCTCAACGTGAGGAGAAACTTCTTTATAGTGAGGGTGACAGAGCCCTGGAACAGGCTGCCCAGAGAGGTTGTGCTGCCTCCTTCTCCAGAGACTTTCCAAACCCACCTGGATGCATTCCTGCATGGACTACCCTGGATGATCCTGCTTTGGCAGAGTGCTTGGACTGCATGATGTCTCGAGGTCCCTTCCAACCTCTAATGTTCTGTGATTCTGTGATTTCTTTTTCTTCTCCATGGCTTATCACATCCCCTCCAAAAGAATGTGCTACTTTGAGCCCAGCTGGGATATTCTGGTTAGAAAAATTAGATGATAGGCTGTGAAAAGGAAACAATGCTGATGTCTGCTGCACTCATAGGCTTGCTGAGATGTATAAGAACAAGAACATAAACATAGATAACGGAGTTTGCTCTCTGGCTTTTTGGGCTGAACTTCTCCCTCTAGCCTAACTTCCTAACCCCCCTGGCCAAACCTCCAAACTCATCTTGAACGTAAGACAAAGTCTGGGATAAGGTAGAGGGGTGGGGAGAAGGTTTAAGGGTGGTTGGGAGCCCCTCCTGGGGACTCTGGTTTCTGGGAGGGCTGTTGTGTTTCTGCATTACTTTTTGTCTATTTCTGTCTACAGCTGTATATATATTGTAAATGTCTGCTTGTATATTGTGCTAAGCTGCAAACATAAAGCTTCACTCAATTTCCAGCAGCTGAGTCTAGTCTGGGTGATTTTCTTAAGTGTTGGGGGGGCAGGTAACACCCAAACCATCACCAAGTGTTCCCACACTCCCAAAAGAGGACTGACTGCAGTGGGTTCCTTCGCTTTGTACTTCAGTTGTTTGCATGATTTGGTGTGCACCATTTCAATTTCATCAATTTGTACGAGGCCAAGAAGCTTTAAACAGCTCTGCCTTGGTGAAACATGAGAAGGTCCTGGTTCATTCCAGATCCCATTCATCACTGGAGCGGGAGTCACCTTCTGCCGCAGTAGGTATGCTCAGCACGGCGCACAATTAACGCCACGCTGCTGCTCTGGATTTATTCAGTGCTGCCTTCTGATGGGTTCTGCTCTCAGTGGCTGAAAACTTGCACCAATTTTATACAAGCTCCTGCCGTTTCCAGCCACCTGGGATTAAAGCAAACTGTCTGCAAGATTAAGCTGTACAGAAAAGAACAAGTGAAAGGAGAGGGCAGACAGAACCCTGCTAATTGTTGTGCTCGCATGTGCACATGCAGCCTGCGTGGTGCAGAGGTGTGGATGTGCCTTCCTGGGTGCAGCAAGGCCACTGCAGGAGCTGCTTAACAGTGAAACCATCCAGGATTTCTCTGCTGTTTCTACCTACATAGAAACACAGAATCATAGAATGGTTTAGGTTGGAAGGGACCTCAAAGCTTGGCCAGTTCCAAACCCTCGCCACAGGCAAGGACATCTCCCACTAGAACAGGTCACTCAAGGCCTCATCCAACCTGACCTTGAACCCTCAACCTCCCTGAGCAACCTGTGCCAGTGTCTCACCACCCTCACTGCAAACAACTTCTTCCTCACATCCAGTTTCAATCTCCCCTCTGCCAGTTGAAACCCACTGCTCCTCATCCTGTCGTTACAAGACTTTGTCAATAGTCCCTCCTCAGCCTTCCTGTAGGCCCCTTCAGATACTGGAAGGCCACTCCAAGGTCTCCTCAAAGCCTTCTCTTCTCCAGGCTGCAGAGCCCCAACTCTCTCAGCCTGTCCTCACAGCAGAGCTGCTGCAGCCCTCTGAGCATCTTGGTGGCCCTCCTCTGGACTGGCTCAAACACTTCCATGTCCTTCTGGTGTTGGGGGCTCCAGAACTGCACACAGGACTCCAGGTGGGGTCTGAGGAGAGCAGAGCCAAGGGGCAGAATCTCCTCCCTTGCCCTGCTGCCCACACTGCACTTGCTGCAGCCCAGCACAGGGTTGCTGTCTGGGCTGCACTCACACTGCAGGCTCAGGTTGAGCTTTTCATCACCCTGGACCCCCATGTCATTTTCCTCAGGGCTGCTCTCCAGCCATTTGCCACCCAACCTGTAGCGGTTCTGGGCATCACCTGCCCCACATACACAATGAATTCACCCAGACTAGAGTCAGACATCTGGAAGTTAAGGAATGAAGCTTTATATTCACAGCTTGGCAGAATATACAAGCAGATACTTACAATGTATTACAATTATTTACAAGCCTATACAGCTATACACCAGTTAAAAGGAACACAGAAACACAACACCCCTCCCAGCAGCCAGAGTGCCCAGGAGGGGCTCCCAACCACCCTTCCACCTTCTTTCCATCCCCTCCCACCCTCTCCCTTATCTCAGGATCTCTCTCTTATATGCAAGGTGAGTTGGAAAAGGTCAGCAAGGGAGGTTAAGAAGCAGAATGGTTAGTTGGAAAGTGTGCAGGGTCAGGCAGAAGGGGTGATGCAGCAGAGGCCAGGCAGAGACTCTCTTAGCTATGCTTGTGCCCTATGTTTCGTACAGCTCAGCAGAATGAAGGGGCAATATAGACATCACTTTATTTTCCTTTTTCACAGCTAATTATCTAATTTCTCTCATTAAAATATTCCAATGAGCCTCAAACCAGCAACACCACATTTTCCTAGACTTTAACATCTTGAGCTGAAGTACTCTTGGCAGACTTTCCTGCAGGTCACATACTCAGAGAAATATCCAGCTCCATGCTGTTGAGATTCTTCTAAGGAGGGGTTTGAAGAAAAATATATACTGTAGGCTCATCTTCTTCAAAAATTAATGAGTCATTTGCTATTTCTGTGCAAACTGAGACCAATGATGGGCACTGCCTGCCCAGAAGGCAAATCACATCCTGGGCTGCAACAAAAGCAGTGTGACCAACAGATGGAGGGAGGTGATTCTGTCACTCTGCACTGCTCTGGTAAGACCTCACATGGAGTACTGTGTCTAGCTCTGGATTCCCTAACACAAGAAGTATATGGACCTGATGGAGTGGGTTGAGAGAAGGGTCACAAAGATGATCAGAGGGCTACAGGGCCTCACTTACCAGGACAGGCTGAGAGAAGTGGGGTTGTTCAACTTGGTGAAAAGAAGGCTCCAGCTAGCCCTAATAGCTGCACTTCAGCATCTAAAAGTGATGTACAAGAAGGCTGGGGAAGGACTCTTCAGAAAGGCTTGTAGCAATAGGACATGGGGCAGTGGACATCAGGAGGAAGTACTTTACAATGAGAGTGGTGAAATACTGCAACAGGTTGCCCAGAGATGGGGTGAAGGCCTTGCCCCTTGAGACATTTAAGATCAAGCTTGATGGAGCCCTGTGCAACCTGATCTAGTTGGAGACATCCCTCCTCAGTGCAGGGAGGTTGGACAGGATGACCTTCAAGGGTCCCTTCCAAACTGATGCCTTCTGTGATTCTGTGAAATCAACCTAATTTGCTCATGTTACACCTTCCTAACATCACAGTCTGGGCACACTCAGCACACGGAAGCATTAGAGTCCTGAGTCTCTGCTTTCTGGTTACAGTCCTGAGATGCCTTGGCATACTCTACAGGTGCTGCCAAAGGCTGATGCCACTCAGCTGGTGACAGTCACCAGTGCTGGCAGCAGAGCACCTGCTTGGCTCAGTCTCAGTGACATGGGGATTAAACTACCCTCTTTAGCTGTCAGCAAGGGCATGGAGAGGGAGAGCTGCTGCCCACAGATCATTTGCTGTGAAGTGGTTGAGTAGGTGAACCTGTTTCTGTCAATGGCAGATTTCCCTCAAAGAGTCTGGGAGACATTTCAGTCTCCAGTGCCTCCCCCAAGAACAAACAGCTGTGACAGTGGCTGTTGAGGCTTTGTTATCATTGGGCCACATAAAGTCTATTGCTAATGCTATCAGCTTCCACAAGAGTAATTAGCAAAGATCTTTAGTCTCTGAAATTAGTGGGACCTCTGGACTTCAATCTTCCTGTGTCTCTTCATTCCACCTGAAAAATGAAGATAACAATGTCCCCTCATCTCAGAGAGGCAAAACAGAATCCAGTGCTATTCATGAGCCACTTGAAAACAATAGCAGTGACTGACACCAAAAAAAGCTGCTGATCAAATTAGTAATTATGTATCCAGAACACAGCTTGAACAAAGTGCAACACCAGAGACATTGGGCCACGTGCTGAAATATGGAGATAAAACAGAATATTGAAAAGCTGCCCAGCAAGTGATCCTAATCCAGCCCAGGCACCTGTGGGTAAAAAACATGTTAGCTGAGCAATCAAGCACTCACAATGCAAAACCAGGCCAGAACTGTATTAAATGTGCCCAAGCAAACTTGATTCTGGCATTACCTATGTTTTAAGGCTTGATTTTGTCAATTGTAGCCTTTCAACGTGTATCCTTGAGCATGGTGTATGCACATGTCTTGTGCTGGGTACAGATACAGGTATGGACACACAGCTACGCTTCTGGGCTGGCTTTCACCTCATTCTGGCAAAAAAAAAACCTGCCTACAAGTTATTTAGGAAGGGAAGAGAAAGAGAGAAGGAAAGAAAAAGAGAGAAGGGGAGAGAAAGAGAGGAGAGAAAGAGAGAATGTGAGAAAGAGAGAAAGAGAGAGAGAGAGAGAGAAAGGAAGAGAGAGAAGAGGAGAAAGATAGAAAAGGAGAAAGGGAGGGAGGAAAGGAGGAAGGAAAGGAGGAAGGGAGGGAGGAAGAAAGAAAGGTAGAAAGGGAGAGAGAAAGGAAGTGAGGGAAAAAGAAAGGGAGAAAGGGAAAGAAAGAAAGAAAGAAAGAAAGAAAGAAAGAAAGAAAGAAAGAAAGAAAGAAAGAAAGAAAGAAAGAAAGAAAGAAAGAAAGAAAGAAAGAAAGAAAGAAAGAAAGAAAGAAAGAAAGAAAGAAAGAAAGAAAGAAAGAAAGAAAGAAAGAAAGAAAGAAAGAAAGAAAGAAAGAAAGAAAGAAAGAAAGAAAGAAAGAAAGAAAGAAAGAAAGAAAGAAAGAAAGAAAGGAAGGGAGAGAGAGAGGGAGAGAGAGAGGGAGAGGGAGAGGGAGAGGGAGAGGGAGAGGGAGAGGGAGAGAGAGGGAGAGAGAGCGAGGGAGAGCGAGAGGGAGAGGGAGAGAGCGAGGGGGGGAGAGTGGGAGAGGGAGAGGGAGAGAGAGAGGGAGAGAGAGAGGGAGAGAGAGAGGGAGAGAGAGAGGGAGAGAGAGAGGGAGAGAGAGAGGGAGAGAGAGAGGGAGAGAGAGAGGGAGAGAGAGAGGGAGAGAGAGAGGGAGAGAGAGAGGGAGAGAGAGAGGGAGAGGGAGAGGGAGAGGGAGAGGAGAGGAGAGGAGAGGAGAGGAGAGGAGAGGAGAGGAGAGGAGAGGAGAGGAGAGGAGAGGAGAGGAGAGGAGAGGAGAGGAGAGGAGAGGAGAGGAGAGGAGAGGAGAGGAGAGGAGAGGAGAGGAGAGGAGAGGAGAGGAGAGGAGAGGAGAGGAGAGGAGAGGAGAGGAGAGGAGAGGAGAGGAGAGGAGAGGAGAGGAGAGGAGAGGAGAGGAGAGGAGAGGAGAGGAGAGGAGAGGAGAGGAGAGGAGAGGAGAGGAGAGGAGAGGAGAGGAGAGGAGAGGAGAGGAGAGGAGAGGAGAGGAGAGGAGAGGAGAGGAGAGGAGAGGAGAGGAGAGGAGAGGAGAGGAAAGGAAAGGAAAGGAAAGGAAAGGAAAGGAAAGGAAAGGAAAGGAAAGGAAAGGAAAGGAAAGGAAAGGAAAGGAAAGGAAAGGAAAGGAAAGGAAAGGAAAGGAAAGGAAAGGAAAGGAAAGGAAAGGAAAGGAAAGGAAAGGAAAGGGGAGAAGAGAAGAGAAGAGAAGAGAAGAGAAGAGAAGAGAAGAGAAGAGAAGAGAAGAGAAGAGAAGAGAAGAGAAGAGAAGAGAAGAGAAGAGAAGAGAAGAGAAGAGAAGAGAAGAGAAGAGAAGAGCAAGCACTACTCAGCCTACCAAAGTGAACAGTACAGCTAGTGACCTCCAGTGCTTTAAAGCAAATAAAGGATTAACAGAAGCGCTTCTTTGCACGTCCAGCCTACTTGCAAAGCCGTATCACATGCCTGTGCATGTCCTTACCAATCTGACTATCAGAGCAAACTCAACATCTTGAGTTTGGTGCAAGTAGCATGAATATCCCTGTGTGCACAGTTGCTTATGGCAATAATTTAGAACTTCAACACATCTGCAATTTCAGTGCACTGAAGACCAGTTCCTACCAGTCGTAGGGACAGCTCACCCTGTGCCATCACATCCACCTCAACAATTGTGTTTGCAGCCCTCCTAAAAATTCCCCAAATTGGGGTGGTTGTCTTAGCTATGGGGAAAAAATCATTCTTGGGGAGAAATTCAGCCTGGTTTTGCTGCAGGGCAGCAGTGGTAGATTAGCCATCTGCATCAGCAAATTGCCAGCCACTGCAGCTAAAGCAGCAGTAACGTGGGGGGGGTGAAGTTTGAAGGAAGAGCCCAAGTGGGCCCGCAGGGGCTCTGAAACATGTAGCTTGATGGACTACAAATCAGTAAAGCACTTGCTATCCACAGTCTGCCTCAGTGGCTTTGATGGGTTTCACAAGCTGCAGAGAAGAGACTTATTTTTGACTTGACCTCACTTCTGTCAGCTCTGCAGAATCCTGCTTTAACATGCAGCTAAGTATCTCATTAGTGGCCACCCCAAATGCCATGGGGATACGCTCGCTCTGCTGCCCACAGTATATTTGTGGAAGAGGACACCTACAGACACACACCAACCTAAAATACCACACCGGTGGGACCTGAGAAAATACCATTCCAACATCATTTCATCCTTGCCAGAATTCTCTGACTGGCTGTAAATGAGATTATATTAATGCAAATTGCCCAACATAAAGATTCAAAGTCGTTATTTTGAATGTCATAATTATTTAGGATTACTAAGCAATTTGCACAAGTTAATTTGAGGCAGTCATTTAAATGTAGTTTTCTGCTATTGAAACATTTCTGGTCACAGGATCACAGGATGTTAGGGGTTGGAAGGCACCCAAGGAGATCATCCACTCCAACCGCCCTGCCAGAGCAGGACAATACTATCTAACACAGATCTCACAGGAACACATCCAGACAGGCCTTGAAAGGCTCCAGAGAAGGAGACCCCACAACCTCTCTGGGGAGCCTGTTCCAGTGCTCTGGGACCCTTAAAGCAAAGAAGTTCCCCCTTGTATTGAGGCAGAACCTCTTTTGCTGCAATTTACACTCATTGCTCCTTGTCCTATCCCAGGGAGCAGTGAGCAGAGCCTGTCCCCCCACTCCTGGCAGCCTTCAGATACTTATAAACACTTATCAAATCCCCTCTCAGTCTTCTCTTCTCCAGGCTAAGCAGCCCCAGGTCCTTCAGCCTCTCCTCGTAAGCCGTGCCCTCCAGTCCCCTCATCATCCTCCTAGCCCTCTGTTGGACTCTCTCCAGCAGATCCCTGTCCCTCTTAAACTGGGGAGCCCAAAACTGAACACAGTATTCAAGATGAGGTCCTCTGGTCAGGGAGAATTCACAAATGCATGTGACAAGCACTTCCCTGCCTTGCAATCCTATGTTCCATCCAGGACTGAAATATCTCAAATTGAAGTGATGTGGCAGTGCTGTACTTACTGAAAATTACTACCTGAGTAGGTCTGTCTTAAGTCTCCCAGTGAAACTGCTGACCAGCCTATCATCCAAATATGCTTGCATTAAATCCTAAAGCCACCTTTGTTACTGGGAAAAGAAGAAATCCTTCCATTTCCTCCTGGACAGGAATTAAAGCTTACCTTGCAAACAGCACTGAGGATTTATTATCTAAATCAGTTCTTCCTGTGGTGAACTTCTCAGTGACCTGCCTGCCAATAGTAATGAAATCAACCCATCTTTCTTGGTTTGAGCAGTGCCTTTAAATTCCTAATTGAGTCCTTACAGCCATGTACCATGCCTGACCAGTCAAACCTGTCTCTAATGAGTTTAGACCACCTCAAGCTTTGAAACAGGCTACAGTAGCTGCCTCTGAACTTGGCGAAGGCAATGAAGTTAGAAAAAGAGGCTAAAATACATCTGCTTGCTTTATCTGCCTGAAACAATTCATCATATTACTACCATGATATTTCAAAGGTGATATTTCATTTTGAATACTGTGTTCAGTTTTGGGATTCCCAGTTTAAGAAGGACAAGGAACTGTTGGAGAGGGTCCAGCGGAGAGCTATGAAGATGATGAGGGGACTGGAGGGCATGGCTTGTGAGGAGAGGCTGAGGGACCTGGGGCTGCTTTGTCTGGAGAAGAGAAGACTGAGAGGGGATTTGATAAATGTTTGTAAATATCTGAAGGCTGTCAGGAGGGGGGGGACAGGCTCTGTTCACTTGCTCCCTGGGATAGGACAAGGAGCAATGGATGGAAGCTGCAGCAAAAGAGGTTCTGCCTCAACACAAGGGGGAACTTCTTGACTGTAAGGGTCACAGAGCACTGGCACAGGCTCCCCAGAGAGATTGTGGGGTCTCCTTCTCTGGAGACTTTCAAGGCCTGTCTGGATGTGTTCCTGTGAGATCTGTGTTAGATAGTATTGTCCTGCTCTGGCAGGGGGGTTGGACTGGATGATCTCCTTGGGTCCCTTCCAACCCCTAACATCCTGTGAGCCTGTGAAAGGTAAAAATACAGACTATTCATTGCAAGACTCCTTCTAAGGCAGCTAATACTCCATGCTAAAGCACTGGAGCAATCTTTACACCCCAGTAATGAACGTGGGCAGTGAGAACACCTACAAATCAAGAATATTTTCTTGGGCAAACACCTTCTGATTAAGGCAGAGATTACACTCATTTCTGACTTCACTCACTATACCAAAGTATAAATGTAATGTGAGAGTGCCTGATTTAGAGTTATTTGGGTCTATAATTGATACCCCCTCCAGCAAAGTATTCATATAACAGAAGAAAATGAAAAGGGCATTTGAAACACAACTTTTCTGAGTTGTCAAACTCCTTGTTCCATATGTTGCTATTACAAAAGCCTGCATAACGTGCATTAGAGAAAGGAGAGCTGCATTCACATCCAGACTTCTAAGTGTTGCCATTTAAAAGGGCCATCAGGCACCTGTAGGTGCAACTCATTCTTTTTTTCCACCAGTGCATTTAGTGGCTTATTCATCTTGGGGAGAATTTATTTGTTATTTTGCAGGCTGAACTGTGCTGGAACTTTATGGGTCGCTGTTCTGAGTGGAGTTTGATTTCCTGCTGTCTCTCTTCATCATCTCTCTCCTTTTGTAGATTCCCTGGCCATTCTCCTGCTTGTATCTCTGAGCAGTGGGCATGCTTTTCATTTCAAAAATTACTCCTACTGTGAGCTCACTTCACAGGATTGAGCATTCGTGATTTTGCTCTTCAGCAGGTCTTTCTGCTTTTGAAGAAAGAGGGCAAGGCTAACCACTGTGTCTTGATCATTGCTGCTTCTCTCCAAAATGAACTTTATTTACACTTCTTTTCCTTACTGCCTCCTTGTCTCATCAGTTTTGAGATGTGTGTAAAGGGTTAACTCTCCTGGGGGTGGTCTGAACCTGACCCCAGGTGTAGCAGTTAGCCCACTCCCATTTCCTCTCTAGGCCCCCTATAAAAGCAGAGGAGCTTCCTGTTTCTTTTCCTCTTTGCCCTCCCTGCCTGCCTAGTGGCACTGCCCTTGTCCCTGCTGCTCCTGTGTTGCCACATGGCTGTCCTACCACATGGTGGGATCACCACTTCCTGACTCTGCCTCCATCCATTGCCATCAGTATGGTTGTACATATATATATATATATATTTGTAGCTTTTTTCCCCTTCCCTATACCTCTTTGTAACTCCCCTTACCTTGAGTACTTTTTATTTACTGTTAAAGTTTTTCTTTCAACTTCCAAATCAAAGCAAGACCATTCTTTGGGTGTTTTACCCCTTTTTTTTTCTCTCTACATCTAATTCCTTTCTTTCCAAAAGGGGGAGAGGGGAAGGCATCCTATTGTTGTAATGTTCTGTTAAGGTATTTGGGCTCAGGGAAGCTAAATCAAACAAATACAGATGTGACACTGTTTCTGGAAGGCTCTACACACAGATAATGATTTGCCCTTTAATTCTAACCTTCCACCCAAGAGACACAGTGAAATGGAGGTGCTCAAGAAATGTGTGGACATGGGGACATGATTTAATGACCATAATGGTCTTGTGCTGACAATTGGATTCAATCACCTTAGAGATCTTTTCCAACCAATACAATTCTATGATTCTGTAACTTGTGGCAAACACCTGCTTAGCCTGGCAGCCAGCAGCACTGGGGTGTCACTTCAGAGGTCCTGTGCAGGGAGTCTTTTCAGTTCAGAATCCCATGGACACAAGCACAGAATCACAGAATTTCTTAGGTTGGAAAAGCTCTTCAAGCTCATCGAGTCCAATCATTGGTTTCACACTGACAAGTCCTTGACTAAACCAAACCCCTCAGCACAACACCTAAGCACTATAAATCGCTATGCTTGGAAAGGACCACCAGGATCAGCCAGTCCAACCTTCATCCCAGCATCCTTCATCACCAGACCATAGCCTCAAGCACCACATCCACTCTCCTTTTAAACACCTCCAGGGATGGCGACTCCACCACCTCCCTGGGCAGCCTGTTCCAGTGCCTGAGCACCCACTCAGGAAAGAACTTCCTCCCAACAGCCAACCTAAACCTCTCCTGCTGCAACTTGAGGCCATTTCCTCTTGTCCTGTCAGTAATTCTGGAGAAGAGACCAGCTTCAGCCTCACTACAACCTCCTTTTAGGTAGTTGTAGAGGGCAATAAGGTCCCCTCTCAGCCTCCTCTTCTCCAGACTAAACACCCCCAGCTCCCTCAGCCACTCCTCATAGCTCATGTTTGCCAGACCTCTCCCCAGCCTCATCATTACAATGCTGTAACTAGTTTTGGGCTGGCTCACCACTGCACCTAGGTGTTCCCTCTATGAGGGAGCCTGTATCAGGCAACGCCTGTGGTGGCACTTTTTTTGCCGGATGTTGCATTGTAGCCCTGCTATACTTTGATGCCCTAAGCCCCCCAGGCACTGCTGGTTTTAAGAAGCAATATCCCTTCCCAAATGAGAGTTCGTGGCCATTCCTCAATGTATTCTATCAGGTAGTGACAGCTGGCAAAATTACTAGTATTTACTCATTGGATTCAGTGCCATGCTGGTGGTTACTACAGCCTGGTAAAGCACCTGAGCCCTCTCTGACTTTTAGTCTGCTCTTCTGGTCATTCCTTCATTCACTGTGAAGTCTACCACATTCCTTAGTCAATGTTCAGCTGTCCTCCTCAACCTGACATGCTTACACAGGATGAAGTGTCTGATGAACTGCATCTACTGAAAAACTGACTGGAACCTTGGAGGAGAGATATTATCCTTTCACCCTGCATTTTACTTATTGCATGGCAATGCCATTTCCATGGGGACACTGCAGAAATTGGAGTTTCATTTTGGATCTTTCAGTTAGGAACACTCTCCTGGGAACACACAAGCCTCACAGGGAGTGCAACACACTAAGATCTCTGTGATTAGGCAGGTTTCAGTCCTCAGTATCAAGAGCTCTGAATTGTTATGCCCTAGTCCTGAATAGGAAATTAGAAATATGGTAGCACTATTCCAAGTGGAGTAATTTAATTCTCTTAAATATCCTGCTGTTGTCTCATACTTTATGAAAGGGGAAGCTTTTCTAACAATTAGGAAAGTGATAGATAATTAGAATGCAGAAGATGAAGGACAATAGAGGAAATCTCAAGTAATAGTTTATCCCTTTCATCTTCATGGAGTGATGTGTTCCCTCCTGATGGAGGTGAAGGATTGTCACTGCCCTTGTTTGCACAAATGCTGGGGGAGTAGCACGGGCAAAGTCCTCTTCCACAGCCACAGAGAGACATGACTTCAGGGCTTTCTGAACCACCCTTAGATGGCAGCTCTCCTAAATAATGTTCTTTATGGGAAGAGAGTTGTCAGCTACATTATCAAATACCACAGAGAAGAGTGGAAAGAAATGAAGTGGGAACTGTGAATTACATGTTACTTGTCACCTCCAGGCCACATATTCAGGCTGTTCTTGAGCTTATCTATTGGTGTCTGAAAGGTCAAAATTAAGCTGGCTGTTTCCACCCCCTTTACAGTCATATTACAAATTTCAGTGTGATTTAAGGGGATTTAGCCCTTCTCTCTAAAGGCTGAGGATGCAAAATTATAGTATTTTGCCTTTTATATATCAATTCCATTAGAAGTAATGTTGGTTTAGTGACACTGTTTCTGAAACCTTCTGCTGGAAGGTCTCAGGACTACAGACTCAGGCAGTTATCAGGCTTTTGTATTACACCAGAGAAAAGTAACTACAAATGTAGAACTACAAGTTGTTGTTAGGGATGAGATCAAAAGAAAAGCCCCTAATCTCCACTGCCTTCTCAGCTGCTGCCTTTAAGCAGTACTCATGCTAAAGAATCACTCCCTGAGTCTTTATGACACGTGGGAGGTAAGAAAGATGTGTGAGGACATTGAATCATGTCTTGGCTAGAGGTTACAACAAATGAGAGTGGTATCAAGCCACAGAAAGATACACCGAAAAGCTGAAGATGGTGGGGGGAAGAGACATACACAGCAGAAAGCTGCCCCCTAGCATAGTGTCACATGGCAAAGAATATTGCACAATTAAAGTTCCAAAGAATAAGGCAAAAGTAGCTTCGTGGGCTTCCAGTTAAAGCTACTGTCCATAATCAGCACTTACATCACTCCTCCCTGGAAATAAGCATTGATGGAGATTTCGAATAGGTCTGCTCTGGAGCCTTCTGCTAAACTAAGCACAGAGAAATCAGGTTGTCCTGGCTTTTTCAGAGGTCCTCTTGCCTTTTCACAGAAGAGCACTCCTTGTTCTTCCTCAAATTGCTATTGTCTGTCATCTGGCCACTGCCATTTAAAAAGCAGAATGTTCCTCCTAAGTGGTTTTTGTTCCCTGAGCACCTTGAACCTAAAAGACATGAAGGCCTTTAGAAAAACGAAAGGAAGTTTGAGGTGTTCAGCATCTATGAGGAGAAGGCTCTGGTTTTGTAGTTCATCTTCACTCCCTTTGAAGCTATCTTCAATAAAAACATCATGTTTAATTGCTTTGTTCCTTATGTCTGTGACACAGCCCTTTACTTCTCTTTCAGAAAGCTGAGAGGCAAGAGCAAGACCTCCTGTAACACCACAGAAAAGACAGGGATGTTAAAGGCTGTACAAGAGATTCAAAGTCACCTGATGCCTGTTCCACTCCTGGATTTAAGCTGAAATATAGGGGAGAGTGCCAATGCATTCACTGAATGCATAAAATCTCTGAGGCTGTCTGTCAGGTGGGAATCAGTCAGGGAGCCTGGAGCAAGGATACCCATAATCACACCGTCAAAAGACTTGCAATAAGCAGCAGAATATTTTATTTGCTGTCAATCCTACAAAAAGTCTTTTATAACACCTGTGTCAGCAGATTCCAGGTCCCAAGAGGTGGCACTTCTTGAAAGCAGCAGAGAACTCAGTTAAGAATTTGTGGTGGTGCATTTGGCAAGCATATTTAAAAGCAAACCTTACTGGTTTAATGAAGTTATAAGTGGGAGAGGACATCCCAGTTTGGTTTGTGTCTGAGACACTGTTTCTCGAGGTGGGTTGGACTTCCATGTCGATTCCTGCTCAGTTCATTTTCCTTGTTAGTATCTTATTATTATCTATTACTTGTGCTTTAATAGCAGCTAAATCATAGAATCATATAATCAGTCAGGGTTGGAAGGGGTCACAAAGATCATCTATTTCCAACTCCCCTGCCATGGGCAGGGACACCCCACCCTAGATCAGGCTGCCAGAGCCTCATCCAGCCTGACCTTAAACGCCTCCAGGCACGGGGCCTCAACCACCTCCCCGGGCAACCCATTCCAGGCTCTCACCAATCCCATGTTGAACACCTTCCTCCTTACATCCAGTCTGAATCTCCCCACCTCCATCTTTGCTCCATTGCCCCTAAAAACTCTCTCTGCAGCTTTTTTGTAGGCCCCCTTCAGATCCTTTGGTCTGACTCCTGTGCTCTTCATTCTGCAAACATCCTAGAAAAGTCACCTCCCAGCTGACACAGAAAGCCTGGGGAAGGAAGTGCTGGTGAGGCACTGCACCACATTGTCCTTTCCCCCATCTAGCAGAGACCCAAGCCAAAACGTCCACACGGGGATGCTGTCACTATTATTTACTAGCTAAGGTTGCTCCCATCAGCTGCAGTTACATGGCATCACCTACAGGTGCAAGCTACCTCACATCTGACAAGCATACTCCTCACCAGACATCACTCTCTTCTGCACATCCAGCTCAGAAAACAGTCCATGGGAAGACAGCATTTCCAAATTAACAATGATTCACCAGAGTGCAGTGCTCCAGCATAGCCACCATGAAATAGCCAGGAAGTCCAGATACCAGTGCTGGTAGACTATAGAGAGTGTCCAACAGAGGGCTACAAGGATGATTAAGGGACTGGAACATCTGTCTGATTAGAAAAGTCTAAGAGATCTGGGGCTGTTTAGCCTGGAGAAAAGACCACTAAGAGGAGATCTTATTAATGTTTACAAATTGCCCAGGGAAGTGGTGGAGTCACCATTCCTGGTGGTGTTCAAGCATGTAGATGTGGCACTTCAGGATATTGTTTAGTGGTTGTGGTAGTTGGGTCATGCTTGGACTTGATGATCTTAAAAGATCTTTTCCCACCTTAATGATTCTGTTCTATGAAATATCTGAAGGGTGCATGTCAAGAAGGTGCTGGTCTCCTTTCAGTGGTGTCCTGTGACAGGACAATAGATACAAACTATAACAAAGGAAAAAGTTCTTTGCTGTCAGGATGACAGAACATTGGAACAGGCTGCCCAGAGAGGCTGTAAAGCCTCCTACTCTAGAGACTTTCAGAATCTGCCTGGACACCATCCACCCTGACCACTTTATGATTCTATGAACACCATTTACTATAATGTTGGTTTTGGTGCAGAAACCACTGCACTTTGCACTTTGTTGCCCTCTCTCAGTCTGATATTGCAAGGTGTATCCATATGGGTAAATAGGAAACATTCTGCCCTGAGATCCACTGGCACAGCACCACTCTCATCCTTGTGGCTAGACTTCTCAAAAGAGTGGGCCACAATCTGGTCTGCAGCCAGCCAAGTCCTTATCTTGTGCTAACCCTCAGGCTGTGCCTGAAAGCTGAGAGGAATCATAGCTGGCACAGGTCAAAACCATGTCAGGGACTTTGCTGTGCAACTTCCAGTATGGGTGGAGAGCTGCCTGGCAGAAAGGGATCTGGGGATTGTAATAGACAGGCAGATGAATATGAGCCAATAGTGTGTCCAGGCAGCCAAGAAGGCCAATGGCATCCTGGCTTGTACTAAAAATGCTGTGGCCAGCAAGAGTAGAGAGGTGATTGTCCCCCTTATACTCAGCTTTGCTGAGGTCACACCTCGAGTACTGTGTTCAGTTTGGGGCACCACAATGCAAGAGAGATGTGGAGGTGCTGAAGTGGGTCCAGAGGAGGGCAAGGAAGCTGGGAAAGGGCCTGGAGAATAAATCTGATGAGAAGTGATTGAGGAAGCTTGGGATGGTTAGTTTGAAAAAGAGGAGGCTGAGAGGAGACCTCATTGTTGTCTACAACTACTTAAAGGGATATTGTGGAGAGGCTGCTGCTGGGCTCTTCTCACAGGTAGTTGGAGACAGAACAAAGGAGAATGGCCTCAAGCTGAGGCTGGGGAGGTTTAGATTGGACATTGGGAAAAAGTTTTTCATGGAGAGAGTGGTCAGGGACTGCAATGAGCTGCCCAGGGAGGTGGTGGAGTCACCCAGCCTGGATGTGTTTAAGGGTGGTTTGGATGTGGTGCTTAGAGATATGGCTTAAGGTGAATCTTGTAGAGTAGGGTTCTAGGTTGGACTTGGTGATCCTGAGAGGCTTTTCCAACCTAGATATTTCTGTAAGTTCTGTGATCCCAGTCCATGCTCAGGCCTGGTCCACTGGCACAGACAAAGGCATATACTGTCATTTTGTGGACTTTCTGCCTCTGCTGTGCTCACACCTGACAGTAGCTTGAAAGTCTGAACTTTTCACTTTGGTAACTTCAAATCAAAGCATCCCAACTGATCTCAAGCAAGCTGAAAAGAAGTTGGAAAATGCAGCTCACCATTTGTATTCCAAGTATTAGTATCTCTTAATTTATTTCTCCTACCCTGATAAATCACTCCGAGGTCAGCAGCATCTAATTCAGCTAAACTGTGCCATAAAAGGTCTCTTATGACAATTTGTAGTTACAATGCAATTATCTTAATTTTGTCTCTGATGAGTCTCTTTCATTGATCGAGGTTTTGACTGACTGACTTTATGTGCCTCAAAAAAAAAGAAGGAAGGAAAAAAAAGTCATGGCCATGCCTTGCTGAAGGTTTTTTCCCTGGCTGTTTCCTATGGTACCTGCTCACTGGAGCTCGGTAAGTGATACGTGAAGCAAAAGACTCTGCTTGTCAGCCTGCTTCACAGATTCACTGAAAATAAACACATCAGACACCGAGCTGAGCTAATGGTGCACTTGCTTCTGGTTGCTCATTTTTGTTTCGGGTTAATGTCGTGCCCCTGCGTGTACCATCTGGAGAGGGGAAAGAAAGATTTCATCAAAAATAAAAATAGCTGGTTTAGGTTTAAGTTTTTCTTTTGTACTGTGAAGTACAGGAAGGGAAAATGAAAGGGTGTCATTTGCTGTGACCATTGAATAGAATAAGAGCTGTGAATAGCCAGCAGGTCTGCTTCTCACCCATGAATCCCGAGCTTCATTTGTTTGGGGGGGAAAAGCTCTGCACACCTTTCCACTGAACCTCAGCAGTGCTTCCCGGCATAAACAATAGCTCATATTGTTGAGGAGGCTTATCGAGAAAGTTATGTCAGTAATGATGGGGATATTCACCTGGCGTTCCCTGGGATTTGTGAAGCATTTTCTGCCCCTAAGTGTGCTGATAAGCTGCTCGCTGATTAGAATATTCTATCTGTAGTGCATTCAGGCTCCCATTTCTCTGACATGCCTCCTCTGTGTCTTAAAAATACCACTAGCACATCAACAGCTTATCACAAGAAGCTATACGAATTCAGAACATGATTCTTTTGCAAGATCGTTCAGGTTAGGTGTCAGCACAGACTGAAAAAACAAGGAGCTAGCAAGAGGTGAACATAACAAGCATATCTCATCATCTTCCAGTGTTCTAGCCTTCATTCTCTCATTCCTCTGCCTTTTTTTTCCCTCCAATATTTGTATCTTTCACTACCCTGGTGTCTGCTTTTGACTATAGGCTCCTCAGGGCAAGTGTGACTTTTGTGCCAGTAATATGTTCTACCCACTAATGGCACTGCACAAGCAGTAATGAGTGAGTCCATTACAAGCAGCTGTAAATACAAATCCCAGCAACAGCCTGGATGTTCTGTTCCGTATCAAGATGCTAAAAACAGGAAATGAATCACTCGATTGCTCATCTAAACAATCACATGGAGGACCTGCATATTTAACAAATCTAACACAAACCTACCAGCAGCCATACAGGAGACTCTTCCATCCTGATGATGTTGTCTAATGAGGAGAAGAGCCACGAATGACTACGCAGATAACCCCCACGAGGAAAGCTACCACACCTGGAATAAACCAGAAGTGTTGGAAGTCACTCAGATGTTGTAGTGGGCACTGCTGGGCCTTCTCTTAGTAAGTGGGGAGAGCACAAAGGAGAAAAAGAAGTGCACACCGACACAGCCTTGGTGCTTGTCAGTGTTTTCAGCTGCAAAGATGAAACGTCGCCAGCGTTGGAGCCCTGTCTCAGGAGCTAATAGCTGCTCTCAGTTAGGGTTTTCATTCCTTCTTTATAAAAGCTCTTTTAAAATTGGTGTAATTTTGCTACAGAATTGAAACTGTCATAATATCTTCATTAAGCAAGGAGCTTAGTGACTGAGCTTTCCCGTGTTGTCTTCACAGCAAATGCCTTGTACAGCCCTAGTTAAAATACATTGAAAACACTCATTTTAACTACATGTATGTTTAACAACTCTGCAATTACCATATGTGTGCACAGATAAACAAATTAGCCTAGCCAGACACTTATGGCTCCATTTTATCAGCTGTATTTTAGCTGCCATGTTTATATTTAAAGTAATTTGTGCAGTTTTGGATGTTTCAAATTCTCGGAAGCCTAATTTGGACCACTTCAGATCAGTCTTCTTTTGAGGACACTGAAGTCCTAACTCAGATAATGTGGAATAGCCTTGGGGTTATGTTGTGACTTGGGCAACTTCAGATCAGTCTTTCTTCAAGCAGAGATATTTTGGGCCAACCCTGAGAGCAGTGAAGAGGATTTCCCATGTCAGACCAGCAGAGACAGCTGTCATAGAGCAGCAACCTGAATCTAACTCCCTTTGCCCAGCTGTTGTGCAGAGCCCTGATGTGCAAGCTGCCCTGCCTCCCTCCTCCAGCCAGCGAAATGAGGAACCCACAGAGGAAGATACCCTGATCATAGAATCATCACAAGCAACCAGGTTGGAAGAGGCCTCCAAGATCATCCAGGCCAACCTAGCACCCAGCCCTGGCCAATCAACCAGACCATGGCACTAACTGCCTCATCCAGGCTTTTCTTGAACACCTCCAGGGATAGTGACTCCACCACCTCCCTGGGCAGCCCATTCCAATGCCAATCACTCTCTCTGCCAACAACTTCCTCCTAACATCCAGCCTAGACTTCCCTCGGAACAACTTGAGACTGTGTCCCCTTGTTCTGTTGCTGGTTGCCTGGCAGAAGAGACCAACCCCACCTGGCTACAACCTCCCTTCAGGTAGTTGTAGACAGCAAAGAGCTCTGCCCTGAGCCTCCTCCTCTCCAGGCTGCACACCCCCAGCTCCCTCAGCCTCTCCTCACAGGGCTGTGTTCCAGGCCCCTCACCAGCTTCATCACCCTTCTCTGGACACGTTCCAGTATCTCAACATCTCTCTTGAATTGAGGAGCCCAGAACTGGGGCTCCATACAGAAAAGAAAAAAGAGAGAAGAGTTACTCCATTTCTTTCTCAACATAAGCTAAAAATAGTTGTTTTATTGTTGCTGTTTTTTCATCAGACTCCTCAGGCCAAAATTTCCATGAATTGTATGTGAAAGAAAAGCCTTTAATCTGGTATCTCACAACCCACTTCTACATTGCCCGTTCTGTTTTCTAAACACTTTAAAACTGGCTCTGTTTAAGTGTCACAAAGATAAAAAACCTTTGAAGAAGCCTTTTTTCTTTTTTTTTCCCCTTTTGTTTTCTGTTAGAAGCTTTTTTTCCTGTGAAAACTGTGTTTCATTTAGCAAGGAAATCTCAGTTTGGTGTATGTATTAGTGTATTTACTAATGGCAAGCACCCATACCTGTAGCAGAGCTATCATGAACAACACCATTAATACATCCTAAAGCAACTTAGTTCAGCCAAAGTGGAGTGGAGGAGGCCAAGTCATCTCTGATTTTTCTGTGGCACTAACTAGCATGCAGAAGGAATTTCACTTACTCAGACTGGCTCACTCTGTTAAACATTTTCACCTACTCAGTGGCCATAAGAGTTCAGGCTGTTCTCTGTGAACTCTTCTCATCTTGCCTGGGGTGTGGGTCCATCCTTCCTGAGTGGGGGTGACCTGGGTATAAATGGGACTCCTAGCCAACAAACACTTTCTCTTTCCATTTGTTTTCAGATGTAAGCTCAAGGTCATCTTTCTGTTGATAAGTTGCCCCCAGATTCAATGGGGAAACAAAAAGGTAAAAAAAAGGTTGTTTGTTCTGCCCCCTTACTCTGCTCTCATGAGACTCTACCTGGAGCACTGAGTGCAGTTCCAAAGCCCCCAAAACAAGAAGGACATGGAACTGTTAGAGTGAGTCCAGAGGATGCCACAAAGATGCTCAGAGGGCTGCAACAGCTCTGCTATGAGGAGAGGCTTCCATAGAGACATTCAAAACCCACCCGGACACATTTCTCTGTGACCTGCTCTAGGGGCTGCTGCTCTGTCAGGAGAGTTGGGCTGGATAATCTTTCAAGGTCCCTTCCAACCCCTAACGTTCTGTGATTCTGTGAGTCTAACGCAAGTGTTGAGGACACTACAGGGAGACTAGGAACAAGGCTGTGATTTCCAAGCATGCCTTTTGGCACTAGAAGTACTTCCTATAGCATGCTGGATGACATCTTTATATTTCACTTTCTCCTGGCTCTATGAAAAAGTGATAATTTCTAGACCCACATGACCAGCAGAATATATTGTTCAATTAATATTCCCCCAATGTGCATTCAACAAGGCAGTTACCTGAGCTCTGCAACATTACCATGCACAGTGCAATCATTGCAAATCAAAATTAGTTATCTACAAAAGTGGATACTATGTTTCAGAAAGTGCAATTGCAAAACTACCTACCAAAAAATGAGAACTGGGTTTATTTTTCATGATGACTTCACGTGGCTTTAGCTCCTGTTTTGTGAATTGTTGGCAAATCAAATAAAAAAGTTTGTTTACCTCAATGTAATCCACTGCTGGAACTTTTTTTTGTCACGTAATTCACACATGAATTCATGATTTGTAGTTTGTTCAAAAGAAATCTACAGCAGCATTCAACACAAAGATGGTCAGAAGGCTGTGACACCTACACGATGATGATAGGCTGCAAGAGCTGGGGCTGTTCAGCCTGGAGAAGAGAAAGCTCTGGGTAGACCTTCAAGCAGCCTTCCAGTACCTGAAGAGGGCCTACAAGAAAGCTGAGGGGGGCCTTTTTGTAGTGATAGGATGAGTGGGAATAGATTGAAGCTGTAAAAGGGTAACTTTAGACTGGATCTGAGGAAGAAATGCTTTTCAGTGAAGGTGGTGAGACACTGGAGCAGTTTGCCCAGGGAAGCTGTGGATGCCCTCTTCCTGGAGGTGTTCAAGGCCAGGTTGGATGGGACCTTGAGCAATCTGGACTAAGTGCCCCTGCCCACAGCAGAAGGGTGAGAACTAGATGACTGATCTTTAAGGTCGTTCCAACCCAAACCATTCTATGATTCATTGTTGAGCTGTATTGGTTAATATTGGTTGATAGCTGCAGATCAGATGATACCTTTCTGTTCCCTGTCTAAAAGGCAATCTTATAGGAAGAATTATCCAGTGGCCCCTCTAATGCTTTTTACCTCCAAAATTAATTTCAATGGGTTCTCTTGTAATCATTCAAATCCTCACTTGTTTTGCCTATCACTCCTGGTAGCCAATATATGTGACAGGGTATTCAAAAAAGGGAAACAAAAAGGGAGCGAGTGCTTTAAAACAAACACACACTAACAGAAGTTGCCAAATTTTTCATCTCTACAAAGGGAAGGGAAGGAAAAGGAAAGAGAAGAAATGATAGGGAAAGAAAAGGAGGAGGAGAGGAGAGGAGAGGAGAGGAGAGGAGAGGAGAGGAGAGGAGAGGAGAGGAGAGGAGAGGAGAGGAGAGGAGAGGAGAGGAGAGGAGAGGAGAGGAGAGGAGAGGAGAGGAGAGGAGAGGAGAGGAGAGGAGAGGAGAGGAGAGGAGAGGAGAGGAGAGGAGAGGAGAGGAGAGGAGAGGAGAGGAGAGGAGAGGAGAGGAGAGGAGAGGAGAGGAGAGGAGAGGAGAGGAGAGGAGAGGAGAGGAGAGGAGAGGAGAGGAGAGGAGAGGAGAGGAGAGGAGAGGAGAGGAGAGGAGAGGAGAGGAGAGGAGAGGAGAGGAGAGGAGAGGAGAGGAGAGGAGAGGAGAGGAGAGGAGAGGAGAGGAGAGGAGAGGAGAGGAGAGGAGAGGAGAGGAGAGGAGAGGAGAGGAGAGGAGAGAAAAGAAAAGAAAAGAAAAGAAAAGAAAAGAAAAGAAAAGAAAAGAAAAGAAAAGAAAAGAAAAGAAAAGAAAAGAAAAGAAAAGAAAAGAAAAGAAAAGAAAAGAAAAGAAAAAGAGAAAAAGCAACAAGAAACTCCAAGTTGTTCACTTCATAAAGTTTCAAAACTCTGGGTTCAATAAGCCTCAACAAAAATAATCTCAAAATGGAGAAGAACCATTTTCTCTTTAACTCATTAGGAAAGGAGTATTTGTAGAGGGAATTATCTGTGAGGATGAAGCTGTTCACATAAAACAGACCTAATCGTCTTCACCTACACAGTTTCACCTACACAGGCAGACAGTCAGGTGTGAAGAGTCCTTGCATCTTAAATGCCTGTTCAAACCCTAAACTAGAAGGGGAAGAGAATTCTGGCTTGTAGTCAGGCCGTGGCTGAAATCCCAGCAAACATTTACCTCTGTGGAGTTTCAGCCTACACACAGGAGGACCTGATGCAAGCTGATGCAAAGTGGAACATCTTGCAAAATAGGAGCGCAGATGCTGCAGCCCCTGTCACACACAGGTGTAATATCACAGCATCACAGTATCACCAGGGTTGGAAGAGACCTCACAGATCATCAAGTCCAACCCTTTACCACAGAGCTCAAGGCCAGACCATGGCACCAAGTGCCACGTCCAATCCTGCCTTGAACAGCTCCAGGGACGGCGACTCCACCACCTCCCCGGGCAGCCCATTCCAGTGTCCAATGACTCTCTCAGGGAAGAACTTTCTCCTCACCTCCAGCCTAAATTTCCCCTGGCACAGCCTGAGGCTGTGTCCTCTTGTTCTGGTGCTGGCCACCTGAGAGAAGAGAGCAACCTCCTCCTGGCCACAACCTCCCCTCAGGTAGTTGCAGACAGCAATAAGGTCTGCCCTGAGCCTTCTCTTCTCCAGGCTAACCAATCCCAGCTCCCTCAGCCTCTCCTCGTAGGGCTGTGCTCAAGGCCTCTCCCCAGCCTCGTCACCCTTCTCTGGACACGCTCAAGCATCTCAATGTCCCTCCTAAACTGGGGGGCCCAGAACTGGACACAGTACTCAAGGTGTGGTCTAACCAGTGCAGAGTACAGGGGCAGAATGACCTCCCTGCTCCTGCTGACCACACCATTCCTGATGCAGGCCAGGATGCCACTGGCTCTCTTAATCTGTGATCACAGAGAGGGCTTTGCCAAGGATCAGGAGAGGAGCTTTCTGGTTGGGCTTTTTTGTCTTCTTTTGGGTTCTCCTGACCCTGCTGCTGTTCATTGTGGCCACCATACCATTCCCGTGTTGAGAATAACTTTGTATCCTTTACATTTGCACTGATATTAGCTTGGCTGTTTCATGCAACCCGCGTTCATTCCAACCCCTGAGTGCCCCCCTCCTTTTCCAGGCCGCCCGCCGCTGATGGGATGGGGTCATCAGGTGCTGAAGCAACGACTAGAGCGTAGGCGCCCCAAGGAGGGACAAGCCGAGTTTCACGGCGAGGAGAACAGAAGGTTACCTCAGCAGACGTTTCAGCCAGGTGCGGACTGTGGGTCTGGATGTTGCTCCCTTCCCCAAAGACGCCACCGCGGCTCGGCCGGGCCCGGGCGGCCGCGGGCAGCGCAGCGGCGGGAGGGGCCGCGCGCCGCAGCCTGGCGGGCAGCGCCCCCTCGTGCCCGAGCCGCCCCCGCCGCCGCCCGCGCTGCCGGTAGCGACAGGCTGAGGCGGCGCCGCCGCCCTGCTGCGTGCGGAGCAGCCGCGGCTGAGGGGGTTCGGCTCCCACACGCCCAGACGAGGTGTCTCAGCTCCCCTGGGCTCGCTGCGGTGGGGGAATATACGACTGCAGCTTTCGTGAGCTCTGTAGCTCTGCTTGCGTTGCTTGTGTGGGTTTGTGATCGCCAGTTGCCAGGTGGGCACAGCCCCATCTTCTCTCGGCCGCGACAGGCTGCGGGAGCTGGGGCTGAAGGTTACCGGGAGAGCTGATAGCGGCGCTCTGGTACCTGAAGGGGCCTAGAAGGAAGCTGGGGAGGGGCTTTCTTACAGTAAGCTGACCGTGAGAGAGCGATGTTCCCCTGTGGCCGAGAGAGCCCGTGGTATCCTGGGCTACCTTCAGAAGAGTGTGACCAGCAAGTAGAGGAAGGTTCTCCTGCCCCTCTACTCTGCCCTAGTGAGACCACATCTGGAGTGCTGGATCCAGTTCTGGGCTCCCCAACTCAAGAGGGACAGGAATCTGCTGGAGAGAGTCCAACAGAGACTGGAAGGATGATTAAGGGAGTTGAACACCTGTGTTATGAGGACAAGCTGAGACGCATGGAACTGTGTAGCCTGGAGAAGAGAAGGCTGAGAGGAGATCTGGTCAGTATTTACAAGGACCAGAAGGGGGAGCGGTAAGGAAAATGGGGTCAGTCTCTTGCTACTAGGGTAGGATGAGGGGCAATGGATACAAACTGGAACACAGAAAGTTCCACTTTGACACATGGAAAAACTCCTTTGCTGTGAAGGTGCTGGAGCACTGGAAAAGCCTGCCCGGAGAGGTTGTGGAGTCGTCTCTAGAGAGGAGGAGACTCCGCAACCCCCCTGCATGTGTTCCTGTGTGACCTGCCCTGCGTGATCCTGCTTTGGCAGGGAGGCTGGGCTCTATGATCTCCATAGGTCCCTTCCAGCTTCTCCCATTCTGAGTAGCTCTTTGATTCCCCGAAGCTGCAGAAGGCAGAACAGCCTTGCAGAACTGTTCTGTTCGCCTCTCTATGCACAGAGTATTGCAATCCTTATTGCCCAGGACTGCACCAGGCTGGCAGAGGGCAGTTTGGATAGTGGCAGTCACCTGAAAAATCATCACTCAGGGACAAATGGCATAGGAGCCCTGTCACAGAAACATAATAGCGTATCTCCTCAGGGCTGCAGATGAGCCAGCCTGACTCCAGATGCTGGAGTTTGTCAGCTAATGACGCTAGACTGAGAGTGGGACATCAAAAAGCAAAGCGTGGGAGGAAAGCAGCATGTGAATGGGCAGTCATTTGTTGGTCAATCAAGCAGCTGAGAAGAGGGAAAGACTGATGGAGGTTACTGTGTAGGCAGATGTTTCACATGTTATTTGTACAGCCGAACTATTGATTTGCTGCTGCTCTTGATGTTGTGTTGGGGTTTGTTTTTTTTCCCCCTAAATTAATGTTCCCTTCCTCTTCCTGTGGAAATTGTTTTTGTTTCAAACACGGGCTCGTAATTCGCAAAGGAGGAAGAGTAGTTTCTCAAGGGATACCAAAGAAGCAGCTTGTTTTTCCCAGTCTCAGAATTTGGATATCAGGCTTGAAGGCAACTTTTTCATAGAATCATAGAATCAACCAGGTTGGAAGAGACCTCCAAGATCATCCAGTCCAACCCATCACCCAGCCCTATCCAGTCAACCAGACCATGGCACTAAGTGCCTCAGCCAGGCTTTTCTTGAAGACCCCCAGGGACGGTGCCACCACCACCTCCCTGGGCAGCCCATTCCAATGGGAAATCACTCTCTTTGTGAAGAACCCAACCCTGCTGCTGCATGGGTTACCCTTGTCATTCAGCCAGGGTTATCCTCCTGGAGAATGGACTTCTGCAGCAGATCCCTCCGCAAGGCCTTATGGGCTGTAGAAAAGTTGCCAATATCTGAGGATATCCATGTGCTGTGCTAGAAGCCATATGCTGTGGTTGTCTCCATGCAACAGTTCACTGCCTCTTCCTAGCCCTTTGTGCTTAAGAAACACATTGTCATGGGCTTCCTCTCTCAAACACGGGAAGCCTTCTGCCAAGGTTCTCCTTGTTCTTGACTCTAAGCCATGGCTTTTTGCCCATCTAGCAAACTTCTAAAACAGCTCCTGACTTTCAGGCATTCTTTTCTGCCTTGCATCCACCCTCTGGTCAAATTCTCTTAATGATGAGAAGTTGAGTTCTGTGAAGCTCCAAATACAAGTATTACTAGTTAGGATTGTCCTTTCTTTGTTCATAATGAATGTAACCAGACTCTACAAGCCTTAGGCAAGTAACAGCTTGTAGTCCTAGAATTCATCTATTATTATCTGTTAGAATGAGTCTCCAAATAGAAAGCTGTCAAGTGCAATCTCCTTTTGGGGAAAAAAAGTTTTTAAAAAGAAATAAAGAAAAAAATAAAGAGGAAAAAAATTACCTCTCTGAAACTTGTTTTACTACCAGCTGCATGAGATCTTCCAAACTTAAGTTCCCTGTAATAATGCAATTTTCACTCTACAGTGCAGACAGGTGCTTTAGGAGTAATTCATCCTACTTTCTGGTTTGACTCAGTGTTTTATAGCAGACATCAACTCTTCATTCCTACTCACTTCCCAACATCCTTTCTGGAGTTTATCGTTTGCGTGTTTTCACACTCCTCCAGCTACTGATTATCTTTAAGGGGCTAGTAAAGGCTGCCACCCCTTCCCACCCCCCTCAGTCTTACCTACAAGAGCTACACCCTGACATTCAAAGATTTCAGTCACAGGAATCACCCTGTTAACACTCTGCAATGACAGCTACATCAGACCTCCTCTCATCAGTGAGACTTTCCAAGTCCTATTACACAATAACTATCCAGCCAGTACGAACACATCAGCTATTCAATTTCTTCCCTTCCCAGCCAGCTCCAGCACTGTTCAATTCAAACAGGACTTCCTGAGACTGAGCTACGTTTTCCTTCCCAGTATCCTTCATCTTTCACACCCTCTTAGTTGCTTCCCTAATTAGACCATCCCTTTCTCCTTTCTTACTCTATTTTCTTGTCTGAGGGGAAAGCAACACTGCAGCCCAGAGGTATGATAGCTGCTGCAGGAGAGCAGCTCTGTAGCCTCTGGGGAAGAGTTGCCTATGTGCCTACTTGAAGGTTTGGGGAGCTTACCTGACAGCAAAGCTGGTGAATGCTCTGTTCATCAGCACGGAGCAAAGATAATGGCTGTGCTTTTCTGCTGAGGCTGAACATTGTGCAAGACATGCATGGTCTGCTGGGCTACTCCAAGGACAGTAAAGCTGCGAGTGTGTAGTGTGGTTGTCTGTCCTTTGGGAGAGGCTTCAGCTCCACAGCTCAGCAGTGCCACTGCTTCATTAGGCAAGATGTGCGAATAAAGGGAACATAGAATGGCTTGAGTTGGAAAGGACCTTAAAGATCATCTAGTTCCAGCCCCCCCCTGCCACAGACTGGGACACCTTCCACTAGACCAGCTTGCTCAAAGCCTCATCCAGCCTGGCATTAAACACTTCCAGTGCTGAGGGAACACATAACTTCCAGTGTCTCAATCACCCTCACAGTAAAGAAAGTCTTCCTAACATCTGATATAAATCTACCCTGCTCTAGTTTAAAACCACTGCCCCTTTTCCTATCATCACATGCCTTTATAAAAAGTCCCTCTCCAGCTCTTCTGTGACTCCCTTCAAGCACTGGAAGGCTGCTATAAGGTCTCCCCAGGTTGAACAGACCCAAGTCCCTGAGCCTATCCTTGTAGGATAGGTGCTCCAGCCCTCTGATCATCTTTGTGGTGCTCCTGTGGACCCTCTCCAGTGTCCTTCAAGATCCATGTCCATCTTGTGTTGGGGGCTCCAAAGCTGGATGCAGTACCACACCTGTGGGGAGCAGAGGGGCAGAATCACATCCCTTGACCTGCTGGCCACACATCTTTGGATGCAGTCCAGGACATGGTTGGCTTTTTGGACTGCCAGTGCACATTTCCAGCTCATGTCAAGCACCCCCAAGTCCTTCTGCAGGGCTGCTCTCAATCCACTCATCACCTAGCCTGTACTTGTGCTGGGGATTACCCCACACAAATCCACGCTCAGCTGGCTGCAGCGACTCATCCACTGTGCGGCAGGACCCTGAGTCTTGCTCTGCTTTTCCAGGCTGTCAGCAGCTCCCTCTGAGGCAGCCAACACCATCTCTCTGCTCTGCTTGTAGTCTTTGTAGTTTCTCCAGAGCCCATGGGGGACTTAATGCCATTCCTAATACAGCACTGCCCAGGGCTAAGCAGCTTCTTGCAACATGATGCAAAATTATCAATTTGCAAATATACGTTCAGCTATAAACTGCCTGTGGTTAGAAGCATCCCCTGAGAGACGGTGCAAAATGTGTAATGCCTTACATCCTGCATAAGCAGGCAGTGGGGGAGCTTGTAGGGAGCCTCAAGGCAGCTGTGTAGAGAGGGATCAGGGACTAATCATGAGAAGGGGAAGAGGGTGGGACAGACCTGTGGGGAAGACAATGGCATTCAGTCCACCAGCCCCCGTCTGGGAGAAAAAGGCTTTCCTTTCCTCCCCTGCTTGCCAACATTGTGGCTCCCTGTGCATAAGATAGCAGAAAGGCTGCCTCCCCTACAGAGGCACCTTGGACCTACAGCAGTTAAACCTTCCAGTTGGTGAAACCCAAAGGGTGAGTGACATTTAGCCTTAGAAGTACAAACCGAGCAAGAATAAACACAGCAGCTGACAACTTGGTATCCCTGCATGCAGTTTCCATGCTGTTGGGATAAACAGGGTCTGTTTGGCTTCCTAGAAATCTGAACCATAAAATCATAGACTCATGGACTCATAGAATGGTTTGGATTGGAAAGAACCTCCAAGACCTATAGTTTCAACCCTCAAGTCCTTCTGAGTCCTCCTGAGATCTGCAGAAAATAGTGTTTGGGAAGTTTCTGGATAGGCTGTTGTGTCCTCAAAAGGCAGTTCTTCAAAGAGATAGCCACTGTTTCCTTGGCCTTCTGTATACTTTAGTAGCTGGTACTCTGCAGATAGGGTATGACCAAGACCCAGCTAGTGCCTGAGAGACATCACTGCTTGAGCTGCAGCACTGGCAGCACAGACTCTCAGATTGAATTTGCCACTCTGGATATTCAGTACAGTCTATTATATTCATAGAAACTTCCTTGAACTATTCAGTGGTATTTTAAAGTTTGTTTGTTTGTTTAGGGCTTGTTTTAGTCTCACTTTGGGAATATTTCAGCATGCAGGAAAAAAGAAATTTAGAGTTCATTCATTTTCCCCTCTCGTGCCTGCAAGTCAGCTCTTTGCAGTGGGATTTTTCAGAGCCTTACTATGTTTCTTTCCCCTCTTCTCTGTGGTTACTTGAATGAAGTGGCTCCCCAACTTCACATTTACATCTTTCACTTCTTTAAACACAGCTCCACTTGCCTTTAATTAGCTTCACAGAGACACCAGAATCTTCTGTGAGTGCTCACAGGCAATGATATCTAGTAACCCCTCAGAAACCTCCAAGAGAAATGAGCAAAGAGGCCAATGTGGATAATCCAGATTGTGGATTTAAGGCCACGAGGGATGGACAAACTACAGCTGGCAGTATAGTTAATCATCCAGCCTACCATCAAATTGTTTTGTTTCCTGCAATGGTTCTACTTTCTGACATTCTAGGTGACCAGAAGCTTGTTATTATGAAAAGAAGATATCTTCATTTGATGCAGGTGTTGATACTCCTTGAAAGCTTCCCAGTGAAGCAAATGAAGGCCACAGGCAGTTTTATTTATTTGTTTGTTACTATCTGTGGACTCTGACTTGGAAGAGCTGAGAAGATTTCAGCAGTTAATGTCCCCTAAGATTTGTGAATGGATGAAAGCATGGCTTTGTATCAATAGAGGTTGAGATCTGGGACTCGGGCTCCTCTGCTTTCTAATGGAGATGAAGCATAGGGGCTGAACAGAGAATCAACATTGCACTGTATTTTTACATCTGGCAACAGTCTGGGTCTGTTGATCTGAGTGACTTTGCAGCTGCTCACCCTCCTTTTCTGGGCATTAGACAATGGCAATAATAAAGACACTTCAGAGGACATGTTAATTAGCATCTACTCATTTTCCACCAAAGCAACCTCTTTATGACTTTGGATGCTGAATTCAGCTCCACACCTTCATAAGATGCAGAAGCTCTCAGGATGGTCCACATAAGCCTTAGGATTTCAGATCACTTTCAGAAGTTGGCTCTTAGAAGGCTAGTCTGAGACCTCAGCATGGAGCTGTTTGGTACTGCCCTGCTGCAGGACTAAAGCTTTAAGTAATGAATATACAACAGGAAAAATATAGCCTACACAGCTATCCTTGGTTATATGCAAAATAACTACAGAAAAGATCTGATATTTTCATGGTAATAGGATGTATGCAAATACCACTCCACAATAAGATGACTGTTGCTGGTTAAAAACATGCTTCCCCCCCCCCCACTCTCCCCCATAATATTATCCTAATGTTTGAAAATTCATTTTAAGAGAAAAAAATATGTCAAGCGAATTTGGCTGTGTGGGAAATTTGCATTTGAGCACCATTCTACATAAAAGTCCTTCCAAAGCCCTTGAATATAAATGAATCTAAGTTATTTCCATAACACGTTGTACCATTATGCCAATGAATGAAAAGCTCCTCCTAATACTGTCAATTTCTATTCCAGGTTGTGTAACAGGAGAGTAATCATCCTGCAAAAGTTTCCAGAGCAGGAATAAACCCCCCCCCCCCCCCAACACACACACACAGAGTGCTGTGAGTTAGCCTAATTTAAAAGGGATTTTACTTTATTCTTGTGCTGATAAAACTGCACCTCACTGGAAATATTTCTGCAGTGATGGAGAATTTCTGTTCATTACTTTGTGATCAGTCATAGAAGGTTGGGAAAAGAGACTATTTCTGACTTTTCCCCATCCAAAACAACAAGGCTCTGAGGTTTGTCAGTAAACAGAATCATAGAATTATTTCAGTTGGAAAATACCTCTAAGATCAATGAGTCCAACCTAACACCACCACGGCCATTAAACCATGTCCCAAAGTGGCATGTCCACACATGTCTTGAACACCTTCATGGACAGCGATTCCACGCTTCCCTAGGCAGCCTGTTCCAGTGCCTGTCCACTCTTTCACAAAAGAAGTTTTTCCTAATATCCAACCTAACCCTCCCTTGGCACAGTTTCCTGCTTTTCCTCTCATCCTATCACCAGATGCTAGGGGGAAGAGACCAACGTCCATCTCACTCCAGTCTCCTTTCAGGGAGCTGAAGAGAGCAATGGGGTCTCCCCTCAGCCTCCTCCAGACTAAACAACCCAGTTCCCTCAGCTGCTCCTCACCAGACCTGTTCTCCAGACCCTTTACCAGCTTTGTTGCTCTTCTCTGGACAACACTCCAGGACCTCAGTATCCTTCTTGTAGCGAGGGGCCCAAACCTGAACCTAGTATTCAAGGTATGGCCTCAGCAGTGCTGGGTGCAGGGGCACGATCTCTTCCCTACTTCTGCTGGCTACACTATTGCCAGGCCAGGATGTTGTTGGCCTTCACAGCCTCCTGGGCATACTGCTAACTCATGCTCATACGGCTGTTAACCAGCACCCCCAGGTCCTTTTCTGCTCAGCATCCTTCCACCCACTCTGCCCCAAGCCCGTAGCATCACATGGAGTTAGTGTGACTCAAGTGCAGGACCAAGCACTTGGCTTTGTTAAACCTCATACAATTGACCTATCCAGTTCTCTGTGCAAAACCATCCTACTCTCCAGCAGATCAACACTCCCACCCAATCTGATGTCATTTGGAAACTTATGGATGGTGCTCTCAGCTCCCTCTTCCAGATCTTTGCTAAAGGTATCAAAGAGAACTGGCCCTGGTTCTGGGCCCTGGGGAACACCAGCTTTGTTTGCCAGACATCACCTGTGATGTACTCAGTATGTTCTCCCATATAAGAAGCAACAACATTATCCCTGGAAGGCACTTATTAATGGTGTTTCATGTAATTCGGAGCTATAATCATTACAATTTTGAGATATGCTCCTACCCATTAGTCTAAAACTCAAATCAGGAAAGCTATTTAATTTGTATCTCTAGCTGAAATCACCTGCATCCTGAATTATTAAATGCCATTTTCTGTATAACAATGCTAAGTCCAAGCTTGTTTTATAGCCTCTGGTGCTATTCTGTCAGAAGTTCAGCTCTGGTGAATCAGCTTAGCCTACTTGTAGGTCCCAGGGATGAAGAAAATATAGGGAACTTTAAGTCTGCCAGCACAAGACTAGATATATTATCTTAGCCCTGCAACCTCAGTTCTGCCTTGCAGCTTAAGAAGCTGGGATTAGGACTTTGTGAGTGTTAGGAGACTTGGGGAAATGGCAACTTTCTAAACGTTTATTGATTAGCTCACTTTAACCTTCCTTCCTGCAGACTCTCTTTAAGTTCCAGATAAATTTCTTTTCTCCATTAAATTTGGTTCTCCGCAGAGACATCATTTCTCTTTGGAGTTTTATTTCACTTATTTAACTGTCATTTACTCTTGTTGTTCATTCACTCTATTACTCCATTTTCTACTTCTTTTTTTTCTTCTATTACTATTAAGTCTGCAAATCCTAGCACTCCAAACTCACCTTCAAAGACTTATCCCTGAGGCAAATGAGAAATCCTGTCGTCTGGGAAGTCATTCAACCAGGACACAGAGAGCCATTCCAAGCTTACACTTGAACAAGATGTGATAAACTCTTCCACCAGATGACTGAGGAAATGGTTGCCTCCACTTTGGGGGAACCTGGTAGTGTAGTTTAGGGTAAACATTTACTCATTTTTCATAACTACCATAAGAGGGGAGCTTGCTGACTTTTTAAATAATCACTGCTATGAGCCCTAGACAACTTCTTGAGCAAAGCAAGGATAGTGAGAGGATGAGGGCTGAAGAATCCAGGAAGGATTCTACAATAGAGCCTCCCCATAGCAGTGCTGGAGGCAGCTGCCCATCAGCCAAAAGGCCATTTCTTGTCTAGCATTTCTGGATGTAAGGTCAGCTGTCTCAGCAATGCTGTCTCCAAAGTTTGATCTCAGTTCTTCTCTTTGCTGCAGAAGTGCAAGGGAGAGACTCTGTTCACCCTCTTCCACCACTATTCTCCTGTTCCTGACCAGGAGGATGCCTATCTCAAATATCTCTTCCCTTCAGCCAACACCAAGGAATCAGGCCTACAACCAGCCTGCATTCCCAAAGGGAATATGAGGAAACTCTGTTCTGGTGCCACAATAAAGCTCCCAGTACTCAGCATTTTACCAGGTAGTGTCTTCTTCTTAAGTCTCAGCAATCTTCTTATCTCTGCATACATTAACCTTTTGGCATAAATCTCTTTGTATGTAAACTCTCTTTTGTGGGCCAGATGGCCTTTGTGTGTATTTTAGCACTACTGACAACAATCTGGGGACCTGGACAGAAATCTAACTGCTTTTCACGACTTGTATCTGCATTTTAATGACGTAAGGCTTCTAAGAATCATCTATGACCAGATCAGCAAGGTTGGTCAGAGTTGTCTGAAGAACAACAACAAAGATAAATAATGGGGGGATGTTCATAAAGAGGAGGAAGGTACATGACACCCAGACTGTGCACCATCTATCATTGCTTCTGCTATGCTTTTTAAAAGGAAATTGAAAATGGGATTACTTTTGCATAAAGATCTCTTCCAGTCAGCATCATGTGTTGCTCCTAGGAGAGATCATCACCACAAAACCTATCAAGTGTCAGAAAGATCTTAATCAGGATAAAAACACCTTGAAAAATATTTGGGGTTTTTTTTTCTAAATCTTTATCTGTCTGAAAGGGACAGGTAGGAATTCTGATGTGTTAAAAAAAATAGATTAAATTAGAAAACAAAAGTAAATTAAAGCTTTGACTACCTGAAAAGAAGCCCAAACAAAACCCAGTGCTGGAGTACCCCAAGGTCTGATTTGTTAAAATCATTTCAGTTTAATGCTAAATTATCTAGATTTGTTTTTTAAGGCAATACAAGTAAGACATGATCCAGAAAAAAAGGAAGCATATATTTGTTTAGGTTATTCACTTAGACATTTCCTGCAACTCAGCAGTTTGTAAGCATCAAAATGGGTCCCATCTGCATTGAGCTTCTGACCTGCAATATAGCTATAAAGATACCTTTGAGATTTGCCTGTTCTCCTGGAGCTAACCTGCTGGCTTGTTTCCTGATTTTTTTTTTTTTTTTTTTTGAGGAACATGATATGCATTGCATGATAAACACCACAGAGAAGGCTTCCTGGAGAAAGCTCTGTCTCAAAAAGTGGAATAGTGACATTTTAAATGCCAAGGATTATCAACAGGTGGAAAATAATAAGTTAAGATATCGCTCCGTTGGGATTTCTTTAATGCCTTTAATCCAGCAATGAAAATTCAAGACAGATGTGCATAGTTGGGAAAAAAAATTCTAGGTGAATCCTTTCAACAGCTATTCTTCTTGAAGAGTGTTTAATAGCCATTTGCTTGATGTGCACAGACACCTAAAAGCGCCTGGAAAAATAAAGAGGGTTCTTATTTCTAACATGATCACAATTGCAATTACTACAGATGCTATGGGAGAGCTCATACTCATGAGATCTGTGGACTGATGCCTTAACTGAAGAAGTCCAGAGGAGATGAAATAAACAGTGACCTGTTTCAATGCCTGACCACTCTTTCAGGAAAGAAATCTTTCCTAATATACAACTTAAACCTCTCTTGGCACAGTTTCCTGCCTTTTCCTCTCATCTTATCATCAGACGCTAGAGAGAAGAGACCAACCTCCATCTCACTCCAGTCTCCTTTCAGGGAGTTGAAGAGAGCAATGTGGCCATCCCTCAGCCTCCTTTTCTCCAGACTAAACAACCCCAGTTTCCTCACTGCTCTTCACCAGACCTGTTCTCCAGACCCTTTACCAGCTTTGTTGCTCTTTTCTGGACAACACTCCAGGACCTCAGTATCCTACTTGTAGTCAGGGGCCCAAACTTGAACCCAGTATTCAAGGTATGGCCTCACCAGTGCTGGGTGTAGGGGAACTAGGTGTATCCTTTCAACAGCTATTCTTCTTGGAGGGTGTTTAATATCCATTTGCTTGATGTGCACAGACACCCTAAAGTGAACTCCATCTTGCAACCAGTTTCTAACCCACCTCACTGTCCACTCTTCCATCCCACACTTCCTCAGCTTGCTCATTGAAACGTCATGGGAAACAGTGTCAAAGGCCTTGCTAAGGTCAAGGTAGACTACATCCACTGGTTTCACTGAGTCTTCCCATTCTGTTATGAAATCATAAAATGCTGTCAGGTTAGTTAAGCATTATTTCCCCTTGGTAAATCCATGCTGACTACTCCTGATAACCTTCTTCTCTTCCAAGTCAAGAACTCCTCCTGTCATCCAGCCTAGACCTCCCCCAGCACTACTTGAGACTGTGTTCCCTCATTCTGTTGATGGTTGCCTGGGAGAAGAGACCAACCCCTACCTGGCTACAACCGCCCTTCAGGTAGCTGTAGACAGCAATGAGGTCAGCCCTGAGCCTCCTCTTCTCCAGGCTAAACAATCCCAGCTCCCTCAGCCTCTCTTCACAGGGCTTGTGCTCCAGGCCCTTCACCAGAGTCATCACCCTTCTCCAGTATGTCCCTGTCCTCCTTGAACTGGGGAGCCCAGAACTGGACGCAGTACTCCAGATGTGGACTCACTATGGCAGAGTAGAGGAGGAGGTGAACTTCCCTCAATCTGCTGAAAGCATTAATGCTGAGAGCACTCTCTTCTTAATGCTGAGAGCAGACTTGTTTCCTGGGTGGCTTTTAAAAGAGGAAGTTTGAAGGGCAGCAGCATGTCTGCATGAGAACTCAGGGCAGGGCTTGTCAAATGATGGGAGTCCTTCTGCCCTGCAATGATTTCCAGCATCACTTGATGCTCTGCCTTCAATGCTCAGCCCCATTAGCATGCATGCCACCTGTACACATTTTATTTGAAGAGGTAATGTAGAAGCAGAAAATGCATTGGATCTTTGCTTGTGGAAAGAAGACTGTGTGCTGTTCAATGCATTCAAATTAGTCTGCCTTTATGGACAGCAGTCCTCCTTCTGTGATAAAAGGCAGAGTATTTATCAATGTTCTTCTTCCCTGTTGCTATTCAGTCCTTTATGAAACACAGCCTGAAAACATCTGCTGAAACTTTCTTCCCCTTGCAATTTACCTGTTTAAAGTAAAAAGGACTTTGGATAGAGCTAAAGTATTTTCTTAGTTCTTTGTTAAGAGTGACTTTGCTTTCCCAAGGCTGAATTCTTTCTGCAGCTCACTGCTTTCCTTTCTGAACATGTAGTTCCAAGACTTCCTTTTTTTAACCAAAGAAGATTCACCTGGGGACTGTCTCCTAGGAGATTTAGATGAAGATTTAAGTAGAACGTCACATTTTAATCAGATTTATGCACTTTGCATACAAATAAATTATCATGTAACAAGGAAGGTCTTTCTATTAACAAGAAAATGTATTAATGTCAAAATGGAAAATACTGGCACAAGAGGCTGGCAGACATTTAGAGCTTATTTAAAATTAAAGTGATCAACAAGTTGTCAGTTATTGCAGAGTAGAAATCTGATTTAAAACCAATTCTAGTCTAATGCAATATCACTAACATCGTTATTAGCCAAGAGGGCAAATAGTAGCCTGGGGTGCATCAAGAAAAGTGTGTCCAGCAAACACAGAGGGGATCTCCTCCCTCTCTACTCTGCCCTGGTGAGACCATACCTGGTATACTCTATCCAGTTTTGGGCTCCCAGTTCCAGAGAGACAGAGATCTACTGGAGAGAGTCCAAAGGAGAGCTACAAGGATGATAAAGGGACTTGAACAACTCTCCTACGATGAAAGACTGAGACCTGGAGCTGTTTAGTCTGGAAAGAAGGTGGCTGAGAGGGGACCTTATTAATGTCTGTGAATATCTGAGGGGTGGGTGTTAAGATGATGGCAACAGGCTCTTTTTGGTGGTACCCAGTAATAGGATAAGGAACAAAATGTGTAATCTGAAACACAGGAAGTTCCATCTCAACATGAGGAGAAACTTCTTTCTTGTGAGGGTGCTGGAGCACTGAAACAGGCTGCCCAAAGAGGTTGTGGAGTGTCCTACTCTGGAGACTTTCAGAACCTGCCTGGATCTGTTCCTGTGTGACCTGCCTGAAGTGATCCTTCTTTGGCACAGGACTTGGACTCAATGATCTCTGGAGGTCCCTTCCAACCCCTACCATTCTATGATTCTATGATTATCTGCAAAACAAGGCAATGAGTAGTATTTATGTTGTGAGACAGTTCTGCATACAGCACACTAAGCAGGTAAATACAGAATAAACTAATTGACCCAAACCTAAAATTCCTGATTGTTTGGGGTTTGGGTTTGTGGGGTTTTTTTTTTGCTTTCATTGTGTTTTGTTTTCCATTTAACAAAAAAGATTCTGTTAGTTAAGTAAAAAGACTCTACTGATAGAAAAACATTAAAATAGCATCAATCTGTGAAAAGGATTTAAAGGATGCTAGAGATTTTGCTAGCATGTGGGTGATGAAATTGCCATTACAGGGTTTTTTTTCCCTACCTGGTTTGTTGGGTTTTTTTATGATCTGTTCCTAAGTACAGTTGGATTAAAAAGGGATTTCATTTTGAATTGCCTGTTTTCCCTCTGCAAAAAAAAATTGGCTCCTTTTGCTTGCTGCAGTTTTAAACAAAAACTCTTCTGAAGAGGAATTCCAACTCTTCCAAATCACATTAGGAAGGAAGAAGTTGGTATCCAAAGGCCAAGCTGCCACTATTTCTTTCTGATGACTCTCATTTAGCAGCCATTAAAATGCAAATAGAACTATGATTTTCAGATCACAAAATTAACATTAACAGCTGGAATGATTGATTAAAGGTCATGGCAACTGTATAACTTAATTTCTTACATAATTGTGTTCGGTTTTCTGCAGATTGTTTGGATTTGTGAATTAATTTTAGCTGTTGCTGAACACTGGCAGGTGCATTTATTGGTCTCTCATTTTTGTTAATATCTTCCTGTCTGAATGATTCCCTTCTTTCCAAGAACCAGAAGAGTACCCAGAGGGGACACTCCAGAATTACTGTTTTCAACTAACAGGTTTTGCAGCATGTGTCTTGGTTCTAGTTTAAATTTCCCAGAGACTCAAATGTAGTTAATAGAACCAGTAACAATTAATAGAATCATAGAATCATAGATCCTATCTGAGCAGGTCATCTTAGATTTGGATTGCTTTAAAAGATGAATAAGGCACAGGTAGAGCAACTTTCATACTGCTTTTGAGTCAAGACATTGGTAGGATGAGAAAGGAAGGATTTCACACAATGCCTGCCTGTACAGTTCCTTAGATATGCAGAATGAAACTCAGCTGAACTTCTTATTCAACAGCAAGAGCCAGAGTCATTTTTCAAAAGCTCTCAGAGCAAGATCTCCAAATACTCACTACCCACAAATGCAGCCAGAATTTCAGAAGAATCCAGCTCAAATGTTTGAGCTTTTTGGGCTTGTTTGTTTTTTTCATCTACGTGCTTAATTCAGTGCTCAACTGGAAGCCCATCTGAAAAACCAGGTCCCTGTGACAGGTACTAAGCATTTCTGAAAATATGACCCTAGTGAATATGATTCCAGGCCAGAGAGAGTCTAAGGTGGCAAAGCTTGTACCTGACCTCACTCCCATAGACCAGGGAGAAGTTGATGTCAGCTCCAGTCTCCAGTAAGAGCTCCATTCACTGTCTTCACTTACAATCATAGAATCATAGAATCAGTCAGGGTTGGAAGGGACCACAGGGATCATCTAGTTCCAACTCCTCTGCAATGGGGAGGGACGCCTCACACTAGATCAGGCTGTCCAGAGCCTCATCCAGCCTGGCCTTAAACACCTCCAGGGATGGGGCTTCCATCACCTCCCTGGGCAACCCATTCCAGGCTCTCACCACCCTCATGCTGAAGAACTTCTTCCTAACACCCAGTCTGAATCTACCCATTTCCAGCTTTGTTCCATTCCCTCCACTCCTGTCACTCCCTGACATTCTAAAAAGTCCATCCCCAGCTTTCTTGTAGTCCCCCTTAAGATACTGAAAGGCCACAATAAGGTCATCTCAGAGCCTTCTCTTCTCCAAAGTGAACAGCCCCAACTCCCTCAGTCTCTCCTCCAGAGCAGAGGTGTTCCAGCCCTCTGATCATCCTCATGGCCCTTCTCTGGACATGTTCCAGCACATCCATATCCCTCCTGTAATAGGGACTCCAGAACTGGATGCAGTCCTGAGTCAGTCCCAAGTCTGCCTGCTCAGACATGCAATTGTTGTATCTTTTGGAAGCCAGGTGAAATTACCAAAATATTCCAACCTTTGGAAGGATCACAGGAGTGTGTCTGTCCAAAATCAGGGTGAGACAAAGTGGCACAGGGATAAAATATGACATATTTTTCATACTACTTTCCTTGGCACCACAGGAGACAAACCTCTTTCAGTAACACTGAGGTATTCTGCCCTGACAAACATTTGGGGTTTGGAAAATTGCAAGGCTGTGCCCCACTCCCTTCCTGGGGCAAAGAGCAACTTCTGAGGCTTCTGCTCTCTCTACTGGAGTTTGCTCTAAGTATTGGAGAAGGTTTATGGAGCACATGGGAGGCAAAGAGCCTGGGTTGTGTGTGCCTGAAGGCCACTTTCAATCCCCTACTAGGCTTTTGAGACCTATGTTGTCAGCAGTAAGTTAAGAAGTCCCCCACATGTGGGATGATGCTGCATAGTTTTTTATTTTTGTAGGCTTCTGCAGCCCTTCAAGTATGAAGGTTTAGCTGTAAAAATCCAGGGCACTTCAGCAATACCCAAAGGTCTAATTGTTGTTAAAATCAGGAAACAGAGAGGCTGAAATTACCCTGCTCAGGCAAATGAGAGCAAACAGGAATTAGAACGGTTAGTTTTCCACAGGCAGACAAAAGGACTGAAATGAAATTAGCCTTTAAAGTTTTGTCACAGATGGAAGGATAATGAGTCCTTTTCTGTTTAAATGAACTGAGTGTTCCCACAGCAAAAGTCTCATCTCAAAGCCACATCGCTGCTCTTGTAGTCATTATTCTCTGCTACCCACCTTCTGAGATGGCTCATATGTGGAGGGAGAACAGAGTATCTTGACACGTATGAGAAGTGGATTTTACCTTGTGGGTTTACAACTAGCACTTGTAAAAACCTGAACTTCTGCCCTTGCAATTCTTTGTTTGCCAGTCAAATACAGATTGCATGAGGAGCATGACAAAAGCTGTCCCATAGCCATTGTCCACATAGCATTATCCCAGTACAGAAGGACTGTCTCTAGTGAGGAGAAGGTAATTATTTTCAGGCACACTGAGTCTTGATTTCTACAGCAAAATTGCTAAAGGGGGGGGCATCAATATAGGCTATCACCAGCTTGACTGCTCCCACATCCTGTCCTTCAGGTCTGTCAGATGGGATCTTGTTGGGTTACACAATGTTATCATGGATAAACCAGCCTCTCTTCATGTGAAATCCAAATAAATGAGTTAGCATTAACATCTAAAGAATCCCATCCTTTATAAAGGGAAAATTATATTCTTGTGCACACTTTTTATTAGGTAGCTGTCAGAGAATGGTAGTAAAGTAGCACAGTGGCTTCAGCTGACATCAGTGTAGCTTTATAAACCTATCTCACTTTATACCTGTTGTAATATATAAGAGAAAAAAAATGAAGTCTTTGAAATTTTTTTTTTTTAATACCAGTTATCAATATATAGGGAGAATTGATCTGCATAAAACCAGCTTTGAATTCTTAAAGGACTGCAGTTAGTGGACAAAAGGACATCTAATTTTGCCTACCTGGAAATACTTGACCAAAAAACACCTGTGAAAAATGTGCTACCTGGCTTCAGAATGTTGTGGGTTTTTTCTTGCAGCAAACAAAAGACAGTGAAAGCACCTAAAAGCACACCTGAAAAGAGATGGTTTAGAGATGAAATTGTCATTGCAAGGTATGGGAACTGTCCTGGATAACAGAATTTTCTCTTAAGTGCAGAGCAATGCTTTGCCCACTACCAGTACATTTGTAAAATGTCATAGAATCATGGAATCAGCCAGGTTGGAAGAGACCTCCAAGATCATGCAGTCCAACCTATCACCCAGCCCTAGCCAATCAAATAGATGACCTCCAAGATCATCCAGTCCAACCTATCACCCAACCCTAGCCAACGAACTAGACAGCCTCCAAGATCATCCAGTCCAACCTATCACCCAGCCCTAGCCAGTCAACCAGACCATGGCACTAAGTGCCTCATCCAGGCTTTGCTTCAACACCTCCAGGTATTCATTTTAAGAATCATCCCAATGTACTGAAAATGTTCTTTTGGCTTAATCCATCTGAGTAAATGATTCCTCATTTGTAAAAAAGGCCATTAAAAAAAATAAGCTCAGGCTAAAATGATGCAAAAAGGTGCAGTTATATATATATAGATAGATATGTAGATATTTGAACAACTGGAAGGATTAATTAGCCAGTAGTAGAGCAGTCTTGTAAAGCCAGAAATATGGATGATTCAGATTCAGAAAGAGAAGATTTTAATATCCTAATATGAAATCAAATAACCTTTTGATATGCCTGTTGACAATGCTCCTTTTTCTTTAGTCACAATTTTGCTAAGTTGCAGTAGTACTGAGCCCTTGGCAAAAACGTTCCCTTCATTATGTAAGTGATAAGTAGTCGTATTATTATTATTCATTGAGATTCCCTGAATGGTTTTATTCCTGCAAGCACCTGCTTGCTTTGAAATATGCTTTTCCTTTTGTTTTGCCAATATATTCAGTACCTGTGGGTTTTCTGTGTACGTGGGGGAAAGTTCTCATCTGGCAGGCATTTGGGTGGTTTATTGCTTTTCTTCAATACTCTTACATATTTCATCTGCACTCCTGCAATATTTCTCTTTCTAATTGAATTTATAAGTTGGAAGTACAAGTGCACTTACAGGATGCCTTATACATATCACCATCTTGCTGCTACTTGCTTTCAATTAAGATTAAAAGCCTGTATTTATTTTTTTGTGTGTGTTGCTGGTTCACATTTCTGGAATTGCTCACATTTTCATTTCAAGCTTGGAGAGGCTTCTGACTGAAGCCTCGCAACCATTCCAGAAAGAAACAAAGACCATAAAGTATAAATAACTTGCCCAAAATGACAGGCAAGTGGAGGATCAGACTTGAGATTAGATGGCCTGGTTTCAATCCCACCCCACTGAAGCCTGCAGATGATCTGCCATTGATTTCCTTTGGCTTTTGACCAGGCTCTGTATCATCTCACTCTGGTTTCATACGGTTCATTACTTTATTCTTGCTAGGGGTTATGAACTTCACTCTTTACTGACACCAGAGTTAGTGCATGCCTGTATTATGAGAATCTTCAACTACCAAGTTAAATAAATACATTTTTAATCCATCCTTGCATGGATGGAAACAACCCTGGTTTAAATGGAGGGTACTGCAACCAGGTAATGTAGGAGTGTGCATTTATGCAAAAGGTTGTTGAAGCTTTTGTTCACTCTGCTGGTAGTTCTGAGGCTGATCCTTCCTCTGATTGCCAAACTATTCTTGTAAGCAGAGAAGATATATGGATTTTTTTTCTCCCCTTTTCTTTGACTATGGATTTCTTGAATACAGGTATTATTTCAAATACCATACTAAATATTTCCTCTAGAATAATCCCCTGTCTGAAGTTCATGCTTGAAAATTCCACAGAAGGGATTCACTGTTTGAAATGTCATCTTCTGACTCTTTAGATTGAGCATATAGTTCCTTTGAGCATGTTTTTATGCCATGACTACATGCTAGAACTTTTAGACTACTGTTTCTACTTTAAACATCAGGACAGGCTGCCCAGGGCGGTTGTGATTATCTCCCCCTCTGGAGATAATCAAAATCTGCCTGGACACATTGCTGTGTGATCTGGTATAGGCAATCCTGCTCTGCAGGGGGGTTGGACTGTGTGATGGTTTGGAAGTTACCCACCTCCACACACAATAAAATCACCCAGACTAGACTCAACCATCTGGAAGTTAAGGAATGAAGCTTTATCTTCACAGCTTAGCACAATATACAAGCAGATATTTACAATATATTACAAATCTATGCAGCTATATACAGAAATATGCAAGTTAAAAGTAATACAGAAACACAACACCCCTCCCAGAAAATCAGAGTCTTTAGAAGGGGCTCCAGACCACCCTTCTTTCCATCCTTTCTTTCCACCCCTCTATCTTATCCCAGAGTCTGCCTTGCATGTGAGGTGAGTTGGGAGGATCAGCAAGGGGGGTTAGAAGCAGAACGAGTAGTTGGATTACACAGATCCAGGCAGAGCAGCAAAAGCCCAGGGAGAAAAGCACAGACACCAACTCCAACAGATAGAGACTCTCACACTGTCTTATCTATGTTTGTGTCCTTGTTTTCATACATCTCAGCAAGCCTATGAGTGAAACAGACATCACCACTGATTCCTTTTCACAGCCTATCATCTAATTCTTCTCATTAAAATATCCCAATTGGCTTCAAAGTACCACAGACTGGATGAGTTTTCGAGGTCCCTTCCAGCCCCTGGCATTCTGTGCTGCTGTGAAATGCTCACATTTTTCAAATTCAGTATTTGTTTTACTTCTGTATTTATTCATCAGCTTATGAAAACTGCCTTTTAACAATGAGCTTTCAGTGACCAATCTTGCCAGAAAGTTTGGCAGCTGAAGTTTCGATTTTGAATGATTATCCCAGCTGGAAGGTTTTAAATAAAGCCTAAACAGTTGTATAGTAAGGGTGTTAATACAGATTGAAAAGGTTTAGGGCTATTTACCCAATCCTCTTTGTTATGTGAAGCACCAAAACCACTATTAGAGATGATAGATTTCCACTCTGGCTCTGAGACAGGGGACGTTTTATTGAAGCAGATCCCTCTGCAGTATGAATTATAGAAGTGTATCAGAAATATAACTGAATCTTTTGACATCACAGGAATGTGATAAATGTGATTAGATTCCTCTTTTCTGTCTAAAATAGGGCACTTGTACAAGTTAGAGAAACTAAAAGCTTTATGCAGCTCTATGTTGGGGAATATAGACAGTGATGACATTAAATCATTCTTTTTTTCATAGTGGTTCTTATATTTGGGGGGGGGGGGGGGGGGAAGTGTTTGTGAGTGAGAGAGAAAAGAGACAGGGAGAAAAGAGAGAGATTCTGCAAACATTTGTTTCAAAGCCAGCAAACCTCCTGTGTTTTATGCTTGTGTTGTAACTTCTTTGAAGTTCAGACTATCACTCAGTTGTATGTTTTCACTGGAATTCGAACACTGAAAGAATATTGAGTAGCACTGTCACAAACCCAGTTATTATTAAGAGTGATAACAAGCAATCCTAAATTTCATTCATATGATTTGCCAGCCTGACATGTTTTGCTGACAGTAAATATTCATGTAGTCAAGCTTCCCTTCCACTGATGCTCAAAACATTGAGTTTTCACCTTTGAATTCTGAGATACTCAGAAAACAAACAGATAAATCACATTTAAGTTTGATTGTTATAATTTTCCTTGACGTGGTTGATTACCTAAGTCACTCAATCCCTGAACAGAAGCAATGCATGTGACTTACATAATTAACACCAGGCTGGGAAGCAGTAAATGTTTGCAGTACCTCCTTGCGAGCTAATCCAACACACAAAAGATTTGGGGAAGAAATTCTTGACTGTTGAAAACATACAATAAAGCAGACCTCTCTTTCTCTCTTTTGTTCCCTGATCTTTCTCTGCATTAACAGGAAGGCTGTAGAGCTAGCCATAAAGTAGTCAATCACCCTTCTAATTTGCTTCAAAGTTTTAAAACAACAAGGTCTCTCCGTGTTGCTTAATAAAGGCTGAGCTCCCAAAGGAGCCTGTGTCTCAACCTTGCAATTGGCAGGGGCTAGGAGCCACGAAAGCTGTTTGAAAAGAGGCAGCTGCTGCCATCACAGAACCTACCATGACCAGCTGGTCCCATTATGCAAACAAGAGTGTCCCTCGGCAAAGCAATCCAACAGGCTCCAGAGTCTATGGCTGTATTTCAGCTGGTGACTTTGAAGGAATAATAATGTCTTCTTTAACAGGTTGCTGAAAGGAAAAGGGGAGCTGTATGGCTTTCTTCTAGCCCCTCTCCAGTCTTGGCAGGTGAACGTTGCTCCAACCTTTTGCTGGAACAAAGACCTATTCATTGCAGGCATCAAAGGGGTGTCCTGCAAAGCCAGCAAGGAGTACATGCTGGTCTGAGGAGTGAAGTGTCTTTGGAGAGCCTCAGCTCTGACTATAGCCACAGTGATCTCTTCATTTTCTCATGAGAAATACCTTAAAACCATTTCCCTCTCCTCTGAGGCTCTTACAAAGTTGCTAACGAGAACTGCAAATGTGTGATGATCGACCTTCCCCAGGCCCATCAAATCCCAGACAAGCTGATATAAGGGCAACATCTTAGTGGAGCAGTGAGACAGCCCCCCCCCCCTCCCTCAGTTTCCAGTATGCAAATTAATGCAAATAATAAAAGTAACAGTGGCAATAAAGAGCATCATTGGGATGCAAATCTCAGCAATGTAGGAAAAGAAACAGCAAGATGTTGTAAAGGTCTGGGCTCACTGAACATGAACATTTAACAAGGCCAGCTGCAGGGTTCTGCACTTTGGCCACAACAACCCTGAGCAGCACTACAGGCTGGGGACAGAGTGGCCGGAGGGCAGCCAGGCAGAGAGAGACCTGGGGGTACTGGTAGATAGTAGGCTGGACATGAGCCAGCAGTGTGCCCAGGTGGCCAAGAAAGCCAATGGCATCCTGGCCTGTATCAAGAACAGTGTGGCCAGAAGGACAGGAGAGGTTATTCTTCCCCTGTACTCAGCACTGGTCAGGCCACACCTTGAGTGCTGCGTCCAGTTCTGGACCCCTTAATTTAAGAAAGATGTTGAGGTACTTGAATGAGTCCAGAGAAGGGCAGCAAGGCTGGTGAGGGAGCTCGAACACAAATCCTGTGAGGAGAGGCTGAGGGAGCTGAGATTGTTCAGCCTGGAGAAGAGAAGGCTCAGGGCAGAGCTCATTGCTGTCTACAACTACATGAAGGGAGGCTGTAGCCAGGTGGTTTTGGTCACTTCTGCCAGGCAACCAGCAACAGAACGAGGGGACACAGTCTCAAGTTGTGGCAGGGAAGGTCTAGGCTGGATGTTAGGAGGAAGTTGTTGGCAGAGAGAGTGATTGGCATTGGAATGGGCTGCCCAGGGAGGTGGTGGAGTCGCTGTCCCTGGAGGTGTTCAAGTAAAGCCTGGATGAGGCACTTAGTGCCACGGTCTGGTTGATTGGCTAGGGCTGGGTGCTAGGTTGGCCTGGATGATCTTGGAGTTCTCTTCCAACCTGGTTGAATCGATGATTCCATGATTCTATGGCTGTCTTTTTCCTGACTAAAACTTTTTTTCCTAACAATCCCCAAAATTCCATGAGTATGGTTATCAGAGTTGCCCTCAAGATTCATTCAGTGGCTTCAACAGAGCTGTTGGCAAATCCATCCTCAGCATAATTTAGTACAAAAGGATTGAATTGCTATCAAGAATCAAGATGCAAATTCCTTACACAGAGTAAGACTAATCAGCAGAAGATTTTGCCTCTCAGATCACTCCTCAGACAGGCCAAAGCTGGGAATGGAAAAGAAAATTAATCCTGGCATTTCAATGTTAGCAACAGGATAGGACAGTGAGAGGTAAAAATGTGAGCTGATCAGGGAAGGTGTTTGGTTTGTTTATATATCATGTGGCACCTCACAGAAAAGCAGGATCAAAAGCTGATGGAGCTTTCAGGAGCTCCTGATGCATCAGCATCCTGCTGATGGAGCTTTCAGGAGCCACTGTGATGGAGCTTTCAGGAGCCACTGGAGCACTATCACCTGGCTCTTCCAGGCCATCAATCCAGTTCTGCTGCCACTTAAAACACCCCAATACAGGCTGTGAATGTGTACACTGATTATGTTTAATGCCAGGTTCTCCAAAGAGTTTTCTCTCTGGTTTAAGGGGAAAACAAAAGTGACTACTCTATGATGGAAATAATCAGGCCTATTTCTTGGGGAAGGATGTCACCAGAACCATACAGGGCTCATAACAACTGAAGTAGCATCTTCATTTCACAACCCATTCAAATAAAGCTATTTGCCTGAAACTAGCAGTGGAATTATGGACAAGGACCATAGAATAGTTTCAGTCAGAAAAGACCTGTAAAATTGAGTCTGATCATCAACCTTTCAGCAACCTGATTGAGATGAGGATCACAGAATCACAGAGTTATTGTGGCTGGAAAAATCCTTTAAGATCTTCAAATCCAACCACCAATCCAGCACAGCCAGGTCACTACTAAACCATGTCCCTTAGCACCACACAGCTTTTCAATTCCTCTAGGGATGATAATTTAATTTCCTCGGCCTGTTTTAGGGCTTGACAGGGAAGAAGTTGTTTCCAGTGTCCAACCTAAACCTCCCCTGATGCAACTTCGATGGGTACAAACTGGGATGTAGAAGGTTTCACCTCAACATGAAGAGAAACTTCTTTACAGTGAGGGTGACAGAGCACTGGAACAGGTTGCCCAGAGAGGCTGTGGAGTCTTCCTCTCTGGAGACTTTCAAAACCTGACTGGATATATTCCTGTGCAGATTACCCTAAGGGTATCCTGCTTTGGTAGGGAGGTTGGGCTGGATGGTCTCTGGAGGTCCCTTCTAACTTCAAATGTTCTGTAATTCAGGTTGTTTCCTCTTGTTCTGTCACTTATTACTAGGCAGAAGAGGCCAAACCCCACCTTCTGCCTAGTAACAAGTCTCTGCCTACTGCAGAAGAGCTAGGCTAGATGATCTTTAAAGATCCCTTCCAACCCAAACCATTCTATGATTCTATACAGTAATTTTCCCTGCTTTCATATGAGAAATAGTTCTTCAGATCCAAAAGAAAGCCTTCCCAAATATACGACCCTCTTTGCTCATTCTTTCTTAACACCATTCATAAGTCATAATGTAACAGATGCTGTTTGCTGTAGCTCCCTACTGAAAGATGTTTTTCCACTTTCACAATTTTTCAGAGACTGAAAATGCTGAAGTTGGTGATTTTAAACCTCCTACACACTTACAAAGCTGCTGAGGCTGCAGAATCAACCTCTGCAATGGTTACCTTCTTCAAGTCTCTCCCACATATCAGTAAAACAGGTATGCAGTCTTTACTCTGTGGAGCCTGGCATTAAAGTGGCCTTTTTTTGTACATGTACAGCTAAAGGTTTTTTTTCAAGATGCTGTTAAATGAAGCTAAGAAACAGTACAGTTCCTCTGGGTGTCTAAGAGATGGAGTTTATTGGATTAAAATTTAAGGGATACATTAAAAAATATCAACTCCTACGTGGCATCGCAGCTAGAGACTGTACCCCTGCTGGAGATACAGCAAAATATGTGTGCTGGTTTGAAGCTAGCTAGAATGTTTTGGTGAGAAGAATTAGATTACAGGCTGTGAAAAGGAAACAATGCTGATGTCTATTGCACTCATAGGCTTGCTGAGATGTATAAGAACAAGAATATAAATATAGATAACACAGTTGCTTTCTGGGCTTTGTGGGCTGCACTTCTCTCTCTAACCTAACCTGCCGTCTTTGTGACTTATCCACCTGCTTCCTAACCACCCTGGCCAACCCTCCAATCTTCCTTGGGCATAAGGCAAGATCTGGGGTAAGGTAGAGGAGTGGGAGAAAGGTGGAAGGGAGGTTGTAAGCCTCTTCTGGGGACTTAGGTTTCTGGGAGGGCTGTTGTGTTTCTGTATTACCTTTTAACTTGAATATTTCTGTATATAACTGTATAGATTGTAAATACCTGCTTGGATATTGTGCTAAGCTGTAAATATAAAGCAGACTCAGCTGCCAGAGCTGCTGAGTCTAGTTTGGGTGCTTTTCCAAAGGGTGGGGGATCAGGTAACACCCAAACCATCACAACAAGCAACCAGAAATCTTGTCTGCTCTTAAAACTGGATGTGAAACCAAAACTGTAAGTATAAGCTGGAAAGCAACAGCAAGAGAGGGGACAGAACCATTTAGCATTTGCTTCCCTGACACTTTGGAGAGAAGCTGCCTGAGCCACCTTCTCTTTATAAACCTGATAGAGGTTCTCTGCCACTTCTGTAGGCCCATTTTGCAGAACTGAGTGTGGACCAATATAGTGAACACAGGAAATGGCAAAATAAAGCAGAGTTGAAGGGAGACTGAATCAAGCATGTGAAATGAAATGGACACAAACATTTTGGTGGGAAATGAAGGTACACAAAAGAGCTGTGAAGGCTTTATGTTCATAGAATCATAAAATCATAGAATAGAATCATAGAATCAGTCAGTTGGAAGGGACCACAAGCATCATCTAGTTCAAATCTCCCTGCCATGGGCAGGTACACCCTACCCTAGATCAAGTTGGCCAGAGCCTCATCCAGCCTGGCCTTAAACACCTCCAGGGATGGGGCCTCAACCAACCTCCCTGGGCAACACATTCCAGGCCCTCACCACTCTCATGCTCAACAACTTTCTCCTCACGTCCAGGCTGAACCTACCCATCTCCAGCTGATGTGGCTGATGCTGACAAAATAACCAAATGGAGAACCATTCCCTTTTAGCCTCCAAGACATTTGTTCTTTGGCTTACAAAACCCAAAGACATCATTTCCATTTAAAATAGTTTTCTAAGGAATCCTTCTCTTTTCTCTTTCCCCTGAGGAAAAGCAAGCTTCTGCCAGGGCAGAAAATATTTGATGCTTCCCCTTTTAATTTTCAGTGTGACTAAAAATAACTAGAATGTAGTTTCCTTGTGAACACTTTCAAGCTTCTACCTCTCTGCCTGCTGACCCTGGTGAGGAAGGACTGAACTCATGGGATGTCCAGGGAAATTTGTCTCTGACCTCAGTGGGCACAAGGTTTCACAGTCCACCTCTTTTATTCCTCTGTTCACAAGGATTTTTGTCCTCATAATCTCCTTGTGAGATGATCTTCTTGTTCCACTCACTGCTGTCACAAGGAAGGGACATATTTCTGTCATGCTTCCCTTCTGGGGAAAGAAAAGATGGAACAGAGTTCCCTTGTGGTGGGTGGCATCATGCATGGGATGGTGCGGGGCAGGCCAGGGGGAGCAGGAAGCACTGCTTCCCAGATTTTAAGGACCATGGATCTGGAATCCTGCTCAGGACTTCCAGCCCTTGCTTGGCCTCAAAGCAAGGAGGCTGGGCTGGCATTTACTAGCGACACTTCCCTTCAGTCAGCTCTTCCACTAAAAGGCCTTTGTAGAACATACTGGTGTCAACATCCCTGACACCCAGAGGTGTCACACTTTGAAGAGAGAATCACGTTTTCCTCAAGCAGTCTGGAGGGGAAATACCAACGCTGCATTGAAGAGGATAACTGCCTTCTAATCTCAGTCTTTGTGCAGAGGTGAGGAGCCATCAGCTGATGAAGCAAAGGATGACATTTGTCTAAAAGTTCTGTTGTTGCCTAATTATCACATTTCTTGAAGCTTCCCTCAAAGCCTCAGGCACAGAATAACTGTTAGGTCCTGGAAGAGTTGAGACTCCATCCTGGCAGTCCTTCTGTCCACATAGTCCTACAGGCACACAGTTTCCTTGATTTTAGGTGTTCTCCTACCCAGACTTGTTCTCTTTTCCCCATTATTCGATTATTTTGATGGCTATTACTCCTAAAGAGAAAATTAACAAATCTGATGTGAACAAAGTATCCAAATATTTTACCACACTGAAAAATTCCAGTTGCATTTCACATAGTGTTTCACCGAAGCTCTGGGTCACTTCTGTGTTCCACAATGATGTACTACAGAAGGTTTGTCTTTAAGAATCATAGAACCATAGAATCGACTAGGTTGGAAGAGACCTCCAAGATCATCCAGTCCAACCTAGCACCCAGCCCTATCCAGTCAACCAGACCATGGCACTAAGTGCCTCATCCAGGCTTTTCTTGAACACCTCCAGGGATGGTGACTCCACCACCTCCCTGGGCAGCCCATTCCAATGCCAATCACTCTCTCTGTGAAGAACTTCCTCCTAACATCCAGCCTATACTTTCCCTGGCACAATTTGAGACTGCTGCCTCTTTGAATATTTATACTGGGATATTAATTGCCCAAAGTTCTCTTAATTTTTGTAATCCCATAGGAAAATCCATGCTTGTATCCAGAAACTTTTCACAGGTGAGTAGAAATGTTTTCCAGATATGTTAAGTGCTCTCCTCCATTCTGTCCTAATGTCACCCCCCCCCCCCAGGTTTTCCTTGTGGAAGTAGTTCTTCATCGTTCTCTGCATTTCTTTCATTTCATTTCTTGCTGGTAGCTGATTATGCACTTCTGCAGGGAGGGTATTTGGGAAATGTATTCCTTGATGATGGGAGAAAATTACCAGTTTAGTTGCTTTACTACAAAAACTGGAAAAGTCTTGATACCTTCAGTGAGAGGTTAGCTAAAGTGTAAAATTGAACTGCCATATTTATAGGTTTGATGATTCAGGCTCTGATTCTTCCCCTCACAGTGTTCACCTGATCTTGCTTTCCCAAAAGTTGTCATTGCTTAGGGGTATCTCCAGTGGTAGATGCCCAACTAACCCTTAGGTGGATTTCACCAGAAGCAAGAGGCTGCTGCTGTAGTGGAAAACAATCCTGGTCCTTGTCCTGCTGGATCTGCAACTATATATCCAGGATCCTGCTCTGGCAGGGGAGGTTGAACTAGATCATAGAATCATAGAATCAGTCAGGGTTGGAAGGAACCACAAAGATCATCTAGTTCAAATCTCCCTGCCATGGTCAGGGACACCCTACCCTAGATCAGGCTGCCCACAGCCTCATCCAGCCTGGCCTTAAACACCTCCAGGGATAGGGCCTCAGCCACCATTCTGGGAAACCCATTCCAGGCTCTCACCACTCTCATAGTAAAGAACTTCCTCCTCACATCTAGTCTGAACCTACTCACCTCCAGCTTTGCTCCATTGCCCCTAGTCCTGTCACTGCCTGATAGCCTAAAAAGTCCCTCCCCAGCTTTTTTGTAGATGATCTTTTGAGTTCCCCTCCAACCCCCAAGGTTCTCTGATTCTGTGCATCTGTGAAAGATATCAAATTAAACACAGATGTTTCTGACATGAGCCCAAGTTGGAAAGTATTTCTTTAAATCTAGACCTGTGGCTCCCCTTTGTATAGGATTCTTGGGATTATGAAAGTGTTCACAAACACTGACACAGGCTCCCCAGAGAGGTGGTTGAATGCCCATCCCCAGAGATGTTTAGAAGATACATAGATGTGGTACTAAGGGACACAGTAGAGTTAGGTAATGGCTGAACTTAATGTTCTTGAAGGTCTTTTTCAACCTCAATGGTTCTATGATTTTGGAAGTCAGTCTAATCTGCACCTCCCACAATGTACTGAAGGAACTCCGATGTTGACACATGAGCTTGATGCTGAAGACTTAAATCTGCATGATTAGCTTCAAGCAAATGCAGAGTTAATTCAGGAACTATTCATTACTTGAAGGCATACAGCAGGACAACTGTCAGTGCAGTCTGTATCCACGTATGCCAATATGCCACCTGTCCTGATTTAAGGTCCTGAAATAAAATCTTGATTCAGAGAGGCAAATGTGTTTTGAAAAAGAAAAAAAGTATGACTTAAACCTTTTGTTATTTCAGCAGCACAAAGTATTCCCTTGTCCCTACCAGAGATGTTCAGTCTGATTTTGTGCAGGGCATTTAGACTAAAATGCTAACAGACTTACAGAATGGTTTGGGTTGAAAGGGACCTTAAAGATCATTTAACTCCAATGCCCCCCTGCCATGGACAGGGACACCTTCCACTAGACCAGGTTGATCAAGGTCCTGTCCAACCTGGCCTTGAACACCTCCAGGGAAGGAGCATCACAACCTCTCCAGGCAACCTGTTCCAGTGTCTCACTGCCCTTGCTGTAAATAATTTCTTCTTACTAACCAGCCTAAATCTGCTCTCCTCAGGCTTCAATCCATCCCCTCTCAGCCTGCCACAACAAAGCCTTGTAAAAAGTCTCTCTCCAGCTCTCTCATAGACTTCATTCAGGTAATAGAATCACAGAATTCTCTTAGATTGGAAAAGATCTTCAAGATCATCAAATCCAATCATCAGTTTCACACTGACAAGTCCTTGACTAAACTAAATCCCTCAGCACCATGTCTAATCACTATGAATTGCTATGGTTGGAAAGGACCACCAGGATCATCCAGTCCATCCTTCATCCCAGCATGCTTAATCACTAGACCATAGCTGCTATAAGGTATCCTTGGAGCCTTCTCTTCTCCAGACTGAACAACCCCACATCTCAGGAGGGGTGCTCCAGACTTCTGATCATATTAGTGTCCTCCTCTGGACCCAATCCAGCAGTGCTGAGGGCACCAGAACTGGACGCTGTACACCAAGCGATCACTATTTGCATGTTCCACATACACAAAACGTGTGGTGTGAATTCCTAGGGCCTGATCTGCATCCAGAGCTGCACCTGCATATTAGACCTATGGCTTGAACTCACTCATGTCAGTAAAATCATACACTTCAAAAGTCAAGCCCTGGGTGTTTCGAGCAGGTTATGCAAACGGCTGTTGAGTGCTGTTGAGATTTACCCTTTCTGTATGACTAACCTAGTGCATCGGCCAAGAACCAAAGCTCCCAAGCTGTCAACAGATGCTTGGTAACAAAAAAAAAAACCCCAACCAAAACCAAACTCCTGTAAAGCACATTTGGGTAGTGCTCAGGGTTTTAAAACCCTGCTTCCATTGCATGAAGACTTATAATGATTGGAAAAATATTTCCCCTTTTAAATAATTGCCTTAAATATATGCAAACTGATGAAAGCAGGAGCAAAACAAATATTCACACTCTGAGAACTACCACCTGAAGCAATAGTTCCTTAGAGAAATGGTGACCTTATTAATGAATTCCAGTGACGCAAATGCTATCGCTGCGCTACTGCCAGGGCTAGGCTACATCATTTTCTCAGCAAGGTCTAGGTAATCTAAGTCTAATTTGCTTTCTGACTTCCTGCCTGGCTCAGTTCTGTGTGCTGTACTTTTGTGGCATGCCATCATCGGTGATCGGAAAAAAGTGGAAGTGCCAAGTTCAAAATGGTTCGATCGGATACAGATTCACCTGCTGAATTTAGCTCTACGCAGCAGCAAGGGAAAAGAAGTTCTGTGCTTCCCAGCAACAAGCTCAGGTACAGTCTGAGAGTGCCTGTCAGCATCAGAGAAGTAAAATAGAAGAGCACTTTAATTCTCCAAGAGAGCCATTACAAAGTTGAGGAACACACTGTAAGACTAAAGCGAGAAGGCTTGGAAGTGGAAATGATCTTCAGGTGCAATTCTAACCCTGGCTCTTTTCCACAGCAATACCAAGCTTTCAGTCTCCCTCTCTGTGTACCTTTTCTACCTGTGCCACAAAATCTGCTAGAGCTTGCTCTATGATCTTCAGAAGTAAAACAGTTTTCAAAAGCTGTGCTAATGTAAAAGTGGGATTGGGTTTGTCCCACACAGACCAATTCCAATTTCTCTGAGGGCAGGTATGAAAAGCTTGTTGCTCAAAGCCAGTGACAGTAGAAGATGTATCCATTGCTGCATGAGAATAGCATCAAGAAATATCCTGAGAGTCAACCCTCCTTCAAAGGAGTCACTTTGCCCAGATCCAGCAAACACTGTAGTAAATTGGCCCAGACAGGAAAGAATGTACTGTAAACCTAATACCCACAATTACTGCTGAAATCTGCACTGAAACAAGAAGCAAAGACATGTGAGTCATTTCCTTTGAACAGTGACTTTCCTGTTTCTTGCTTGGCATAAGGCATACTTGTCACGTATGTGCTGGTCAGTGTGGTGCAGCTGACAGGCTGGAGGGAAGGGATGCCATCCAGAGGGACCTTGGCAGGCTGGAGAGGTGGGCCCATGCCAATCTCATGAGGTTGAACAAGATCAAGTGCAGGATCCTGCATCTGGGCTGGGGCAATCCCAGGCACTGATATAGGCTGGGCAGTGATTGGCTTGAGAGCAGCCTGGAAGAAAAGGACTTGGAGGTGCTGGCAGATGAGAAACTCAATATGAGCTGCCAGTGTACACTCACAGCCAGAAAGCTAACCAGATCCTGGGCTGCATCGAGAGAAGTGTGGCCAGCAGGTCAAGAGAGGTGCTTCTCCCCTTCCACACCACTCTGGTGAGACCTCACCTGGAGTACTGTGTCCAGTTCCAGAGCCACTGTTACAAGAAAGATCTGGACGTGCTGGAATGAGTCCAGAAAAGAGCCACAAGGATGATCTGAGGGCTGGATCTGCTCTGCTACGCGGATAGGCTGAGAGAGCTGGGGTTGTTCTGCAAGGAGAAGAGAAGGCTCTGAGAAGACCTTATTGTGGCCTTCCACTATCTGAAGGGGGCCTAAAAGAAACCTGGGGAGGGACTTTTTAGGGTGCTGGGTACTGATAGGACTATGCAGAATGGATCCAAGCTAAAGGAGGGGAGATTTAGGTTAGACATGATGAAGTTCTTCACCATAAGGATGGTGAGACACTGGAACATGTTGCCCAGGGAGGTGGTGGAGGTTTTTAAAGGCCAGGCTGGATGTGGCTCTGGGCAACCTGGTCTAGAGAAACATGTCCCTGCCCACAGCAGAGGGGCTGGAACTAGACTGTCCTTGAGGCCCTGTCCAACCCTGACAAATCTATGATTCTGTGAACAGACAAGAAGAGCAGATATATAGAAAAGAAGCTTTTGTAGCATGCTAAGTGAAGCAATGCAGATATCATCAATGATTGGCAGTATTTTGCTTCTTCATAATGAATATTCCTAATGATCAGGAGTTTCAAACAGAATTCTCCAACTTCCACATTTCATACTGTGCTACAGTTTTTCTTTTTAAAAGGGGAAAATAAACCCCAAACCTAAAAACAGGTGGATGGATATGTGACCTCAGTTCACCAAGCAGTCAGTGTTCTCTTTTTGAGCTATGTTGGTCAGCTGTAATTTGCCCTCCAATTTGGGGTTGTGCTTGTTTCCTTGCTGAATCCAGGTGTGAGTGCTCCCAGCATGAATACTGACAGACAAATGCAAAACCCAACCTGCTTCCTGAGAAGACCTGCACCTGTCACTGTGTTGTCACTTGGATTTCATTCTCTGAAAACGCTCAGAAATGTTGGGTGAATTTCTGCTGTAGGCAAACATAAGGAAAGAAGAAAGAGCTCAGCCAGAGGAATTTCACTTCTCCTCTTTTCCTGGTGAGCTTTTCAGCCCCAACGTGTGATCACAGAATGCCAGGTTGGAAGGGACCCCATGGCTTATCTTGTCCAACCTTTCTAGGTCATAGTGTAGTTGAAATGAGCTGGCCCGGCACCCTATCCAGCTGTCTTAAAACTGACCGACAGAGGGGAATACACTCCATCTCTTGGGAGATGATTCCAATGTCTAACTACTCTCGTTGTGGAATGATGTCTCGGAATTTTTAACTTCATGGGAAGTTTCACACAGGAGACACTGCAAAGTGTGGTCAAAGAGAAAAAACATACTTTAACAGATGTCCACAGACCTGAACCAAATGGACACCTTGCCTAACTTCTCTGAAGTGTGAGCAGAGCAGCTCTCTTTCTGGGTGCAACATGTGGAAGAGGAATGGTCTCTACTGTTAATTTCACCTTGCCTAACTTCTCTGAAGTGTGAGCAAAACAGCTCTCCTTTTGGGTGCAACATGTGGAAGAGGAATGGTCCTTACTGTGAATTTCAGAGGTGAGGCCAAAATTGAGTTTATAATGGAAAACAAGTTTTGACCTTAGCTATGCAGAGCCAGTAGCCTCTCCATAATATAACTGTCAGTTCAATTTTTGTCAGAGGTATAAACATGGAATTGAAATAAGTGTTAGAGCAGGATTTGGATGAAAGTTTGATTCAGATGAGCACCTGCACTCCCAAGTCTCACTAAAGCGTTGTGCTAGACATTGTGTGTGAAACATTGCCATCCAGTGGCTGCTCTTCGATTTCCAACCCCATCGTAAAGAGCGTTTTGGGGAGAGAAAAACTGCATGGATCGTGGCATTCCACCTCTTCTCTTTGGTGAACCCGCAGTGGTCTCTGTGTTAGCACGACAATTCTAGAGAGAAAGTTCAAATGCTGAGGGTCTGTCACCTCGCCAGCTGTGTGCTTTTTAAGCATACCTCCATTTCTTATGGTAATGTCTTGTACTGACATTTAGGTCTCTGAAGAGAATTTTCACTTCTGCATCTATGGTAGAGGAGTTTGCAACTGAGAAATGAATGATCAAAGTGGTCAGTCAAAGGCCATGCAGCCCAGATCCTGAAATCACAATGGAACTTCATTTTTCTAGCTGGAAGTCATTGCTCACTCCCCTTTATCCCATCCTGCCAGCCCTGTGCCTTGGGTGCCCTAGAGCTTCTTCCTTCCTGAAAGATCCATCATTGATTTTTCCCTCTTTTAGGGACCAGTATCTCAAAGGGGCTTATAAGAAAGCTGGTGAGGGACTTTGTAGGATGTTGGGTAGTGAGTGGACAAGGGTAAATGGAGCAAAACTAGAGGTGGGTAGATTGGATAGTAGGAAGAAGTTCTTCACCATGAGCATGGTGAGACATTGGAACAGGTTGCCCAGGGAGGTGGTAGAAGCCTCATTTCTGGAAGTTTTTAGGGCCAGGCTGGATGGGACTCTGAGCACTCTGATTTACTCTGAGATGTCCCTGTCCATGGCAGGGGCGTTGGAACTAGACTATCCTTGAGGTCCCTTCCAGCCCTGACAATTCTATGGCTCCATGAAAGCTCCATGTACTGCCCCTGGGAGATAATTCTTCTGCTTTACCAAAGAAGATCTTAAGCAAGAGCAGCTAATGACTTTCCTTCTGCCACTGTGTCATCCATGCTCAGCACTGCTCTGGAGGAACTACAGTTAGTCTTAGTATCTAACAATTCCTCTGCCATTCTATAGAGCTACCCTGGGATTTTCACATGGCCAGAGGGGATTAGAGCCACAGCTGCAGAAACTCAACCAAGGGCTTAATTTCTGTGGGGAATACTGCTGGTTATTAATAAAAACAGCAGCAGCAGTAGTCACACCTCTGCAATGGAAGTGCTAATCCAAAGGAAATGAGATTGAGAATAGCTGTATTAGTTATTATTATGACTCAGTTCCTTTGAGTCATGGCCCACATTAGGTGGAAATTAAGAAGCTCTGTTCCTCTCCCAGGTCTATAAACCACCTGGTTCTACTTTCTTCTTATCACCACATTCATCTGATTTCCACCAGGTTGATCTGTTTTCTCAGCCTACACAGACAGTCATCACGGTGCTATGTCTGGAATGCCATGATAATGAGTTCCTGATCTCCATTAAGGGAAAGGGATGGCCACAAGTAAAGCATTCATCTCTCCAAGCTCTAAAGCAGTCCTTGACGCATAAGGGTAAAACTTGTTCCTCAGCTCCATAGAGTTGCTGCATGGAGTGGATGTACACATCCCAAAGGACACAAAACCTTTGAGGGTAAATATTTGCTTTGTCTGTGGTATCAAGCTGGATTGTATGTGGCAGCTAAGCTAAAGGTCACACTTATTAGCAAAGATAAAATGGTTAGTACAAAGTTGTCATTTGTTTTGCCAAAACAATAGGATTGCAAAGCTCAGGAAGTAAAGAAATTAAAAGCTTTGGTCTGCACTCCCAAACTCCTTCAAGTTTTTCCTTTTGGAGATCTGCCCTGCCTAGCCAAACTCAAGAGCAGTCTGACAGTACTATTAAATGTTATCTTCATGGAATAAACCAAAAGGACACTAAATAACATGTAGCTCTCAGATGATTCATGAAGTATTACCCTGTCTTATGACTGTGCCTTATAGATCACTCAGCTATGCCTCTAAAGAGTCCAATTCACCAAGCAGTCACCCATCCCCTACACCCTGCCATAAAGAAGACGAATCTATGAGTCTTGCTGTAAATCTGCAGAACATCAGAGGATTATAGTATTTAAACAAATCATCAGAGTCTTTCTAGGCTCTCTGCTTTCTTTGCTTTGCTAATTAACTGTTATGTAACTCATTGTACTACCTAGCTGCAACAGGGAGCTGCCACGCTAATCCATCTGCAAGGTGACCCTTGTTGTGTGCTATGCAGATTGGGATATTGATATGCTGTTGTGGACTGCAAGACATATCTGTTTCTATTCCTTCTCTGTCATTTGTGGATACAAAGGGAGGACTGAGTGAGAGTTTAACAAAAGAGTTTGATCCTACCATATCTCTAGACTAATGCAGGGAACAATGACACTGGGATAACCAGCCCCACTTAGACATTAAGGTGATTGGCTTCATTACTGTGCCTGTGATTGATCTTCACTTCGAGAGACTTAGTCAGATCAAAGTCCTAAATAGATACAGCTTTTGTGATTGTTAATTTTAAGGCAGGATTCAGTGCTTTTTAGCTCCTGAGCTTATCTTTGCTCCTTCTACATTTGAATCCGTATAATCAAAGCCCCTTTGGGAAGCTGTGACTTACTGCAGTTAGATTCACTGCAGTTCTGGAGGCCCACGGAAAAGATCAACACTTTTTCTTAAGTCCTCTGGATTTATTGCAAAGGCATCTGAAATGATGATCGCTATAAATATTTTTTTTTCAGTGGGATTTACTCTGCTGTGAAGGGAAAAAAAAATACCAGAAGGGCAGGTGCTAACGTTATTAGAAGTACGTCAAAAGTTTGCCACTTAATACCAGCCTGGAGGTGTGTTTAGCAACGATAACACCAAAACTGAGCAAAAAACCAGTCCTGCAGGAATTAGGATTTGTCAGGTTATTTCAGAAAGTTTGGGATCGTTTTGGGAAAACCAATTTTTCAGAAAAGAAGGCTGTAGGAAAGCAGCGTTTCAGCAATCGGACTCTCTAAATCCAAAATGTAGGAAACCTTTCTTGCATGAAATGGTGTTTCAGTTTCTACAGATATCTTTTAAAGAGTCAGTCAAAGATTATGGAGTTTACTTGCCCTGGGATCCCCAGGTGACAGCAGAAGTGTCACAATGACTTGTACAAAAAGAAATCATCTTTCACCCGCACAGAGCCCTTGCAAGACTTCCTTGCTGTTTCCAGATTATGCATCCAAACCTCTCTCAACCAAAAAGCAGAGAGTAATAACAGGTTTGAGAGTCTGTTTGGCACTACCTACAAATTATTCCCACATATATTATGTACAACAGTGCTGCATATTCTTCTCTCTCATGCCCTGAACATTTTGAAGGGTGTATTAATTCAAACAGAGCTATGTGCAACCCTCTGATGGTGTTGAGTTTTCCTGCTGTGATTGCTACAGCAGTCTTCTGTGCAGTCCAAATTTTGCCACTAGTTGTGGGTTGGAAGGGGAGGTTAAAAGTCAAAGAGAAGTGAATTAATTGTTTGGAATGTTTCTAAGTGATTTTTGAGTGTAGGTTGCTAAGAATTCAGATTGCATTGGGTTGGAAGGGACCCTCAAAGGTCATCTTGTCCAACCCTTCTGCAGTGAGCAGAGATACTTCCAACTACATCAGGCTGCCCAGGGCCACATCAGGTCTGATCTTGAATGTCTCCAGGGATAGGACCTCACCCATATCCCTGGGCAATCTGTTCCAGTATTTCACCACTCTGAGTGTAAAGAGGCTCCTCCTTATGTCCAATCTAAATCTACCCTGCTCCATTTTAAAACTTGTGCCTCTCATCCTATTGCTACAGACCCTCCTAAATTGTCCTTCTCTCTATAGCTTTCCCGTAGCCACCTTCAGGTACGGGAAAGCCACTACAGCCTCTCTGGAGCCTCCACACTGAACAACTCCAACTCTCTCAGCCTCTTCTCACAGGGGAAGTGCTCCAGATCTCTGCTCATCATCATGGCCCTTCTCTGGGCTCACTCCAACAAGTGCATGTCCTTCTTATCCTGGGGAAGATACAACACTGCTTGACAGCCTGTTCCAGGACATTAACACCTTTGTAGATGGATTTCCCCCTAGTATTTAGCCTAAGTAGTGTCTGCTGAAACTTCATCTTCTCTTTTCCTTAATCTGTGCTGATGAGCAGAGAGAATGATTGATCACTGCTCTCTTTATTAAAGCCTTTCAAATTTTACAGGGTTGAAAGGTTATCAGTATTACCTCTCCCCAGCCACAATTATCTCTTTTCTGAAGGCAACAAATCCTTTTCTCTTTCATTTGTCACAGACACTGTTTTTTAAACACCTTTGACTATTCTCATTGCTCTTTTCCAGAATGCATGGTGCTTTGACCTCTCCAAATGATGTCCTGCCAGTGCTGCAAAGAGCACATTCTGCTCAGTTCAGTGACACTCTTGCTAATACATCCCAGAGGGAGTTGGATCTTCTATGCAGCAGTATCTGACTAACTGAGGTGGCTTGGTTTTTTTTCAGTTTGTGAACCAATATGAGCCTCAGATCCTGTTCTGCATTTCTGCTCTCTGGCAGAGTGGCACTGGCTACTTTGTGCTTAATTTTGAATTATTATCCTCTTCTGCATATACTGCTGCTAAACTTTACTTTGTTGGCTTTAGATGCTTAGTTTCTCCATTTAGGCTGCTTCCCCAGATGATACAAACACACCAATTACAGTTTCAGGTGCTGTTTTTACCTGTAGAGACTCTGCTGGTCAGCAAGTGTCACAGCAAATCAGGACCAAGGTCTGAGTGGAGCTCTCCAGGATTAGGTGCCCCCATTTAGGAAGGCTCCCCAGAAGCATGCAGAGGAGAAACAGCAGTAATGTCAGAGATGCAACACTTTCTGTCACACAATCACAGAAATAACCAGGCTGGAAGAGACCTCTAGGATCATCGAGTCCAGCCTGTCACTTAACCCTTCTAATCAATTAAACCATGGCACTAAGTGCCTCATCCAGCCTCCTTTTAAACATCTCCAGAGATGGGGACTCCACCACCTCCCCGGGCAGCCCATTCCAATGGGTAATCACTCTTTCCACGAAGAATTTCTTCCTAACATCCAGCCTAAACCTGCCCTGGCACAGTTTGAGATTGTGTCCTCTTGTTCTGTCACTGTGTGCTTGGAAGAAGAGACCAACCCCCACCTGGCTACATCCTCCCTTCAGGTAGTTGTAGACAACAATAAGATCTCCCCTGAGCCTTCTCTTCTCCAGGCTGAACAATCTCAGCTCCCTCAGCCTCTCCTCAAAGGGCTGTGTTCCAGCTCCCTCACCAGCCTTGCTGCCCTTCTCTGGACACATTCAAGTACCTCAACGTCTTTCTTAAATTAAGGGGTCCAGAATTGGACACAGTACTCAAGGTGTGGCCTGACCAGTGCTGAGTACAGGGGAATAATAACCTCTCCTGTCCTTCTGGCCACACTGTTCCTGATACAGGCCAGGATGCCACTGGCTTTTTTGCCCATCTGGGCACACTGCTGGCTCATGTTCAGCTACTATCTCCCAGTATCCCGAGGTCTCTCTCTGCCTGGCTGCTCTCCAGCCACTCTGTCCTCAGGCTGTAGCACTGCATGGGGTTATTGTGGCCAAAGTACAGAACCTGGCACTTGACCTTGTTAACACTCATGGTGTTGGACTGCACCCATCTGTCCAGCCCATCCAGGTCCCTCTGCAGAGCTCTTCTACCCTTTAACAGATTGACACATGCTCCCAACTTGGTATCATCTGCAAACTCAGTAATGGTGGATTTAATCCCCTCATCCAGATCATCGATGAAGATACTAAACAGGACTGGACCCAGCACTGGTCCCTGGGGCACACCGCTCATGACCGTGTCAGTTTCCTTTCATTGTACTTCTAACAGCAAAAAAACAGGGAAAAAAACCAAATGCCCATAACACAAATCCATCCATCTTTCTTCTGCTGATAATGTTCCTCAAGTGCTTTGGTCTTTCAAATACCAGCATCTGCCTGCAAACAAGAGGCTGGGTCTCATGCATGCACAGTAAGTGACAACTGAAGTGATCCCTTTTAACTGGGAGCCTCCTGAAAGCAGTTCACGTGCTAATGCAAGGCAATGTCACAGCCTAGGAAAGTGTAACTCAATGCACCTATCAGCTCTTGAAAGCATACTTTATTGTACTCTCGAGTAGAACAGGTTGCTTTTAAGGTATGAGTGTTGTTAAGACCTGTAGATACCAAATTAGAGTTAATATGCAGTGCCTTTTAAAAACAACAAAGAAAAAAATACCAGTGCAGGTATTCAGCAGATCTTTGGATTCTGGGAGAATGGAGCTTCCATCAAAGAGCAACAACAGAGAAAAGGTAGTCTTGTGAAAAGATATAAATTGAATAATAGTGCAGTAAGGGGCAGGAACCATCCTAGATTATAGTCCCAGTGGCCAAGAGATGCTGCTTAATAAAATGCCAACATTACCATGTCAAAGCAGACAACACAAATGTTTCACGGTGATTTAATCTTCCCTTTTTCCACTCCACAGCAAAGATACCCCATAGGTACTTAGAACATTTGAACTACTCTCACTCAAGACTAAAGAGAAGGCTTTTTTTCTCTCCTGACTCATCCTAACCTCCTTGTATTGTCTTTAATGGAATCATAGAATTGTTTTGGTTGGGAAAGTCCAACTTAAAACCACCACATCCATTAAACCATGTCCTGAAGTGCCATGTCCACATATTTCTGGAACACCTCCAGGAATGGTGACTCCATCACCTGCCTAGGCAGCCTGTTCCAATGCCTGCTCACTCTTTTAGTCAAGAAGATTTTCCTAATATCCAGCATAAACCTTCCTTAGCACAACTTGAGGCCATTTCCTCTCATTCTATCTCCTGATATTAGGGAGAAGAGACTGATTCCCACCCAACTACAACCTCTTTTCAGGGATTTGTTGGGAGCAATGAGGTCTCTCCTCAGCCTCCTCTTCTCCAGACTAAACAACCTCAGTTCCCTAGACCCTTCCCCAGCTGTACTGTCCTTCTCTGGACATGCTCCTGAGATGATGATGACGACGAAGAAGAAGATGAATTTATGAATAAAAAGTTAAGTATATGCTACCTTTCATTTATAAAATGTGACACAATTTCATCTTTTTGGACTGTATTGCACTGGCCTAAGGTCCTACAAGTGGAAAAACTATCCAGAACTGCATTTCACTTTTTCAGAGAGACCATCCCTGGTATAAGCAGAGGATTTCCAACGCTATCTCTGTCCCTTGTGACTTCCTTTCATTCCCAGCAAGTATCCACACATACTACTATTCTACTTTTAATTTTCTGTAGCATGCTTTGGAGTCTGCCTCTTGTTTCAACCACTGAATGCAGCTGATAGCAACTGAAATTCCAGTGCAGCCAGAGCAGAATCTCATGGGGTCTGATATGGCACATGAAACAAGACTCAGATACTTTTTGATATGCATTCTCTGCACACACCCCATCACTGCTTCTAGTTAGACTGTGTATTAAGAATAGTATGGATTTTATTTTATGAGTCAATCACTATTAATAATAATAACACAGCATTAGGCAGCAGACACTTTCCAAAAAGTCATTATCAGAACTGCTGAATTCATCTGAAAAGAAATACCAAAGTGATTCATTTACATCGTGAGGGAATAGGCTGCAAGATTTGGTTTAAAAAAAAAAACAACCAACTTTTATTTTTAATACAAAGAAATAAAACACATTTATTAAAGTGCAGTGACTTGTTACAAAACAGACTCAGACAGTTCTGATTAGAATCATAGAATCATAGAATCAGCCAGGTTGGAAGAGAGCTCTAAGATCATCCAGGCCAACCGAGCACCCAGCCTTGTCCAATTAACTAGACCATGGCACCAAGTGCCCCATCCAGGCTTTTCTTGAACACCTCCAGGGACAGCACTTCACCACCTCCCTGGGCAGCCCATTCCAATGGCAAATCATGATACATCATAATGATGATACATCATTAACATCACTAAGGGATGAGAAGAGCCTGGTCAGTGGTCCACTCCAGACATCAGCTCCCATGCAGCAGTGGCAAACATTTTCTGGAAAGCCATTGTGCAGGTTCAAATATGCCAAAGAGCTCTGTTTCACAAGAGATGGGGAGGTCCATTCTCACAGATCTCTGTCCCATAACTTTCTGGGAGATTCTTGCCCACAGGTGAGGCAACAGAAGCAGCTGTGTGACATCTCTCAGCCACTGCACTTTGGAGTCTTCACAGTATCACAGTATCATCAGGGTTGGAAGAGACCTCACAGATCATCAAGTCCAACCCTTTACCACAGAGCTCAAGGCTACACCATGGCACCAAGTGCCACGTCCAGTCCTGCCTTGAACAGCTCCAGGGACGGCGACTCCACCACCTCCCCAGGCAGCCCATTCCAGTGTCCAATGACTCTCTCAATGAAGAACTTTCTCCTCACCTCGAGCCTAAATTTCCCCTGGCATAGCTTGAGGCTTTGTCCTCTTGTTCTGGCGCTGGCCACCTGAGAGAAGAGAGCAACCTCCTCCTGGCCACAACCACCCCTCAGGTAGTTGTAGATACCTGAGTCTTGCCCAGGGGCTTAAACTATTCCTATTGTTTAAGTAAAAACGTGCAAACTGATGTAACAGGCTATGCACCGTGTCAGCTGGGGAGCCATAGCACACCATACCCTGGGCTACACTGTACCCACTAATGCAGTAGTAACAGCAGCTCCCACATTGGATGGGCAAGGCAGACAGTCCCAGGCAATGCTTCTAAACCAACTACAACAGCTATGTCTGCCACTCTATCAATACTACTTTAAACTCTTGTGCTGCGATGGTGGTAAGAGGTGGCAAAAGCTGCAGGATGGATATTATGGAAATGAGATTAACAGTGAGCTAAATCAGTGTAGTTATTTCCCTACCTGTAGGAGATCAGCAGCATGGTATGAAACACCATTTTCCCTGTGAAAGCACAAACTACAGACAATCATGTACTGTAGACATTTGAATGCTGTCTAGTTTCAATTCATAGCCCAAATAGATTATGAAATACACAGAATCTGTTACAGAATACTTGAGTCAGTGCTGTCAGAAACTGTTTCTTTTCATCTAGTTGTTAAAGGCACAAAGAAAGCCATTTCCAAACTTAGTGGGATGTGTAATACACCTAAAGAAACATCTAGGACATAACTGTGCATGGTGCCACAGAAGACTGGGACAGCAGAGTGAAACCAAAGGAGGCAACCAGCAACCCAGGCAACCAGCAACAGAACAAGGGGATATAGTCTCAAATTGTGCCAGAGGAGGCATAAGCTGGATGTTAGGAAGAAGTTCTTCCCAGAGAGAGTGATTGGCATTGGAATGGGCTGCTCAGGGAGGTGGTGGAGTCACCGTCCCTGGAGGTGTTCAAGAAAAGACTGGATGGGGCACGTAGTGCCATGGTCTGGTTGATTGGACAGGGCTGGGTGCTAGGTTGGCCTGGATGATCTTGGAGGTCTCTTCCAATCTGGTTGATTCTATGATTCTATGATTCTAAGTCTATTTTCTTTTTCAGATGTGTCAAGTATGTGGACATTATGATAGATATGCTCTGTATGTTAACAAGTTGGGCAATAATAGACTACCAGAGAAGCTACTGTTCTCTTCAAGTGGAAGAACTTTTGTTTCATTGCAGTGATCTAGGTTCACATTTGCTTTTATGTCTCCTACAGTTGCCCCTTTTGCCTGGGCAAAAGACCACTTGCAGATTACTCTTGTTTTTATCCGATCATGAAATGTACAATTTAGCACTCTGAGGAAAGAAATGTATATAACCTGCTCAAGAAGCAAATAGGACACACAGACACACTCTGGAAGTCACCCAGACTAGACTCAGATGACTCTGGAAATTGAATGAAGCTTTTATTTACAGCTTAGCAGAATATACAAGCAGATATTTACAGTATATACAGTTATAGACAGAAATAGACAAGGTAAAAGGTAATGCAGAAACACAACAGCCCTCCCAGAAACCTGAGTCCCCAGGAGGGGCTCCCAACTGCCCTTCCACCTTCTCCTACCCCTCTCAACCTTACCCCAGTCCCAAGGAAGAATGAAGGTTTGGCCAGGGGATTAGGAAGCAAAGCGGATTAATCAGAGAGACGGCAGAGAGGCTAGAGAGAAGAGCAGCTCAGGCAGTTCCCCCAGAAGTACCATCTTATCTACGTTTGGATTCTTGTTCTTATATCTCTCAGCAAGCCAATGAGTGAAGTAGACACCACCCTGTTTCCCTTTCACAGCCTGTGATCTAATCCTTCTCACCAAAACATTCTGGCTAGCTTCAAACCAGCACATGCAGGCTGGAACGAAATGGTTTTTAAAACCTGACTCAGAAGAAGACACTAAAAAGTGTCCTGGAGTTTAAATTCTTTCTGATCATGGAGAAAAATACACATGGTTTTGGGGAGTCTATTGAATGGTGAATATAAAAGACCAGAGCTAAAATAAGGTCAAAGAGTTTGTTAGCAGGATAATCTTTCCACCTTTAAATAAGCAAAAGGATTCTAATCTGGGGGGGGAAAAAATGAAATATCAAAGACACACCAAAAAAAAAGTTCCTTATTGGTGGCACATGAGGAGTTCTAACAGCAGAAAGTGGCTATAATATTAAAAACTCCCTGGAATGGGAAATAGAACAGAAAACAGAATTGCCCATCTTCCTGCTATGCATACCAGTATCAAGCAATCCTTGTTTGTCTCCCTTAAGCAAGTTCTGTTTACTGAAACTGACTCCTGGACAGAATTCTTCCAGACAGATTAATAACAGCTCCTACTTCTTCAGCAGCTGAGCTACATCTGTGCAGAACTCTTTAGAGTATTCAAGTTATTTTAAGCTTCAAGGATGAATATTTCAAGGTGGTCTCTTAGGCAGCAGAAAACTCCAGCAGAAGACTGGCTTTTGATGTCTGTACACAGTTCTCAGCTGCACAATGCAGCAGGAGCTGGGCATGCTGCTAAGGACACGATGTGTCAGCGAAACTCGTGGCCACTAAGTATATTACTGGTAATTACTGTAATTACTTCTAGCCTGCTGTGGCAGTGCCTGTAGTCTTGGGACCTCATTGTGCTAGGCATTGTGTAAGGATATGAAAATGAGATGGTCAATGTTTTTACATCATGCTAATAGAGGAGGTGGCTCAGAACAGTGCAAGGAGGCACTCAGATGGCAATATTGAAATAAAAAGCGTTGGGACAGGACACAGGACAGTGGATGTCTGCCCAGCCTTAAGATTTGCAGCAAAGAACTTCAAAGAGGATTGTGAGGTAGATGTTTAGATGAAATACCTTAGGAAAACAAATGACTTAACGTAGTGTCATCCCAACAGGTTAATCTCTATTACAGAATCATAGAATCAACCAGGTTGGGAGACCTCCAAGATCATCCAGGCCAACCTAGCACCTAGCCTTGTCCAATCAACCATCCTGCAGCTCCACTGTGAAAGCAGCAGAGGCAACCTTCCACAGCTCAGAGTCAGGGCAGGGATTTAGCAAAGCCAATCAATGGGGATGGCTCAGCACCCAAGAGAACCCAACCCTGGGCACAGAGTTCATCCTCCAGGCACAGACTCTGTTCACAGAACTCTTCTGGCAGTGCAGAGACCTTCTTGAAGGCAGACACAAAGGTTTCCACCAAGTTTGGGGCACAGGCCTTCAGGCATTGTCCCACATTCTTGACAATGGAATCCATCAGGTTCAGAGCAGGGAGCTTCTGTGCTGGAGGAGCCTTGGCCACTTGTGCCTCCACCAGGGACACGATGCTGCTGGCAAAGGCCACGTTCTGTTGTGCCAGGAGGGTCAGCCTGGCGATGGAGGATTTGCTGCTGCGTGTCAGGCCCTGCAGTCATGCCCATATGCCTGACACACAGCTCCTGACACCTCTCTCCAACCACCACTGCTCTCAGACTCTGCCATCTTGCTGCGGGACCAAAGGGGCCAGTGGCTGATATATCAAAACAAGTGTTAAATTGCAGTGATTAAAGCAGTCCAGTATGCATCTGCTTACCCCACACACTGAATTAATGACATATAACACAAGGCTCTAATGACATATAACACAAGGCTCTGCATTTTTTCCTTGTTTGTTTTTTTTTTATATATATAGAATGGGTTAGGTTGGAAGAGATCATAAAGTCTAGTTCCAATCCTCCTGCCAAGGGCAGGGACACCTTCCACTACCCCAGGTTGCTCAAGGCTCATCCAGCCTGGCCTTGAGCACCTCCAGGGAGGGGCTCTCACAGCCTCCCTGGGCAACCTGTCCAGGTGTCCCACTGCCCACTCTCACTGTAAAGAATTTCTTTCTAATCTCCAGTCTAAACCTGCCCTCCTCAAGCTTCCATACATTCCCTCTTGTCCTGTCTCTACAAGCTCTTATAAATGCCTCTCCTGGCTTCCTTGTGCCCCTTTCAGATACTGAACGCCTCTGTAAGGTCTCCCTGGAACCTTCTTTTCCCCAAGTCGAGCACCACCAACTCTTGCAGCTTGCCCCCGTAGGGAAGGTGCTCCAGCCCCCGGGTCATCTTCGTGGCCTTTCCAGCCCAGCACTCGATGTCGCTCTCCTGCTGGGGGCACCAGAGCCGGGCACTGTACTGCAGGTGCGGCCTCACAAGGGCAGAGCAGAAGGGTAGCAGCACCTCCCGTGTCTGCCTCTCCTCCCTGAAGCGGCATCAGCGCCAGGCGGAGGGCAGCCTTGCCTTTCTTTAGCATATGGCTGAGCAGGTCTGGGGGTTCAGAACTGCCAGGCAAGGGCTGCGAGCTGCCAGGAGCGGCCTCAGCCAGCGCCTCGCTGCGGGGCGGAGGCAGAGCGGCAGCGGGGAGAGTTCTCCGCACTGACCACAAGATGTCCTCCCGAGCCCGGCACAAGCCTGGCCGCGCCAGCCCGCAGGAGGCCTCGCAGGCCGAGGCGGGAGCGCTCAGCATTGCCTCGGAGCTAGGTTAACCCTTCGGGTCGCCCTTTGCTCACTCTGCTCCAGCCTAGGCTTTCGTACGCCGAGAACATGGGCAGCGTCTCGCTGGGGGGTAGCAGGCTCAGCTGCCAGGGCTGCACACTCCTCAGAGCACACACACAGCATCACACAGAAACACCCAGGCTGGAAGAGCCTCTCAGGATCTCCAAGTCCAACCTGCAGCCCTGCTCTACAACATTCACCTTAAGCCATATCTCTAAGCACCACACCCAAACCACCCTTAAACACAGCCAGGCTGGGGGACTCCACCACCTCCCTGGGCAGCTCTCTGACCACTCTCTCCATGAACAAGTTCTTTCCTAATGTCCAATCCAAACCTCCCCAGCCTCAGCTTGAGGCCATTCCCCCTTGTTCTGTCTCCAACTACCTGTGAGAAGAGTCCAGCAGCAGCCTCTCCACAAGGTCCCTTCAGTTAGCTGCAGACAGCAATGAGGTCTGCCCTCAGCCTCCTCTGTTTCACACTACCCATCCCCAGCTCCCTCAGTTGCTCCACATCAGATTTATTCCCCAGGCCCTTCCCCAGCTTCGTTGCCCTCCTCTGGACCTGCTCCAGCACCTCCACATCTCTCTTCTATTGCAGTGCCCAAAACTGAACACAACACTCAAGGTGCAGCCTCACCGGAGCAGAGTCCAAGGGGACAATCACCTCTCTACTCTTGCTGGCCACAGCATTTTTAGTACAAGCCAGGATGCCATTGGCCCTCTTGGCTGCCTGTGCGCACTGCTGGCTCACGTTCAGCACCTCAGGTGCTATCCCCTACGTAAAGGGCACTGCACGGCTTTGAACGTTTAATCAGGTACATGAAAGGCTTTGTACTCAACAGAACAAACTGAGAGAGGGCAAACAGTGTATTTGCACTACTAACGCCTTGGCAAAATGGGTATCGTGTCATATTATTCATTAACCTTGATTTGAGGCATAGGAAGTTCCATGTGAACCTGAGGAAGAATTCTGTCCTTGGGAGGGTGGCAGAGCACTGCAACAGGCTGCCCAGGGAGGTTGTGGAGTCTCCCTCTCTGGAGATATTCAAGAACCATCTGGATGCGTTTCAGTGTGATCTGCTCTAGGTGATCCTGCTCTGGCAGGGGAGCTGGACAAGATGATATTTGGAGGTCTCTTCCAGCCCCTGACATTCTATGATTCTATGATTCTGATTTCCATCATTGCTGATGAAGTTGCTAGTCACAGTATCACAGTATCACCAAGGTTGGAAGAGACCTCACAGATCATCAAGTCCAACCCTTTACCACAGAGTTCAAGGCCAGACCATGGCACCAAGTGCCATGTCCAGTCCTGCCTTGAACAGCTCCAGGGACGGCGACTCCACCACCTCCCCGGGCAGCCCATTCCAGTGTCCAATGACTCTCTCAGTGAAGAACTTTCTCCTCACCTCAAGCCTAAATTTCCCCTGGCACAGCTTGAGGCTGTGTCCTCTCGTTCTGGTGCTGGCCACCTGAGAGAAGAGAGCAACCTCCTCCTGGCCACCACCACCCCTCAGGTAGTTGTAGACAGCAATAAGGTCACTCCTGAGCCTCCTCTTCGCATGCTGTCTCCTTCCAGTTCCTCCACACTGAACAACAGTGCTGGCCCTAGCCTTGGAGATTTAAACTTCAGTGTAAAAGCAGAAACAACATCTGACAGGCAGGGAGGACAGCCCAAAAGCAAGAAACACAACCATTCTCTGCATTGGAGCAGATCACAACCGCAGCATAATGCTGACGAGGAAAGTAACGAGAGTGTGTTGAAGGTCAGTGTCAATGCAGGTCACCACCTCTTTTAGATTCCAGGTTTAACAATGCTTGGCTTCTGAACTCAGCAACCAAATTTTTCTGCCCTCACTGGCACATACAACTAGGTGGAGGAAAATATGTCACTTGTTTCTGGTTCTGGTCCAATGAGTCCAAGCCCAAAATGCATGACATCTAATAGAAGTGGACAACTTTATGTATTAAAATAAAACAAGAAGGTTGTGTCTAACATTTTAGATGATTCTCTGACAGTTATGGAAATGCTACAAGATTAGATTTAGCTGAAGTGCAAAGTTCACATGTTCTTACACAGCCCTGGCTGTCTTTAAAAAAACTTATTTGTATTCAAGAATAGGAAAAGGAATATAGGAAATATTAAAATAGTAGCATATACCCAACTGGTTTCTAATTTGGGAGTCAAATCTCTTTCACTGTTGGGGAAAATACAGAAAGATGTGGTCTCATTATCTCAAATGCAAACAAAAATTTGAATATGATTCAGAATATTTCAGCTGCAAAAAGCCCTGTGGTAGCAACACTTACACAGATGTAAAAGTATCATGGGCAATATGAATCATTTCATTACTAGAAAGAGAGAAAGGCAGATTGTGAAACCTTAAATTCATCTTTGAGATGAATTCATCTTGAGAGGATGCTCAGGGGAGACCTTATTGCTGTCTACAAGTACCTGAAGGGTGGTTGTAGCCAGGAGGAGGTTGCTCTCTTCTCTCAGGTGGCCAGCACCAGAACAAGAGGACACAGCCTCAGGCTGCGCCAGGGGAAATTTAGGCTGGAGGTGAGGAGAAAGTTCTTCACTGAGAGAGTCACTGGACACTGGAATGGGCTGCCCGGGGAGGTGGTGGAGTCGCCGTCCCTGGAGCTGTTCAAGGCAGGATTGGACGTGGCACTTGGTGCCATGGTCTAGCCTTGAGCTCTGTGGTAAAGGGTTGGACTTGATGATCTATGAGGTCTCTTCCAACCTTGATGATACTGTGATACTGTGATTCTAGCTCCTACTAAGCCAGTATATTCTGTATGTAATTAATCTTAAAGGACCATAAGGTATTTCCTACACATGTGCTTTCCAAAAACCCACTTGAGAGAGGAACCTCATGGCATGCCATGGATTGTGGAAATTTTGGTTCCTATTAAAGAAGCAAAACAGATCAAGAGTGAAAGGGTGACAAAGCTGGTGAGAGGCCTGGAACACAAACTCTGTGAGGAGAGGTGAGGGAGCTGGGGCAGTTTAGCCTGGAGAAGAGGAGGCCCAGGGCAGACCTCATTGCTGTCTACAACTACCTGAAGGGAGGCTGTGGCCAGGTGGGGGTCAGTCTCTTCTCCCAGACAACCAGCAACAGAACAAGGGGACACAGTCCCAAGTTGTGCCAGGGGAGGTCTAGGCTGGATGCTAGGAGGAAGTTGTTGGCAGAGAGAGTGATTGGCATTGGAATGGGCTGCCCAGGGAGGTGGTGGAGTCACTGTCCCTGGAGGTGTTCAAGTAAAGCCTGGATGAGGCACTTAGTGCCATGGTCTGGTTGACTGGCTAGGGCTGGGTGCTAGGTTGGCCTGGATGATCTTGGAGGTCTCTTCCAACCTGGTTGATTCTATGATTCTATGAAGAACACTTGTAGTCTTCCACTTCTCCAAACAGGCTCCCAGGACCATAAATAGGTAGGAATACCACTCATTTTAAACACTAATACCATACAGTCCTGACATTCAGAGTATCAGAAGCCAGGGGAGTGTCCTGGGAACTACAATTCGTATGTGCTTTTCTCACATTCCTTCTCAATTTGCCACTGTACAAGAAAGCATATTTTGGCCAGTCAAGAATGAAAATATCAGCATACTTCATGATTGGCTGATAATCATGGCAGGCTTTTCAGTTTGATGGGGTGATGACTGGGAAGGGAATATCAGGCCAGCAGCATCAGCAAAGGGAGGAGCCTCATTTTGGTACTTGTTGCTCCTCTCCTGATGTCACCCACTGCAGTCTTCCTCCTGGCACTTCACAGGATGTTTAGATAAACAATGGAGAGGTCCTGAAGCATTTTGTTTTTAGACACAAAGACAGGAGACTGAGATGAATAACGTGGAAAGTGCCTGTAGAGTCAGGAGGACAATTCTGAGAGGAGGCACTGATCCATGCTGTACCAATCAAATTTGCATTTATTAGTGATCAGAGTAGCTAAATATTGAGTCTTTCAAGTCCTAGCAAACAGAGTACTGAAGTCTAGCCAAGATATACATCATCATATTGTTTTAAAAGAGGTATAGAGCTGCAGAGAGGGAAAAAGACATTCATGCTGGGTGAGTTATACAAGAATTATCTTAACAGCATAATTATACTACTGTAATTACATAGACAAGTACTTACATTGCCTTTGTCAGTGTTTCTCTTCTTCTATATAACTCCTCCAGTATTCAAACCAATGCTTTATAGCTTCAGAGTACGTTGAATAGTAGGAGGCTGTGGTTTGGCTGCCAAGCAAATTAGGGAGATGAGTACTCTCCCTGGGTAAGAACAAAGGAGTCAGTTCAATAGCAAGCTTGTTCAAGGAATTGAGAGTGGTTATTTCACAGTTTCTTACCCCAGATCTTTAGAGTCACTGTTCAAGGGAATGGAGCAGATGCTCTGTTTGTGCTTTGTTCAAAGGCAAACACAAGGATGTGTAGCAAACGAGTCTTAAATGCAGCAACACAGAGCTGGAGAGAGTAAACCAAGTACCCCAAAACTCCTGAGAATAGCGTCTACTAAAGCACTCCTTCTTAGACTCTTTGCACAAAGTGGTGTTAACTGCAGTGTGAAATTTCTGTTTGGCCAGCTCATACCATGCTGCTGTCTTAGCATTTCCCCTTGGTGACTGCTGCTGCGTCTCTCAGATCCTGTGTTTCTGTGTTTGAAATGGGTAGGAGTTGAGAATCCCTGTGGAGATGGCTTAGGAAAAGGGAAGCAAACGCTGTAGACATCCACTTGCAGATATTATTGTCTACAGAGAGGAAATACTCTGCTGAGAAAAGGCAGAAAAGCCTCATCTCTTTCAGACTAAAACCTCAAGTTGTCACAGTAAAGAAATTCTGAAATCAGAGTTTTCAAAAGTTTGAATCTTTTTGGTTTTACCTTTCACAAAATTCCCTCATCTTCCCCAAGCTTGGCTACATCATCACTTGGAGTGGCTGGGGAGCCGAGAGCTGAACGCTGAGGGTTTCTCCACTGCTGGCTCCTGGCAGCCCTGAAGTGAGATACTTAAAATACTGAGAACAGAGAAGCTGAGCTTGCAAGGAGCCACATGCCCGGCTCCAGGCAGAGCTGCATGCTCTCAACTTGCCTTTGCCACTTGTTTAGTCGAGCTGGCAGCCTCCTCAGCTAACAGCTCTATTCAGATTTTCTTCAAACATCTTCCAGCAAAACACTTCAGTTTTGATAAATCAGCCCTTTCAGATTAAACAACAATGATGACAACAACAACAACACACCCAAACAGTGCTAGGTGAAAATAAACCTTCAGCTTTGAGTGATGTGGATTAGTTAATTGCATCAGCAAGTGCTGACCTTGAAGCTTACGTATGAACGCATCCTTAATGCCCAACCAAGCTCTGCTGAGAAGAAAGGATGATTTATAGAGTAGTGCAGACACTGACAGCACCTGAGGCTTGAGATTAAGCCCTACCTGAATACCTGTTGATGTTACTGCATCCTATGCCTTCCATGAGGGATGACACAAGACAGCAGAAAGTGACTAGTTTTTGGTCATAGAGCTTTCTGTTCCTGTTAATTATGCCCTGGGTGGAGGTGTTTGCATGTGTTTCTGCTAATAACAAAGAATTAGTTGCAGTCACACTTAAAACAATTAACAACTTGTCCTGAGTAATAAGCTAGAGCAATGTTTTGTCTTGTTTCCCAAAGAATGTGCTTTGGCTTGGGTTAACTTCACAAATTGCATTCAAAATGCTTTTCTCACACTATTTTGACCCCCAGAAGTGAACTGGCAAATTCACAGCTATCTCCTTCTCCCATTTTAACTAAAATGGTTTCTTTCTATGCCTCCTTTAAGCATTTCTCATGGAAAACAGTGACAAGCTATTTGCCTTAGAAATTAAAAGGACACAGGGAAAGTTTAAAATTCATACCCCCTGGCTGCCATGTGGGTCATATTCTTAATATCATGAATGTAAGGCAGAGAAAATGCATCAAGAGCAGCTGAATATCTGATCCTGATTCCCACCATGCCCTGCAGAGAACAGGGAGAACAGTCAAATCCACTTAGCTCTCAGAGATGCCAATGATTGGACTATGTGAAACTGCTCTGGCATGACAGAATCACTGAATCACTGAATCATACACCTATTGAGGTTGAAGGAGACTGTTGAGATCATTGAGTGCAACTGCTCACCTAGAGTTCATAATTGTACCACTACTGCTAAGCCATGTGGGCTCCAGAACTGTAGGTTAGGCATATATGGTCCTGTGAGTATGACCATAGAGAGAATGCTACTAGCAGAGTGGCTAGAATATAGATTTATAAACTCTGCAACATTTCTGTGAACTGCTCTGATCCCACAGCCATGAGCTACTTGTGCAGCTCATTGGCTACACTGGCTACAGGGCCCCGGGCAACCTGATCTAGCTGATGATGCCCTTGCTTATTGCAGAGGGGTTTGGACTAAATGACCTTTGGAAGTCTCTTTCAACCCAGACCACTCTGTGATTCTATGTCCAAGTGGTGGCATTTTCTGTCTGGACTCAAAAGTCTGCCCTGCAAGGTGCATCCTAATCATCCAACATTTTAAATTGCCTTGAGTTTCAAAATAAATGGAACTAGAGTTGAACTTGGCAATATCATGTGAGGTTTTCTCATTCAAGTACTACATCTACTGCATACATTACTCAATATGCATAATCTTTCATGGCATACAAGTGGCATATAAAAATGTTCCTCTGGGACCTTCTCTACATGAACCTGCATTGGCAGGGGGGTTGGATTTGATAATCTTCAGAGGTCCCTTCCAACCACTATCATTCTGTGATTCTATGATCTCCATATTGCAAAGAGCAGCTGAAAGAAGGTCTGGCTCTGGTTCACAGACAGGTGGTCACCATAGATTCATATGATCCCATCACCTCTTCACTCAGTTAAGGCTGAGTTAGATGGACAGATGAATCCTTCCGTGTCCCAGGATTGTCTGTCCCACCACACTGCTCCAGCAGCTGAGTGTTCAGATCACTGCACAGACTCATTGCCAGTACTGCCCCATAACTCACCACATGAGACCACATTTTAGGAAGAAATTCTTCACCATGAGGGTGATGAGACCCTGGAATGTGTTGCCCAGGGAAGTGGTCAAGGCCCCATCCCTGGAGGTGTTTAAGGTCAGGCTGGATGAGGCTCTGAACAGCCTGATCTAGTATGAGGTGTCCCTGCCCATGGCAGAGGAGCTGGAACTAGATGATCTTTGTGGTCCCTTCCAAGCCTGCCTGATTCTATGATTCTAAGACCAGGGTGGATGGTGTTTTGAGCAATCAGGTCTAGTGAGAGGTGTCCCTGCCCATGACAATGGGGTTAAAAGTAGATGATCCTTAAAGTCCCCTCCAACCAATACCATTCTAACATTCATTCTAAGACATAGCAGCAGCAAAGCAACTTCACAGAGAAGTGATTTGCCCTTTGAATGGGCTGCCCAGGGAGGTGGTGGAGTCACTGTCTCTGGAGGTGTTCAGGAAAAGACTGGATGAGGCACTTAGTGCCATGGTCTGGTTGATTGTCTAGGGCTGGGTGCTGGGTTGGACTGGATGATCTTGGAAGTCTCTTCCAGCCTGGCTGATTCTATGATTCTATGATTCACATCAATATCTCAGGAGCTGCCCAAGGGTCAGAAATCACATTGAGATATTCTGGACAGAGTGTATGAATTATGAGAAGTTTGGGAGCTTACACCAGTGTCAGTACTCATTAATGAGCCATTTCCCAGCTGAACACCAGGCAAAGGACAGAAGGAAACGTTTTCTGTCCCAAAGCATGCTGTAGTTCACCCCACCCACAGAAGCTGGAGTAGCCACCGTGGTGACATTACTTCTCAAGAGAAATCTCAAGAGAATTTGGAAAGCTCTCTGGCCTCATCACCCTTATGTGGCACAAGACTATCTTCTGTAAGCTACAGCAATGCAGTGTGTGCTGCTTAGGTGACAATCATAGGCCCAAGCCCTTTGAGACTTCTATAGTAGCCTATCTTATCCTCACTGCACAGCAAAGGTACTTCACTTGCTGCACCTGCTGCAATCACAAAGTACAACTTAGCCTGAAGCATACTTTGATTTCTGTTGCTGGTTTTTTTCTTTCTTTATTCAGAAATTTGTTTTCCTTTCTCCCAGCTTGCAAATCTCTCCTAACTATTGTCTGCAAGTGTAACTACTGAACAATTTAACTATCCCTCTGCAACACTTTTTAAGCTATTAAAGCATTCAGAGAGTTGGAAAAGGGAAGAAAATCTGGTCCAAGAAATAAGAAGGCTGTTGGAATTACAGTGCCATATCTTGAAATCCTCCTTGGAGAAAATAACATTGTTGAGAACAGCAAATATATGTGCTAGCTATTTAAGAACTCCTTCCTCTCTCACATATCTTTGCCCCTGCCAGTTAATACACTCCACTTTAATTAGATTCTTATTAAACATTGCTACTTTCTTGCCCAAATCACATTAAAACTTCATTGGCAATGCTTCTTCCCTGCAGGTTTTTATTTGTCCTATTTTTCTCTTCCTCCACACCAGCCATAGACCCCCATTCCCCTAACCTCAAACACAACCAATTCCTTCTAACATCTTCATTTTATGCACTTTTATCCTGTTGCACTTTTATTCCTCTCCAGCTACTACGTAATTTTTCCTGAGCACCAGCATTGCACAGGTTTGATTCCTGACATAAATGTAGTAACCCCAGAGAGTTTGTACATGCAGATCTGTGTTCTGAGGCTTCCATCTAGAAATGAGCACCAGATTTAGAAGAAATTGGTTACACAAATCAACTATCCATAGAGCTTTCTCCTAGTATCTTGAGGCAGTGGTGCCACATGCAATCAATAGAAGCCAATTGTCTCTCTGACACTTGCTGCAGGTAAATAAAAACCAGAAGGAACACACTGAGATCTCATTTTCTCCTCCTCATCATCCATCTCAGTGATTCTAATTAGAATGCTTAGATCTTCTGACTGTAAGTGCTGAAGGACTCTTTAGAGCTTTAGAAAGAGTTGCCTGGAAGGATTCAATAAAGAACTGGGGAATGCTCCTCCTCTCTCTCCATCTTCTTAACTAGTACCTCTATGGAGGGAATGTATTTCATGGTAGTAAAGATCAATACCTACCTTCTGTTCTCTCCAGATGTGGGTGAATGTTGAAATCCTGACTAAGCCACACAAGGGAGCAGTGACATTTTAAAACATGTCTGAACCCACTGGTACCTGAAGGCTTTTTCCTGACTAGAACCAAAAGTAATGTTATATTCAAAATATATATGTATAAAATAACTACATACAATCCCTGTAGACATGTTTTGACAGAAAGCAGGCACCCATGTCCCTGTACATAGGTGACATGATTAAATTTCCCTGTTAAAAAGCCACAGTTTAGTTCAAGATATTTGGGTATTCCAGTGTACAAATATTGACTACAAACAGCTTTTCACCAAAGAATGTTTGACAATGCTTGATCATTTCTTTGCTGCCTTCCAAGAATCTTCAAGGTCACATGAAGAACCATCTGCTTCCCTAAGTTCAGTCTTGCATCTGAGTAAATGTTATCGCTCTGTCATGTCACAAGAAAGATGTTGCATGACCTCAATCCCCTCATCATTTAGATCAAAGCGTTTTGGAAGCTGATCACAGACTTTACTGCTAAATATTTGTAGTCTGAGCATGTACTTGGATTTGTAATGGCTGAGCATGGATTGGCTTCCTTGTAATTTGTCTTTCTATCATTGCCATTAACATTTTCTGTCTGGCAGGTACAGCATTAGCATACAGTGCCCTATAACACATTTGCAACATAATGAGACTAATGAACACAGGAGTATTTTATCAACTTTATCTATTGTGCTCTCACCCTTTGATAGATAATTGCCACAGTGCACCACTTTCCTGCTTTGATCTTGTAGAACATGAAGACCCCTTATAATTGTTCACTAATCAGGGCTGTCTATCAATCCTTGCACCCCATTCCAAAATACTTTGTCCCATGCTGCTACTTCCACTTCCCTTTTGCTAATCATAAGATTTTTTCAATGTTCGAGTCCTTCTGCACAGAGTTCCTCCTAGCCTGTTAGTCCCCACCTTCTATTGCTGCCAGTGGTTTGTCCTTCCCAGAGTGGGATTTTGTTAGAATCACAGAATGTCAGGGGCTGGAAGGGACCTCGAAAGCTCCTCTGGTCCAGCCCCCCTGGCAGAGCAGGATCACCTAGAGCAGACCACACTGGAACTCATCCAGACGGTTCTTGAATATCTCCAGAGAGGGAGCCTCCACAACATCCCTGGGCAGCCTGTTTGACTAGCAGTGTAAGTTAGACTCCTGTCCTGATGTCCTTGATTTCTCTGACCCATCTGCCCACTAAAACGTGCTGATTTCAGCAGATGTAATGATGCTTCTTGTTTTCAGTCTTGGTGTTCTATCCCTCGGCAGCTGAAAGAGAGCTAACAGAAAATCTCCATTTCAGATGTCTTAGCTGCAGAGAGGGTCAAGGCAGAGAGACATGCTCCTGACCTAGAAGCATGTCTTTACACTATGCTAGAGCAATGGGGCTTGGGGCCAAGACAGAGCCAGGGCAGCATGTTCCCATGGGCACCCATGGGCAGAGGACCCCAGACAATACCATGGAGAGACTCTGGCTGGCCATTCAGGGGTGTGCCAGGCCCCAGAGCTTCTCACCAGGACTATTCCTAATTCACATCTACTGGCTGACATCCCAATGTGGCCTTGACCCATCCCCACAGAGGTGCTCAGTGCCCAAGGCTGGGGCTGCCTCAGTGCCTCCCAGATAATCTGCTTCTGGCTGGGGTGATGGAACCAGCCTAAGCTACCAAACTCTGCCCTGCCACATCCTCAACTGCCACAGGGAGCTCCTAGCATCCCAGCCCCAGAGAGTGATTTGCCTGTGTGGGACAGGGACAATATTTACTCAAATACAGCTTCTTATCTAATCTGTGTATCTGTATCTTGCCAAAGACAGCTGCTGATCCATATTGCAGGAATGGCTTTTCTGTGGAACTCATAATCCAACTAAGTTCCTGTTCTGCACATAAAGTCTTCAGGTGTAGGTTTAACATTTAATGGAGGTTTCAGGTTGAGTAGAAGCATAGGGAACACCTCTCCTGTGAAGACAAGCTGAAAGAGTTGGAGGTGTTCAGCATGGAGAAGAGGAGACTCTGAGGACACTCCATTGCAGCATTTCAGTACTTAAATGGGCCCTATAAGAAAGATGGGGACAATCTTTTCAGCAAGGGCTGTTGCAACAGGACAAGGGGTGATGGCTTTACACAATGTAGCATCTCATCTCTGTGGAAAATAACCACATGCCCCATGGCAAATGCTTATATCCTTGAGCTCTCTACCACATGCCACCTTCTGCAGCACATCTCACATCAATGTGGAGCTTAACATATTTGGTCTCTGAGAAAATGAGAAGTGGTTTACAAGACTACTTAAAGAAATGTTGCAAATGGGGCACTCCTGCAGCATGCTAGCTGTCTGACTTTCCCATGCCATCTCTAAACCATGCCAACCCCAAACCCCTCCTTCTCTAAGATGTACTCCCTCTACAAGTCCTTCATAGATGGCTACGCCTAGGAGAAAATGATGATGTTTGCAGAACAGCAAAAAAATTCTCTCCCATTGCAGGCTGCAGGAAAGCAAACAGTAGATATAAAAGGTCAACTATTTTAAGGCACTTTAAAGATGATGAAAAAATCTCTCCCCTTCAGAATAATCTAGGAACCATAGTTAGATGAATGATAGAATGTTTTGTAATACAAATACTTCCAAGACCTTCTAGACTCTTTCTTTTCATGTTACCTTCTACTGCTTTTTTCTCCCTTACAGTTTATCTACATTTAAAGCAAGGAATAGACAGTTATGTAATGACATTAAGTCACATCACATCTTCAGCTGCTTGAAAGCAGTCTCACCTATGAAAATGTCTTTGTACTCTATACATTTGCTTTTGCAGTTTGCAAGGATGGTAGGATGCACACATCTTTCTATGAATCATGCAGCTGCTACTATGCAGCTGCTGTAGAAATTACACTATCACTTGCATGAAACAGTCCAGCAAGCTAGACTTGTATATCCTTTGAGTTTGTATATCCTTTGAATAAGGTCTTTGATGAATAGATTCTCTTATCCTTCATTTCCCATCTATTATTCATTACATTTGCTGTGATCACACAAAGAATTAAGACAATAACTCAGTAAGTGAACACCAGAGCCTTAGCTTGCCCAGTGGAATAACAGTCATTAAGTTCCTGCCAAAAGACCATTGCTTGAGACATAATGATTAGCAATTACCACGTGGAGGCTTGGAAGGTGTTACACATAGTGTGTTAAGTTAAATTATCCCCCTTTTTTTGGGAGCTGCCTTGTGGTAGAACCAAACCTATCAATTAAATTACCTAATGAACTACATTTCAATATAAAACAATCTTCATTCCCAGTGAAACCATTTCTTTAGTACTAATACACCAAGAATATAACTTAAGGCCTTTGTGTATGGCCAGCTTCCTGTAGAGAAACTTAATGAAGGGAAAGAAATGGATCAAGGTAGATAATGTTTCTGTGCTGCTGAAATAATGAATTCTTAAGGAAGTAACGTCCTGGGACAAGGAGGGCTATAGGAAACAAGCAGGAATAACAATTTCCCACTCAAACAACCCCACCTGTCTTTGGATGCTCTAGGCAGCCCAGAATAATATCCTGCTAACCTAACACCAAAATGCTCTCTCTGTCTCTCCACTGCGTCATGGTTTAACCCCAGCTGGCAACTAAGCACCCTACAGATGGTTACTCATTCCCTCACACCAGGACAGGGGAGAGAATCAGAAAAGTGAGAGAAGTCATGAGTTGAGGTAAAGACAAAGCAAAAGCCTGTCAAGCAAACAAAGGAAACCGAGGAGTCCATGCAGCACTTCCCATCGGCAGGCAGGTGTGCAGCTGCCAGGAAAGCAGGGCTCTACCATGCATAGCAGTTAATGGGAAGACAAACATCATCTTTGCAGTGGCAAAGCAAGCCAACAGCATGCTGGCTTGCATCAGCAAGGGCGTCACTAACAGAGATAATGAAGTCATTGTCTCACTTTACTCGGTACTTGTCAGACCACAGCCGGAGCACTGCATTCACTTTTGGTCTCTGCTATACAAAAAAAAGATGCAGAGAGGCTGGAAAGCGTCCAGAGAAGGGCCAGGAGAATGATCAGAGGACTGGAAGACCTGCCAGATGAGGAAAGGCTTTGAGAAGTGGGTTTGTTCTGACTGAGAAGATCAACGTAGGCACAAGAGCCTGCTGAGCTGCTAAGGTCTTGGCAAGTAGGCTTTTGATAATGCACATGGCACACTTGCTGTTGGGCTGCTCTGATACCATCGCTCAGCCCCATCCTCTCTTTGTGCCATTTTGGACCAGCCATGAAGCTGCCATTCTTGATACATAACTCAATAAGGTTTTCCCTTTCAAAAAGTGACCTGGCAGGGGGAGAAAGCACACTGCACAATGACCATCTCTTGGCTGCACTGTTTGAATACATGAAGCAGAAACTGCAGTTGCAGCCTTCCAGATCTCATATCCTCTTTCCCATGAGTTCTGTGCATATTTTGCTCTCTACAGTTTTCACTACCTTGTCTGCTAGAAAGCCAAAAATTATGGAATTATTTCACTCACTGAAGTCTCTAAGTAATTGTTTTACCACAGAGGAAGTTTAAACATGGAACCAGCAGAAGGCAACACCCAAATTCTGAATGCATCCTGAAACACAAAGGTATTGGAATCTGAGATATGTATCTCTCCACAACATCCTCCTCCTGAATATCTCAGCTGAAGTTCTGCATCCGCTCAGCAGAACTGCAATGCTCTTCTGTACCCCCTAAATTGTAAGCAAACTCTGCTCTAATTCTAAGCTTCAAGCACAGCATGCCCGTGCTTGAGAGAGCAGGAGTATTATTGGCTGGCCCTGTAGTGCCCATTTCTGAATACAGTTGTTCTTTCACTTCCAAATAAAGGGGAAATCACCACACTCCACAGTTACAGCAGGTAGTGTGTGATAAGAATGCCTGCATCCAGTGCTGGTGTCAGGGGCTTTAGGTAAGTGAATTGACACTGGGTCTCCTGTTACCATAGAATGGCTTAGGTTGGGACTTCAGAGATCACCTCATCCAACATCCATGCCTCCTAACTAGCCTTGGCTGCTCAAGGCCTCATCCAATCTGGCCTTGAACACTTCCAGGGAGGAGGCATCCACAACCTCCTTGTGCAACCTATTCCAGAGTCCCACCATCCTGGTATTGAAGAATGTCTTCTTAAGATCCATTCTGAACCTACTCTCCCTCAGCTTAAAACCATTCTCCTATGTTCTACCATTACACATCCTTATGAAAGGTCCCTCTCCAACCTTCCTGTAGGATCCCTTCAGGTATTGGAAGGCAGCTCTAAAGGTGCCCCTGGAGCCTTCCTTAGGGTAAACAACCCCAGCTCCCTCAGGTCCTTCTCATAGCAGAGGTTCTCCAGCCCTTGGATCATCTTTGTGGCCTCCCTCTGAACACACTCCAACTGCTCTGTGTCCTTATGATGGGTACAAACCTGAAAGTGTTCATAAGAGCAGGTCAAAGTGACCAAAAATACTTTCTCTCTCTGTTTCCAGGAGTAGCCCTTGAACTCTCAGTTATTACTAAGTAAAGAAATGAGCAGGACCATTCAATAACCTTGTAAACCTACAATGTTTGGTCATGAGGACTTAATGTTGCAGAGGTAGGTGACCAGTAATTTTCTTAACCTAATTTTCTTCATCTTGGTTGGTCTTGGTACACTGAGAACATTTGTGTTACTCAAGCCTAACCAAAAAGGTTAGTTTCATCTTTTGCAGCATCCCCCCAAAATCTGGGTCTTTCCCACATGTATAAACAGGGGAAATGATCTAACTTCTTCCCCATTTCCTGCTCCTTTTTATCTTTTCTTTCTTTTCTCTATTCATTATTAACAACAAATGGACACGACCAGGCATTAAGTGCACATCTGGTTCAACTCTGGCAAGGACTCTCAGCATGCAAGTGGCAACAGCTGCCAAGTGCCTTAATTTCAAACCAGAAATTCTCCTATTAAAACTTCCAGTAAAAGAATGATTGATTTTTGCTGCCAAGTTGTCTTGGGTTCAAATGCAGGTTCCCAGAGACTCTTATAAATTTGGTAGACCCAATGACAATTTATAGAATTTATAGAGGTTTATAGAGTGCCCTCCCCTCCTCCCCCTCCTTTCCCCAAAAGACAGGGAGAGAGATAAAAGGTAGGGACACCCCAATAAATCAATCTCACTCGATTTGGAAGTTAAAAAGGAAAAGTTTAACAATAACTTAGAAAAAGGGATTGGAGGTAGGGGAGTTTACAAAGGATAAGGAAGGGAAAACAGCAAAATACAAAACAGGGATGGATACAACCCGAGTGTGTGATGGTGTCTCTGCCTCGTGGCTGGTATGCAGTATCAGTGTGTGTGTGATCATGAACGCAGGTAGAGGAGAAACAGAGCAAGAGAGCGAGGAGCAGGAAGTGCTCCTCTTTTATACCGCAGGAAGTGGGGGGAGTGGGCTAACCATCACCTGGAGTGTGGCCCACCCCTGAGGAGGGGCCAAGACCCCTGGGGTCAGGTTCAGGGTCACTCCCCCAGGAGTGTTAACCCTATACACAAGTGAAACAGGGCAGCCCTACAGCTAAGGAATGATTGTAACTCCTTTCTGAAAACATACTAGCAAAATACTATCCATTAATTCCCTTAAGAGAATGTGAGAGGAAATGATGTTTTCTCCAGCTATTTTGACCCCAAATGGCTAGAATTTCATTTAAATAGATCACAGAATCACAGAATCTACCAGGTTGGAAGAGACCTCCAAGATCATCCAGGCCAACCTAGCACCCAGCCCCATCCCATCAACTAGACCATGGCACCAAGCGCCCCAGCTAGTCTTTTCTTGAACACCCCAGGGACAGCAACTCCACCACCTCCCTGGGCAGCCCATTCCAATGCCAATCACTCTCTCTGAGCAGAACTTCCTCCTAACATCCAGTCTGTACCTGCCCTGGCACAACTTGAGACTGTGTCCCCTTGTTCTGCTACTGGTTGCTGGGAGAAGACACCGACCCCCACCCGGCTACAACCTCCCCTCAGGCAGTGGTAGACTGTAGATGATTTTGTGTATCAGATTTAAGAGACACGATGATTTCTTTCTCCTGTTTTTAATAGAACGATTACACAAAGTAATCACCTCAAATTTCCGTTATCAAGCTAATTTTAAATCAGTTCATTTCACCGGGCTGTGAAGGAGAGGAACTCGGAATGCCACCAGAGGGAGCCAACGCAATTCCAAACTTCTCCAAGGCAAGATCACTGTCCTGCAAAACAGACAGCAAAGAAATGAAGATGATTGTCCTGAAGCAAGCTCCTTATGCCTTTGGAAGTAAAATCCACCTCGTTCCAATCACACATCATGAGAAGCACTAATGTAAATCAAAACAAAAGACAGAATCATTGAGTTAGTGGATGCACTGGGTTGGAGGGGACCTCCAAATGTCATCTAGTCCAACCCCTCTGCACTAAGCAGGAGCATCCACAAGTAGTTGTCTGTTCAGAGCCTCATCAGGCCTGACCTTGGGCTGGCAAAAGGATCTGTCTGTACCAACTCAGCATGAGTGGTTTCACAAAACGGGAACAGGTAATGTTTGGACCCTCAGAATGTATCCCAGCTTCAAATTCACTATCAGCATGTTTTGAACAAACTCTGAACAGGCACAGCAAGTTTAGACCAGCCTAACAACACTGCTTTTGCTCCTGCTGCAGGGAGGTTTAAAGCTTATCACCTGATCACAGCCCTACCAGTTCCTGTCATCATGTTCATAGAATCATAGAATCAAGCAGGTTGGGAGACCTCCAACATCATCCAGTCCAACCTAGCACCCAGCCCTAGCCAATCAACCAGACCATGGCACTAAGTGCCTCATCCAGGCTTTTCTTGAACACCTCCAGGCACAGTGACTCCACCACCTCCCTGGGCAGCCCATTCCAATGCCAATCACTCTCTCTGCCAACAACTTCCTCCTAACATCCAGCCTATACTTTCCCCGGCACAACTTGACTGTGTCCTCTTGTTCTGTTGCTGGTTGCCTGGCAGAAGAGACCAACCCCCACCTGGCTACAGCCTCCCTTCAGGTAGTTGTAGAGAGCAATGAGGTCAGCCCTGAGCCTCCTCCTCTCCAGGCTGCGCACCCCCAGCTCCCTCAGCCTCTCCTCATAGGGTTTGTGTTCCAGGCCTTTCACCAGCTTTGTTGCCTTTCTCTAGCAATAAAATTACAGTGAGATTTTAGCTGTTAACTTTTCACTCGTCAGGACAAAATCAGAATCTGTTGCATCCACTGAGAAACACATCATTCTATTCAACTGCTTAAACTTTGAGGTCACTTACAGTGTGATGCCTATGTATAGATTGCTGTTTGATCTTTTGCTGTGCTCGTCTGAAATAGCTAAGCTGAGCAGGGTCCTTTTATCCAGAGAAATATTAACAGTAGAGAACACCATCAAAAGAGAGCACTGCTTATTCCAATCACTTGTTTATTACTTGATGTTAAGTCCTCCCCTAACCGGCTAGCAAATTAAAAATAGCCTCCTCTCTCAGGTCACTGCGAGGCAGGCTTAGAACCATGCTGCTGCTGACCAAGTCAGTACGAAGCCGTATGGCCAGGTTATGTCCTTCTGCCTTTACTCAAACCTCGAAGTAAGTGGTTTCGATTTCTCTCGATCCCTTTTTAGGTAGGTAAGGAGCAGGTGCTCGAGTCCCTTCACCCCAAGCACTGCTGACTCCAGGGTTTCTCAGGTTGCAGTGAAAAGAAACTGCGGGAGGGAGCAGCAAAAATACGAACAGACATCCGAGCTGCTGCTGTGCCCCTCAGCGCTGCAGCCGGGCGGCTTCCTTGCGCTGCGTGCGCAGGGGCCGGGCAGGTCCGCAGTCCTGGGGGAGAGAAGGGCGGCGATCGGGGGCGCAGCACCGCTCCCTCTCCAGGCCAGCACGCATTGTCGGAAAAAATACAGCCGAACTGCAGACTTTTCCCTTCCTCCGCCTTCTCCCCACCGCCCCCCCGTGCTGGACACCAGCAGCGGCCGGCACAGCCCCGTCCTTACGCCAAGCCTCCAGGACAGGGCTCGCTCCGCCCAGCCGCAGCTTCCCTGGGGCTAAGAAGGAAGGGAAGGAAGGAGGGCATGGGGGGGTTGCGGTACCCCACGAAAGGCTTCCCCAGCAACTATCAGCCCGGGCCTGGCTCTCCCTTGCAGCTCCGCGGAGCGGCGGGGCGCCGGCAGCCCCCAGCTCCTCGTTAGTATAGTGGTGAGTATCCCCGCCTGTCACGCGGGAGACCGGGGTTCGATTCCCCGACGGGGAGGCTGCCCTCGCGCGATTTTGTTTGTTTCCTTTTCTCGGCGCGGGAGGCTCGCGGCCCAGCCGTTGGCTCTCGGGAGGCAAAACACGCACGGCCCAGCCCGCCTCGCCCTTCCGGTTGCGAGGGGTGCAGGCAGGGGAGGAAAAACGTTCGCTATGGCCTCCCCGTCGGGGAATCGAACCCCGGTCTCCCGCGTGACAGGCGGGGATACTCACCACTATACTAACGAGGAACTGCCTTGCAACGGTTTTCAGGGGAGCGCTTTTATGCGGAAGCCAACCCCATATACAATCCTCTATTGGTGGGCAATGCTAACGAGTGAGCCTTGGGGGAAGATCTCATACGTAGCAGCAGGTACTAGGACCCACGGCTCTGCGTACGGAGGCAATGTAGCGGGAGGCTCGTCCTGCTCTGGGTCAGTAGTGGGGATGTGGTTGGGAAGAGTTGATGTACGTGCGCGGAAAGGCGAAACCCGAAGTGGCGGAGGAGGAGAGGAGCCGGCGTGGGGAGTACGGTTGATTTCGCTGATGAGAAGGGTCGTCGTCCACGCTGCACACACACACAAAAGTCTTCAGCCATGAGGGGTGGTGCAATTGCGGTCTTTGAGGGTGAGTTGTAAAACTCCGGGACAATTTACTCAGCAGGACCTCGTGGCGCAACGGTAGCGCGTCTGACTCCAGATCAGAAGGCTGCGTGTTCGAATCACGTCGGGGTCACTTTATTTTCTGCGCGGTCAGTCTTACCTTAGCTTTGCCCTGCTTCATCCCGGAGGATATGAAGGGATATTTATTTTCTTTCCCCCCCAGATCTTAATTTTGATCTAGATATAAGACAGAGAGCCCTAGAAGTAATACTTCAGTGATCTGAATGGACTGGAAAATATGACACTTTATGAAACACAATTAGATGGAAAATGGAACAGTTTATTAAGGGGCTGAATTTGAGGCACAGAAATATGTCAGAGATACAATTACAATTATCTCGTAAGAATTTATTACTAGTCTTGTAAACCATGGCAGAAATTAAGTCTTAGAAACCAGACTCACCAAAGTCATCCAATTATGGCATGAGGGTTTTGTTTTGTATAGACTTATATTTGTTACCTGTCCTTGAAACCTTTCAAATGCATAAATTCCACATCTTCCCTAAGTGCTCTGTTCCAGTGCTTTGCTGTCTTTACTGTTAGGGAGCAGCTAAAGCGAGTACACGTGGTTTAATCCTGACGTCTCTTTTTGCTGTAACTTAAATCCAGCCCTCATGCTATTGCACCATAGAACAGTTTATTCCCTTCCTTCTTATAGTCACTTCTTCAATATTTGAAACTCGCTGTGCTTCTCTATAGCTGTCTTAGAGCATTAGCCTGTGTTTGCTGGGCCTCTGGTTATTTATGTTTATTATTATTGCTTGCCTCTGAAGTACTTCTAAATGAGTTGCATTTCAAATTGCCCAGAACTCATCACAGTCTTGCAGCTGACTCCGGGTTTACCAGGTCTGAATAGAAGAGGACTGCCTTACATGCTATGCGGACAGGACTTCCATGTGTGTGGTTAGTCTTCTTTAGTGAATAATCTGTTAGCTGGATGCATTTTTGTATTGGAGGCATAATCAGATGTTTCACTTGCTGCATACAAAGATCATGTCTCTACATTGCCATCCCTCAGAGAGCTGGATGTAAGAAGTGGAGGCAATCCGCTTGCATTCCAGGACTACTGCCAAAGCAGGTGCACTGCTCTAAGCATGCCAGAGTGTTGCAGGCAACATCTCTGCTTGCAGTGTGGGGTTCATCTAGCGACAGTGTAGAAGATCTATTAATAGGAGTCAAAGTTTTCAGATTGTGGTTTCATAATGTGTCTAATGTAATCTGAGTGTAAGATGGAACAAAACAGTCGGTCTTGTTCTGCCCCATCCATCTCTGCCTGCATGTTTTCCCCATTCCACTTGGATTACATCTTGCAGTTCTGCAGCTGCAGCTGCTAGCTCAGCATGCAGATCTGGTGGCATGGCTACTAGATCCAACACAAGGAGAGCATCAGGAATGTATAGCCTGGAACATGACATAGAGTCTTTCAACAGCATCTCTTTCAACAACAACCACAACCAACAGTTTGGTTACATTTATTGTCATCTTTTTGAAAGGAGCCAACTGTCCCTAAATCAAAATAACCTGGTGATGTTTGAAAACTCATTAAAATAATTAAATATGCCTTAGATATGTACAAACTCTCCTCAATTTCCTTTCGGGGGGTCATAATTCTCTTTAATCTCACAGCTGTTTGGTTGAGTTGACCCCATTCGTTTCAAGGCTGGTGGGTGTTTGTCACCAGCATTTCTATAGTACATGTCCATCTGTGCTCTTGTCCCTTTCTAACTTCTAAATACTTCATTTTGTAACCTGACTGATCTCTTGAATAAAATGTTTCTTCTTGTGAAATTGTTACTAGCCAAAGATGGACAATAACTGGACCCCCAGTTTAGGAAGGACGTTGAGATGCTTGAGCGTGTCCAGAGAAGGGCAACGAGGCTGGGGAGAGGCCTTGAGCACAGCCCTACGAGGAGAGGCTGAGGGAGCTGGGATTGGTTAGCCTGGAGAAGAGGAGGCTCAGGGGAGACCTTATTGCTGTCTACAACTACCTGAGGGGAGGTTGTGGCCAGGAGGAGGTTGCTCTCTTCTCTCAGGTGGCCAGCACCAGAACAAGAGGACACAGCCTCAGGCTACGTCAGGGGAAATTTAGGCTTGAGGTGAGGAGAAAGTTCTTCACTGAGAGAGTCATTGGACACTGGAATGGGCTGCCTGGGGAGGTGGTGGAGTCGCCGTCCCTGGAGCTGTTCAAGGCAGGATTGGACGTGGCACTTGGTGCCATGGTCTAGCCTTGAGCTCTGTGGTAAAAGGTTGGACTTGATGATCTATGAGGTCTCTTCCAACTTTGGTGATACTGTGATACTGTGAACTTAAATCCACATAGGGTTGGAGCTGAACTAGTACCTTACATATGCTAAATGTAACTTCTGCACTATCTCTATGTAAGATAAAAATAGATATCCAAATAGTTTTTGTTTGGAAGTCATTTATTGTGGGAAACTGCCCTGTAAATTGGCCTTTTCATTTCTGTCAGTGTAATGAAAAGAATACATTTCTGTGGGTGTACTGCTAGCCCTGCAGGAGCTGATAGTTGTGTTTTTGGTCCTTGTTGGTACAGGCCTTTCTCTATTGCAATGTCAGCAGCAAGAAGTTTTAAAACAGTTAAACCAGGCAGTTGTGCACTTTTGTTCCCTGCCTGGGGACAGACGTACAGACCACCTGCAGTGCTGGCTGCCCCACAAGGACAACCAGCAGCAGCTGTCCACCACGTCAGGCAACACGCATGCAGCAGCCTTTGCTAGTGAGTGTCAGTGCAAGGGCAGTCCCCTGCGTAAAACTACATCCACTGGCAAATTCAGCAGAAGCTGGGACACAGTCTCAAGTTGTGCCAGGGGAGGTACAGGCTGGATGTTAGCAGGAAGTTCTTCACAGAGAGAGTGATTGGCATTGGAAGGGCTGCCCAGGGAGGTGGTGGAGTCCCTGAAGGTGTTCAAGAAAAGCCTGGATGGGGCACTTAGTGCCATGGTCTGGTTGACTGGACAGGGCTGGGTGCTAGGTTGGCCTGGCTGATCTTGGAGGTCTCTTCCAACCTGGTCGATTCTATGATTCATTTGCTTCATCAGAGTAAGGCATGCTTTTTCCTTCTTGCTTTGCCATTCCCCCTTGGATTACCCTTAAAAAGCAATGTTTCTGATAAGAAAACTACAGCTATTAAAAAGCCATCCATTTTCTTCTAAATTAATTCAGAATGTGGCAAAGACCTGAGTGGTTCTAGAAAGTATAGTTACATTATGCCATCCTGATTAGAATCATAGCATGATTTGGGTTGGAAGGAAGCTTAAACACCATCTAGTTCAAATCCCCCTACCTTGCTATGTTTAAAGAATGCAAGCAAAATATGCATTGTTACAAAGGGTAAGTAGATTTTTCTTTCCCAAGGCCAAATTCCTACTAAAACTTCTCTCTGAACTACTGAAATGACAACTGCTTATTTTATTTATAGTCATGCTTTCTAGTTTCTATGGCCTTTCTCAGAGGGAAGGAGGATTATTTTCACTGTGAAACATCCTGTGTGCCAAAACTGAATGAATACTTCACATAGGGTTATATTTTTTACATTAGCTATAAAGATTTCCATATCAGCTCAGTCTAAGACAAGGCATGTCTGTACTTCCTTAAATGCCTTTGAATTTACAGCCTTCATGATTTTATTATGCATTATGAGGTAAAGGCTACATGTGAATGCAAATTGGACATCTGTATTTAGGATACTGTTGTGAACACACAGAGAAAATGTAGCTTATCAGTGTTGTGCAACACAAATTACCTGGCTCATTACTATGGTTGGCATTAGGTTGGGAATTTTAAACTTGGGGAAACTCAGAGCTAGACATTTGAGGTAGTTTAGAAGGCATTCACTGTTTACATGTCAAGAAAAAAGCCCTGGATGACTGAAAATCTCTTTCTCATACTCAGGAAACCTAACAAATTCCAGACATTTGGGAGGGTGTACAAAGGAAGGATTTTTGGCTTCTACTTTCAACATATTTCACATTTTTAGGCAAGCTTGCAGCAGCTTTTCAACCACTGAAACCATTCGTACTTCTTTCCTTTTATCAGCATTTATACTGACAGGAGGTAAAATGTGACTACATGTTTCTCAGCTGGAGGCAAGTATTCTGGTCTTTGAAAACCAGAACTTGCTGTTAGGGACAAACATTTAAGTATCACAGAAGACATGGCAAAACAAGAGTTTAAGACACAACCTTGAAGACGCCAATCTTCTAACAGGCATATGAGCACCTCGTGTTTTGGGGGTTGGGTTTTATTTTCCTCTATAAAAACATGATAGGTTGGACTGGATGATCTTGGAGGTCTCTTCCCACCGGGTTGATTCCATGATTAGAGAGATATTTTGAGCTCATTCATGTTTTAACTCATTCCCTTATCCTCTTTGCTACTTTGTACTTTCTTTCCTGAGGCACCGTCCCTGGGGGTCTTCAAGAAAAGACTGGATGAGGCACTTAGTGCCATGGTCTAGTTGATTGATAGGGCAGGGTGATAGGTTGGACTGGATGATCTTGGAGGTCTCTTCCAACCTGGTTGATTCTATGATTCTATGAATAAAGGTGCAGATCCAGGTGTAATTCGTGGTGATACTTGCAGGTCCCAGTGTTAATCACTATGTATGTGCATATCATGATGCTTTCTTCTATTACTTTCCCTTACCTGGAGAACACCATTGTTCCACAATGAAAATTATAGAACTAGGGGGATAAATGACAGTTTTATGTCCAAGATTTCATATGGAGTTGGCTTCCCAGAGAAATCTACTCTGCTCTGAAACACAGTGACACTAACATGTTATGTGATGATATTTTAGCCTTTGTCACTTTGGAAGCAGCTGAGTCTAAGCCAGTTAAAGAGTCCAGTGTTCATTCAAGGGAGTAAAATCTTTCACAAAAGACAGTACACATTTCTTTAGTTAGGGAAATAACTTTCAAACCATAAATGGACTGTAAATATGAACTGTAAGTAATATTAGTCTGAGGCCATAGCTCCACAACCACTGTAAGGGATTTTGAACAAGTAGCCAAAATATATGATGCAGAGTTTCTGTTGTCTTTATGCTCCTATGTTGGTTTGACCTGGAAAAATACAGATCCAAGACAAATCCAGTTAAGTCATCCAGTTGCTATAAACCTGAAATAGGAGTGTAACTGCAGTGATTTATTCATACCCTATTGCTGTTGCATTTTAAGGTTGTGTTTAGCACACTTAAGACCAGACTGACATAGTTAGATTGAAAGGCGTAAACTGACTTCAAGCTCAACAGTTTTTGTTCCTGCCACTCTCAAGGGTCACTCACAAGGAAAGTCAACACCAATTTGCATATTCTGAACAGAAGAAGTTGTTGCAAGTGGCAGGTGCATGCCTCAAAGAAACGGTGTCAAAGAACAAGTTTTAGGCATTAAGTATATCACAGCATCATAGAATCAGTCAGGGTTGGAAGGGACCACAAGGAGCAGCCAGTTCCAACCCCCCTGCCATGGGCAGGGACACTTTATGCTACATCAGACTGGTCACAACCTCATCCAGCCTGGCCTTAAACACCTCCCTTTACCACAGAGCTCAAGGCTAGACTATGGCACCAAGTGCCACGTCCAGTCCTGCCTTGAACAGCTCCAGGGACGGCGACTCCACCACCTCCCCGGGCAGCCCATTCCAGTGTCCAATGACTCTCTCAGTGAAGAACTTTCTCCTCACCTCCAGCCTAAATTTCCCCTGACGCAGCCTGAGGCTGTGTCCTCTCATTCTGGCGCTGGCCACCTGAGAGAAGAGAGCAACCTCCTCCTGGCTACAACCTCCCCTCAGGTAGATGTAGACAGCAATAAGGTCACCCCTGAGCCTCCTCTTCTCCAGGCTAAACAATCCCAGCTCCCTCAGCCTCTCCTCGTAGGGCTGTGCTCAAGGCCTCTCCCCAGCCTCGTCGCCCTTCTCTGGACACGCTCAAGCATCTCAATGTCCCTCCTAAACTGGGGGGCCCAGAACTGAACACAGCACTCAAGGTGTGGTCTAACCAGTGCTGAGTACAGGGGCAGAATGACCTCCCTGCTCCTGCTGGCCACACCATTCCTGATGCAAGCCAGGATGCCACTGGCTCTCTTGGCCACCTGGGCACACTCCTGGCTCATGTTCAGGCAGGTATCAATCAGCACCCCCAGATCCCTCTCTGTCTGGCTGCTCTCCAGCCACTCCGACCCCAGCCTGTATCTCTGCATGGGGTTGTTGTGGCCAAAGTGCAGCACCCTGTACTTGGAGCTATTGAACACCATCCCATTGGACTCTGCCCATCTGTCCAGGCGGTCAAGGTCCCGCTGCAGAGCCCTTCTGCCCTCCAACCCAGTCACATCTGCCCCCAGCTTGGTGTCATCTGCAAACTTGCTGATGACTGACTCCATGCCCTCATCCAGATCATCTATGAAGATGTTAAAGAGGATGGGGCCCAGCACAGATCCCTGAGGGACACCACTAGTGACAGCCACCAGCTGGATGTGGCACCATTCACCACCACTCTCTGGGCTCGGCCCTCCAGCCAGTTCCTAACCCAGCACAGAGTGTCCATTTGCAACTGGATGTCAGTTCTTAAAGGTGGGGGAAAGATCTATTTTCCAAAGCACCTAGAGGATTTTTTTTTCCAAGGTGAAGCACACTAAGCTTTAAATTACTACTATTCTTGGAGAGGAATTCAGTTTCCTGTAAGCACTGCCAAAACACTTCCCTTGTGATAACCGTGTTCCAGGAAAAAACTAGGGTTAAGATATGTTGAAAAATAGATATAACCACATACATGCTCTGTTCAGGCTCAAAAGTGAGTGACAGCAGTCAATCTGCACTGGTGTGTTTGCTATGTATGAGTTTGCTACCTATAGAATGTTTTTAGCCATCATTCAGCCTCACTGTCTAGCAAACTAAGCAGGTGAAATATATGCAACACCAAGAACCAAATACCTTCAAATATAAATTACAATGATCTGCAGATCATGGACAGCTGATATTACCCCTGGCACTAAAGGTAAATTAAAATCCCCAAGCTAAGCTTCTCTCTTGCATTACTTTGTTCCACCAGTTCCTCAGTCGGAAGCATCAGGCTTCTTGTGGGTGGGTCCTTGATTTGCTTCGAAATTACCTTCCAGAAAAATAACCCTCAGCATCTTCAGCATCAGCTGATACTGTGATAACGTCTAGGCAAGCAGGAATGACAGCCACCATATTCCATGATGGAGCAGACCCAAACTGAGGGAATCCCTCTCCTCTACAGCAATATAACACTTTTTGGCACACGAGGAGGAGTAGGTGCACATGCTGCATTGCTGCCTCGGGTCCGTGAGCGATGAGCTCATCTTAAACACCATTCCCGTCACAAGATACAGGGAAATGCATAGTGGTGCCAGCAAGCAGGAAGACTTCAGTCTCTCGTTTAAAGACCGTACTGCCTTAAGCTCACTCTGAGTTCTCCAGCAGGGACACGCTTGTGGAGTCTGTGAAGCCAGCTCAATTAAACGACTATGAGCTTTCGGATATTGCAATACTTATTGGAAGCAGTTTTGGTGGTGGTGTTGGTGTTTTCTTTTTCAAACGTGCAAATCATCAAATCATCACAACGGCAGCGGCTGTACGAACGTATCAGCTCCCAGTTTGCCGGCTGGCATTCTTCTGAAGCCTGACAGCAAAGGCATTAGGTGAAGTGAAGCACTCGGGGAGCGATAGCAGCAGCTCAGGTGCCCGGGATAGAGGCTGCCGCTTCAGCGGGCGTTGGAAACGCCGGCGGGAAGCCCTGCGGGCTGACTGCGCCAGGGGGGCAGGTGCCACAGCCGCTGGCAGGTGTCACAGCCGCTGGCAGGTGTCACAGCAGGTCACAGGGATCATAGCAGGTCACAGGGATCACCTGAAGCAGCTCCCCCACAGCTCATGACAAGCAATCCCACCCCTTCTCCCGCCGAAGGTGAACGACCCGCCGCTTCCTTATCGCCGGAAAGAGCGGCGGGCAGACCGGGGAAAGACCTCGGCGGTAGCGTTAAAGGGAGGAGCACTGTGGCCAGGCGCAGACCTCGGCAAGAGGTGGGGGTGGGGCAGGGCGCCGCGGCCCACAGGAGCGCCACCGCCCGCACGCCGCTCCCGCCCCAGCCCAATTTAAACTGCGCTGCTACCCCCGCGCAAAGCACTAACGCTGGTGGGTCCCGCGCGCCTCTCCCCTGTTCCACCCGGCAGCCAATAGCGGGGCCGCTTCCTTCGCCCCTCTGCCAATCGCGGGGCGGTTTATTGCTGGCTGGGAGAAGCGCTCGCTGTTCGCTCCCGCCTGTTGTGGAGCTGGGTCCCTGGCGCGGGGCAGGCGAGTCCGAGTCCTCCTCCTCCTCCTCCTCCTCCTCCTCCTCCTCCTCCTCCTCCTCCTCCTCCTCCTCCTCCTCCCCCGCCCCTTCTCCCCGCGCTTTGTTGGTGCCTCTCCCGGGAGGGCGGCGGCCGGCGGCGATGCCCGAGTTCCTGGCGGATCCGTCGGTGCTGACCAAAGAGAAGCTGAAGAGCGAGCTCATCGCCAACAATGTGAGCCTGCCGGGCGGCGAGCAGCGCAAGGACGTGTATGTGCAGCTCTACCTGCAGCACCTCACCGCCCGGAACGCGCCCGCCCCCGCGCAGCCCGATTTCTCCAGCGACGAGGAGCGGGAACAGACTCCTCTCAGCGCTAGGAACCGCGGCGCTGCCTCCGGGCGGGTGAGTACCGCCGCTCTCGCAACCCAGGATCCTGGCCCCTGCCTGCCCTCCCTCGGCTTTCCGGCGGCCACAGGCCCGTTTTCCCGCTCGAATGTGGCCGTCCCACCCCGCCTGTCGGCTGCGGCTGGCAGACCGCAGTGAAGCGCCGCTGCTCTCCGCGCCTCCTCGCGCGTAGGACCGGGGACGGCTCCGCTTAGCCTTACTTGAGGAGCCGCTTTGCTTGGCTGAGAGCGGGATCGTGCCCGGCGGGGGCGATCCCTGCCGCCCGGTGCCGAGTGGCCGTCCCGTGCTGAGAGGCGAGCAGGTGCCGGGGTCAGTGCTGGGCAGGCACCGGCTTCACCTCCAGGTCGCGTCCCGCGTGTGCGCTCCTCGGAGGTGGCGGGTTCAGAGCCGCGGGGGCGCGCAGCCGGGGAGGAGCAGTGCGTGGAGTGTGAGACAGCCCCCCGAACTGTTAATTGGGAAGCCTTTACTGTGGTTTGGGGGGGGGCGGTTTCAACAGTAAAAGAGTGTTGGAGAAGTAAAGCGAGAGAAACTCAGTGCGATTCTGCAGCTTACTTCAGAAAGCAGAGTCCCATCAGCTGTCTCTGTTGTACTGAAGCAGCGTTGCTTTGTGTAAATTCCTCCAACTGAAAGGATGGAGTTAAGCAACAGCTTGCTTGTTTTGTTTAACGAAGTAGACTGTAAAGAGAGTCTGGTTAATATAGCTGTCTCTGGTAGCTCTGAGCGTATGGTTCATAGCAAAGCACTCCTGCTGCGTGTTCGGTCGGTCCACTGTTACTTGCTTTCTTAGATAAACTTCGATGTACGGAAAGAGAGGGAGCTGATGCCGTCTAGAACTTTTCCCTTTGGGAAAATGTGATTTCCGTTTCAAATTGTAGTAAATGTCTGTATGCTTACTATATTGAGAAAGCGACCTTTTAATTCCTAATTCTAAGCTGTCTTGCCCGTGAAGGCTTGTATAGGGAGTGCCAGCTACTGGAGCTATAATGTGTGATATTACAGGTGTTTAGTTGTATGTGAAATATACTGCCTTTTCAAAGTTCCCTTGTAAAGAACGTGCAGATAAATTCACTCGTTTAAAGGACTTTTATACTTTAACCTTTTAAAGAATCCTGAAAATCAATTCTTGAATTAATAAACTGAAAAGTGCAACTGAAAGAGGCAGATATTTCTAAATACTTCACTGGCACTCGCCGAAAAAAACTTTACTGTGAACTAGATGCTTCTCTCACTTCGTGGTCTGCCTGTAGTGTTCATCAGGTGCTTTCGAGTAAAGTAAATTGAGCTTGAATCTGACTTGTTGCATGCATGTGCAAGAAGCAAAGTCTCCTGACTGCTGAAGTTCCTAGATCTGATATGTCCCACAGCACTTAAGCTTAAACAATTATGGGTGAGTTTTACGATGTTTACAGAATGGGTGGTGCTCCCACACTTCTCGTTACAATGTCTGGAAGGCTCCGTGCTGTTTCTGCTAGTTCTGGGTTAATATCAGAGCCCTGTAGCGCTGCTAAGTTTCAAAATTTCAGCAAATATTCTAATGATGGTTGCTTGGATTTGAGTCTGTCGCTGTGTTGCATCCCCCCCAAGAAAAACAAACGCAAAGGCTTGGTTGATGTATTCTTCTTGTCTGATTAGTATAGCTTATGTAGTTCTGAAACTGCTTGTAGCTTGAGTAGCCGTTGTCCCAGTTAATGCCTTCTGATCAGCTCTCTTGAAAAGCGTTGCATACAGATCTCTAGAGAGACCGTCCCTCAAAAACAGTTGGAAAAGAGAGGCAAAATGAACGGAGTAAGGCAGGTTTTGAGTTATCACTTTTATATGTGTATTTAAAACGACCAGAAAGCAATTTGCACTGGATCCATAAAGAAACAGAAGAATTTTATAACATGTGCTGGTATAATATTGTGGCTCCTTTCTGTTAGTAGGCTGAGATCAGAGTAAGAAAATGGTAATGTTTTAGTAATTCCATTGTTATGTATGTTACAGGTCTTAGAAATTGTGGTATTGATCTGTGTACGTTGGAGGGCTGTAAGCCTGCTGTTTCAAACTTCTAGGTAATCAGCTACTTAGTATGTTTCTAGAACACCAAAATACTCGACTGTATTACAAAGGTAGCTTTTATGGGATTAAAACACGTGAACTGCTCTCTTCTGTGTTTCCTGTATCACTGAAAATTTGAATACTGCTTAGCTTGAAAATTGCAAAAGATGACTGAGTCATTTAGTATTAACCTGTAACTAGACTAGTATTAACTTGTAAAAGCATTTGAAAGAGCACTAAGGGTTGCATTGAGGAGGGTTCTGTCACACTGCTTTGTGGTCTTCAGGTTTTTTGTGTTTTTTTCCACTTAAAAAAAATAATGTTATATAATCCTTTTAAAAACAAACAAAGAAACCCCTCTTAAAAAAAAAGAAACCCAAACACCAAAAAACAACCCACAATCAATCTAACAAGAAAAAAACAAACACACCAAAAGCCCCAAATAGCAAGCCTTTGGGAGTGAAGCCCCTGCTCTGGCTCTTGGGGTGAATTGATGAATACTGACTGCATAGAAAGAGGGGTAGAAAAGGGCCAGAATCACTCTGGGAAGAAAGAAGTGGGTACTTCTGAATAGAGAAGAACGGCACAAGTGGAGAAGTCATCTCTTTGAGTTTGTGCTTATTTAGTAGTAAAAGCACCTCGGTTGTGAGCGCTTAGCTCTCTGTGCCTGCCTGCTGATGTCCAGGTACCTTGAGTGAGCGATCCTCTGTTACTTAAATCCTCTAGGGATTGGGATCGCAGCCAAAAAGCAGTCTACCCGTACTTTGTGGGCATAGGCTATCAAAGATGTATAAAATAGCGCTTTTCGTGTGAAAAGTTGATTGTAATGAGGCTAACGTTACCGGCCTGAGTAAGGGTAGTCCCGGGAGGTCAGTCAAGAGGGAATTCTGCCCTCCTCTCTCCCTATCAGCCGCTGGGCTTGGCAGTGCGCGGGGCCGGGCCGCCAGGGGGCGCTCTGGGGCCGCCTCCCGTCAGTTTGGGAAGGTACTGGGTGCTCCAGTTGTGTCTGAACCAGCATCTTACTGCATCTGTCAGCTGGCTTGCGGATGCCGAACGGGGCAGAGGAAGGTTTTTAAGTGGATAACGAGAAACAAGTTCAGAGCCTGGGAGAAGAGGAGGCTCAGGGGTGACCTTATTGCTGTCTACAACTACCTGAAGGGTGGTTGTGGCCAGGAGGAGGTTGCTCTCTTCTCTCAGGTGGCCAGCGCCAGAACGAGAGGACACAGCCTCAGGCTGTGCCAGGGGAAATTTAGGCTGGAGGTGAGGAGAAAGTTCTTCACTGAGAGAGTCATTGGACACTGGAATGGGCTGCCCGGGGAGGTGGTGGAGTCGCCGTCCCTGGACGTGGCACTTGGTGCCATGGTGTAGCCTTGAGCTCTGTGGTAAATGGTTGGACTTGATGATCTGTGAGGTCTCTTCCAACCCTGATGATACTGTGATACTGTGTGATGAATATCCACGTTGTAGTCGTTGAAAGGCCAGTAAAGCTAAACCAGGCCTCTTGATACTGACAGGTAATGTTTTGACATTGCTGCAGTCATTGGTAGCTTTAAACTGTCTAGACTGTCACTTTGTTCTTTCTTCTAAGTTGTGGACACTTGATACTGCAGTTAGGTGCACGTTTACTACTGATAAAAGGTATGCAGCAATGAGACAAAACACCATAGTTTTATCTCTCCCTATAAGTTATGTATTTTAAATCCATTGCTCTTCCAGCATAGCTTTATCAATACTACAGCCAACCTAAGGCTCAGCATGTAAAAGCTTTAATATTTTGGTGATGAAAAGTTAATGTATTGTGAGACAAGTGTCATGCATCCACGGTGTTGCTGCTGTTTAATTTATGTTCATGTGTCTTTATTGTGCCTTTTGTGTTGTTTTTATTCAGGTACAGTAATTAACATACAGATTATTAATATGCATGTATAAGCAGACTAAAACTTGCAGGGGTTTTGTTCTGATGGGGATGTTTTTCTACCCTGAAACCATCATGCTTTGGAATAGTGAACTCTTTAGGCAGCTAGCATTTTTGGCACCTAAAGTTAAAATTAATCTATTGTACTGTAGTAAGATCTGACTTCCCCTCAGTGAAATCAACATTTTCGTGATGCAGCAGAACCCCTTCCTGTTGCTGAAAGTGCAGTCTGCTTTGTAGAGGATTACCTGAAGTGCTGCCAAATACATGGAAATCACTAAATCAAAGTAAAATTAAATGTCAGATCAAAATTTTAAAGAGCTTTCCTACAAAATACTTGAAAGTATCATTTTAAATGAGGCCTCTTCTTAAATGTAGTAGTTCTCATGTCTTCTTTTATTTTGGAGGAGGAGAATCTCACTTTGTTGATATATTCTTACCAGAGGAGGGAAGGCTTTCAGAATCCTGCTTGCTTGGGCTTTGGTGTGATAGTATTGTCTGGAGCAGCCAGCTTCTCCAGCTCCAATGTTCTTGACCAACTTTTTTTCTAAGTCTGCTAAGTACTTGGTGTGTGAGACACCGTTTTGCTGCAGGGGATGATGGTGAGGAGCTTTCTGCATCTGGGTGCTCCTGAGCCTGGTTCTTATGGGCTGAATATCAGGATAGCTCAAAGCAAAAATATCTATCAAATGGCATTTTTTTACTTGCTTTAAGGCACATACCAAAAATATCATCATGACACTGCTGCCAAACAGGAGCTGTTCAGAGCTTGGAATGTGTAATTTTTGTAACTTTGCTTACCAGTGCATTTTTTTTTTATCCTAGAAGAATCTTTTCTAAAGCACGGTGTTATTTTTGATCTCTAAAGAGATGATTTGAAAAGGTTCTGTCAGATATCTCCTCCTCACTTTTCTTAATGAAGGTATAATGAGAACACCTGGACTTGAAGGACCTGTTTGAAAGATTACAGAAAAGACCTTTCATGTAGAGATAGGCGTATTTGTTATAATCAAGCAAACAAGTAAATTAAGAGCTAGCTTCAGCTCTTTATGACCAGAATGGGGTATGGTTGAGGTACCTGGGTTGTTTTAACCTCTTCCCTATTGAAAATGGCAATTTTTGAAGATTAGGAGTGTGGAAAGTGAAACTTCACACTCAGGTGAGAATGTAAAGCATTTATGCCACCCAGTGAAGGAAGAGAATCTATTCAGTGTTTCCTGTGTGGTTGTATCTCTTAATTATGTTGTGCTGTACAAACGTGACCCAGAATACAGATTAACACCTTTGTGGCCTTTTAAATGGTGCTCATCTGCTGTCTGAGTGACAGCTGTGGGCAGCAGGGGCTTGAGGTGACTAAGTAATTCCCAAGTCCTGCCATACTGTTCTTTTTCTTCAGATTTCATGCAGTTCTAGACTCATGAGCTAAGGAATCCTGCTTATTACAATTCTAGTGTAATAATGATTATATTTAAATAAAATCTGCTTTGTTTAGCAGATCATGTCAGTCGTTCAGCAGGGACACAAGCCAAATCTCCAGGTCGGCATTCAGATGACTGAGCCAGGAGACCATCTGTTAGTTTGGTTTCTTGATTTTTTTAATATATTTTTTTTTCCTTTTGGGTCATTGTTGTGGATATTTACTCTTCCACTTAGATTTTCTGTAACCAGCTCTCTTTTATGCAGCATTCATCTGTTTTCAGAGTGGGTACATTTCCTTCACTGAGTAACATGAAATTTACTGTCTGGGAGGAGGTGAGAGCAGAAGGGTTGAGTAGTTCTTCATCTTACAGTATAGGACTGTTACTGCACATAGGTTTTGAGATTCTAAGCCTGGCACTTCATAACTGCAGTTTAAAGGTAGAGAATTCTTAAAGTTGCATGTATCACTGTCTGAATTGTTGCTGCATAATTTCCTTTTCACTATTTGTTTTGTCTGTCCTGTAGCATTTGGTAAATATTGTCTCCAGGTGTTTGAGGTTAAAGTGTTCTGCAAGACTATGTTGTGAGTGGTTCTAGTTTTGGTGTGGGTTGTTTTGTTGTTTGGGGGTAGTTTTATTGTTTTGCTTTGGTTTTTGGGGAGCTTTAAATTCTACAGAAGGAAATGTTTGTATATATAATAAAATAAGAAGTGCAAAGGGAATAGGGACCTGTATTTCACAGTGTAAGTCTGTTAAGGAGGCTTGACATGTGCACTCCCTTATTTTTCCCCTCCTCTGAGAGAAAAATAATTTGTTACCAGAGAAGACACTATACAAACTAGAAAATTAAAGAGCATTCTGTTGGCATAATTTGGGCTTTCTTAGCCTGTCTTGACCTCATTCAGAGAAATAGTAAAGAAGCCCTGAGCCTTTCTGCTTCTAGTGATGAAGCTGCACCTGTTTGAGATTAAAGTTCTTGAATATCCTAATGTAGGTGCCTTTTAATTTGGGATTTGAAAATGCTTCTGATAATGTCCTGTAGTTGTCTGTAACATTTAATGGCTTCTTCAAGATGTTATTTATGTGGTTTTGGAATAGTGCTAGAATAGTAAAGGTACCTGTAAAATTTGTCTGAAACTGGTTCAGAGATGTTGAGTTTCTGTTCAGCAGGAATGGCAGAGATGAAGCAAGGGATAGCTTCCAAGTTTGAGTTCTTATCACTTACATTTTCTGCTTGTGTTAGTGAAAGAAGATGAAACACTTTGCTGTTAAGAGATAACAGTCTGAGAAGATGAACTCTTATTTCTCTTGTGCACCTTTTTTTTTTGTCTTCTGTGACCCTAGAGTTAGGAATGCTTTGTGGGATCACCATGCTTACTTATAATTCACTTCAGCACTTTTTTGAAGGATTAGATCCTAGTTGATATGAATCTGAGCCTGATGGGAACTGCTACCAAATTGTCATCTTTTTGGTGCGAACAATCTATTCTGAAGTGAAATATGCAGATCTTCTTCCATCTTTTGTTTTATAGAAAGTGGCAATGACTAGAAATGTGGTTGTGCTGTGGTATTTTCATTGCTTTGCTTTGCTTTGTTTTTATTTCTGTGGGGTTGTATTATTGTTCCCTATGTTTGTTTCTTTTTTTAATGCCACTTACTAGTTCTGGATAGAAATAGAAGATCTTCAGATAAGGGACTAGTGGTCTGGGTATAGCTTTGCAAGAATGTTTATCTTATGTGCAAAGTGATCAGCGGTACCACTTTATTCTGGCAAGTCTTTGTATGTGCTGCCATTTCATTCTCAGCACTTCATCTTTGCACCATGTTTAATTTTACTAATGGTCGCTAAACCAGGAAAATGTGGGTATGGGGTCTTTTTGTTTTAACTTTAAATCTACCATTACAGATTTGCTCTTTTAATCTGTCTCACAGCATAGTCCTGTCAATAAATAGCAGTGATGCACAGAAAATACAGTGGTGTTCCATAACTATAATACTAGTGGTAATGAAAGCTAACGTTGCTGCTGAAGTTAATATTTGGCATAGCACAGCCAAGGTATGAAGGAAATACACCATGATGGTAATTTTCTTCTGAAATATGGCAGTACCCTCTTAGTTTGCAATGTGCAAGCATCAGAGCTGCCAGTAGCCTAAAAAGATCCCAAGCAGAAAGCACAACACGTGTTTATGAGCTCTTTTCCACTCTTTGGATGGTTTAGTAGTACAGAAAAATTGCACTGGATGTAAAGGTTTTTATGTGATACTTAACTTGCATTATGACCAACATTTTTTTTTGGTTTTGTTTTGTATGCTAGATAAGTAGGCTCAGTTGCTTCAAAATCTAGCTTTATTTGATGAAAGTGAGCTGTAAACCTGTCATTAGTGAACTCTGTCATTGTAGTGATCCTGTCTTTCAGACTGATTGGAGTCTATTTCTTAGAATTAAGAAACAATATGAGCTGTTGGCAATTCTTTTGCTTTTCAGCAGCTGATGAAGTTCATCATGCTGAGATTTTACACAATTCAGGAATTAGATGAAGATCTAAATTAATTAGGAACTCAGTTATATTTGGGAAATCCTCATACAGTCCCTGTTTAGCTTTAAAACACCAAACTTGAGACCAAGCTTGCCTGCAAACCAGTATTAACTGGCATTGATAGCTATGCAGATAACGTTGACTCTTACCATCATCTTGCAGTCTTTTTGGAGTATGTTACCTAAATACAACAAGGAACAAAATCCTGTTAATTTTGAGTGTTGTAGCATAAATAACACAGTAAACACAGATAGGCTTTCTGAGCAACCAAAGTGCTGCCAAGGTTTGTCTTAGTTGAGAGCAAGAAGATCCTAAGCATTGTGTTGGTGGTTTTTTTTTCCTTTTCACTTTCTTGCAGATCATGGAGCTTGAAATGTCTATTATAGTAACAAAAACTTCTTAAGTTGAATAAATGTTATGATTGCTCTGTTTTGGATATCAAGAAACTGCTAATTTAGGAGGAGCATCTTGACAGATTATTTGGATAACCATCTGCATATGGTAGTGGTATGCTGCCAACTGCTCAAGCATTGCCAGAGTTGGCTTAAGGTTTGTTTAGAGGTACGGTAGCAGAGGCCTAGGCAGGCAAGATTTGCAAAGTTTGTGAGTGTTCCTGGTTTTGCCTTTCCTGCTCTCTGTTATGTGATGTCATCTTACAAAGAACACAAAGGTAAGCAGGAATGGGATTTTGGGAACTTAAACCTTTGAGAGGGTGTAGATGCCAAAGAACTTTATTCATAATGATAGAAGAAGAAAGTGTTGACGTGTTAGGTAGAAGAGTAATGCAAAGAAATGCCAATGAACGTAGGTATTTGTAGCTTACTGTAGTGATGGTGACAGAGCTGGAAGCTTATCTCTTCAGTCATAGGAAAGAAGTCATGTATATTCAAACTTCAAATTGAATCACAGTATCAAAATAATGAGAGATCTTTTTTTCCCCCCTTGTAGAAGACACTTGTAATAGGTTCCTTTATGTAAGCATGAAGGTTGTGCCTGTGTTTATGTGATGGTTTGGGTATACCCTGCCCCCCCCACACTTTAGAAGTCACCCAGACTAGTCTCAGTGGCTCTGGGAATATAAATGAAGCTATTTATTTACAGCTAGCACAATATACAAGCAGCTATTTACGGTATATACAATTATATACAGAAATACACAAGGTAAAAGGTAATACAGAAACACAGCTCCCCTCCCAGAAACCTGAGTCCCCAGGAGGGGCTCTCAACTGCCCCTGCACCTTCCCCCTGCCCCTCTCAACCTCACCCCAGTCCTAAGGAAGAATGGAGGTTCATCCAAGAGGTTAAGAAGCAAAGGTGAGTGGAAGGTGAGGTTAGGGAGATGCAACTCAGCCAGAGAGTGAAGACAGAATGGCGAGAGTGTTATCTAGTGTTTACCTTTCTTCAGCAAGACTCTGAGGGGAGTAGGCATCACCATTGTTTTCCTTTCACAGCCTGTGATCTACTTTTTCTCACCAAAACATTCTACCCTGCTTCAAACTAGCGCAGTTTACTAAGTGTATGTGTTTCAGATAGGCTTTAGTGGTGATAGTGGTGGAGAAGAGAATTTTTCTGGGTTGTTTTGTTGTTTTTTTTTTGTCTAGGAATCACATCTTTCTGTTGCTTTGGAAGAAAAAAATATATGTTCTGTATTAACTGGAAACATTCTTTTGTTTTCCCCCATGCACACTCAACAGAAAGCCACAAAGAAGACTGACAAATCCAGATCAGAGGAGAAGGATGACCTGGATATAACGGAGTTGACTAACGAAGATCTTCAAGAACAACTTGTGAAGTATGGACTAAATCCTGGCCCAATTGTAGGTAGGTTAACTGAACTAGCAAATAATCATTTGTTCAATATATTTCTAACTAAATCTTAGTTCCTGGTGCTCTAAGGTTCTCTAATACAATTGCTTTCCTGTGATACACTTACTTATTTGGTACCACTACTGTTGCAGTCCTAATTTATACTTCAGATGTTTTTAACTTGCTATTTAACATTGAGAAGCTTTACAGAATCATAGAATTGCTTAGGTGGGAAAAGATCTGTATGGTCAAGTCCAGTTGTTAACCTACCACTACCAAGTCTACTGATGGAGTTGTAGAATCACTTATGTTGGAAAAGACTGAGACCTGAAGCACTGCAGTGTAGGCAAGTTCAGACTTTGTTCCTCTTGTAACATCTCCAACTAGCATAAAACACAACTTCTGTTTTGAAGCTGTGTGACTAGTAAAGTTCATCGCTGGGGTAATTGGGTCTTCTGATACAGAGGTGGAGATCTGTTGCTTGCTTAAATAGCAAATACATCTTACATAATAACCTAAGAGCATTGAGAGCAGAATGAGAACATGGAACTTCCCCTTCCCTAGAGCATTTCCTACTCACTCTGTTGTGCAGTAATATTTTCCTTTTGATTTTCCCCCCCCCTCTTCTTTTTTGCTGACCCCTTGAACCTGGTATTCTAGCCTGCATTTTAACCACAGTCAGGAGATGTCCTGACCCCAGCTTAATGTCCTGACTTGGGCATTCATCTGTGATGTGGGGTCAAAGCTCCTTGCCTTTCATATCGTGCACTAGAATAGTAGCAACAGGCTTAGATTTCACAACTCTTTGAGGACAGATAATTGTCAGTGCTGTGCTTTGCCTTCTGTGGAATGTTCTTGAAATCCTGGGTGGATGGAGCTTGGAGCCCTGTATGTATCCAAAGCCTTACACATAATACTTTTTCTTAGCTGTTTCTGTGTGGCTTCCCACTCAACCTGTTCCTCTTGGATAATGATCAAGTCTTCTGCAAATTAAAGTATCTATGCAGTCTATTGAATAAATGTCCCAGTTTTGTCTATGTGAAAGCCTTAGTTCTTAGAGTTTATTAATGCTGTTTCTTGTGAGAGTGCCACTTATTTTTAAAGGTGACTCTGCCTTATCTGAAATCCTTTTTATGTTCGACTTTTCTGCAGCTCTTGTATCAGCCACCTTGCAGATTTTTGCCAGCATAGTCCTGACATGGGATGTATGTGCAAGACTCTACCTTTTAGTTATATATGGCAGTCCTGTTGGATCAGGCAAGCCAGCCTGACAGCTACGTGCAGTACATGGGAAGTTGTTCTGTTGCTGCTTGTTTACACCCCTTCTGATGTTTATTGGAACTTGTCAACAGGGCAACGGATAAATTAAAGGAGAAGGAGTGCTAATACCAGGGTAAAGGGATTAAGAGGATAATAGTGGAATCTTCGTGGAAACTTGCCACTGCAATATCAATCTCTCTTAATTCCTTTGTGAGCTCCTAACAGCTTGTGTATTGCAGCATATGAAACAAAAAATCTGAGAAGGTAGATGATCTTAGTGGTCTTCTCCAACCAAAACAGTTCTATGATTCCTTTTTCATAGATAAGTGCTCCTAACTTTCAGTGTCCTAATAGGTCTAAGTTTATATTAAGAATTCTCTTAAACCAAAAAGTTGGAAGCCTTAAAGGTATACATGTATAGCTAGACGTGTATGCTTTGGGCCAGATTTAAAAGACAAAGTGTCCCTTTAGAGGTACCTAGGGAGTATCTTAACAGTTAAGTTCCAGCAATCAAGTCTGGAAAGGTGAGAACTTGTTTCATGTATCCTTTCTTACTGCAGCTACCACTAGGAAACTTTATGAGAAAAAGCTATTGAAACTGATGGAGCAAGGTCCAGATCTGAAGGCACCTTTGCCTCTCCCAGAGATTTCTTCTACTGCTGAGAACACCAGACAAAATGGAAGTAATGATTCTGATCAGTACAGTGACAATGAAGAAGGTAAGACTTACATGGAACTATTCAAATTATACATCTAGTAATACTTGCAGTGTAAGAAATAACTAAAGAGGGTGTGACCTTGCTGTTATGAGAGGCTTTAAGATACTCTTGCAAACCATAAAAGTCATGTGGTTTATCATGCAATACCAGCACAGTGATCCCAGAAAAACAGAGCAGGCACTTGAAAAGGAAAATTTTTGCTACTGAACTGTGCCTCTTTGTCCATTTCCACCAGATCTGGACCATGTAAATCTGATAGGTAGGAAAACTTCATATTGAGTGTTCCAGTGTTCTTTGCACTTTGTCTTTAACTGCAAGTGCAATTTTGTCTTGCTGGACATTTTTGGTGGATGTCAAATTTACTGTGGAATAGTATGTGAATGTTTGGCTTTTCAACTTTATGTTAATGTCTCTCATGCATGACATCTGTGCTCTGTTGAGTGTGGACTTGGGTTGATTTTTGTCTTGGCTGGGGTTTTTGTGGTTACAATATTAGGTTTATGACGAAGTATGAGGATCAGGAAATTGGAACCTAAACCACACCATCATATGTTTTACAAAGGAAAAGAACAGTGTAGACTTTAGAGTGTCTTTTTTAGGGCACCCAAGAGCCCAGTCACAGCTTACACCTATCCTCTTACGTGCTTCATTTAAATACCAAACTTGAAATACCAATTTGGGAAAAAAATCTAACTCTACCCCCTGCCAAAAAAAATTTTCTCTAAACAAACTCAAAGTATGTTGGTGCAGTGCTTTTAGAATGCTAGAAGGGGGCTGGAAATAATACATCCTCTTACTAGTAAGATGATTGTTAACTGTTAGCCTTTTTTCTGCATCAGAAAGGAGTTTTATATAAAAGGACCTGTTTTAAAGGACATTTAAACTAACAGCTTAAATGTTGTTGAAAACAGCTTTACTATAATCAATAGTGTTACAGTACTTTAAAGTTTCTAAGTGGACCTGCTGGGTGGATCACTGATTAACTGAAGAGTGAAATTTTTAGGACAAAATGTCTACTTGGGCCAGTGTTTTAATTTAATTCTTAAGGTTATTCTTTGAAAATCTTTTATTCTACAACATTCAGTGGAGAAACCTGGTTCTCACAACTTCTTATGGAAATGGTAACTCACAACAGTTAGGTTGCATCTTAAGATGAGTTTTTATTAAAATAAGATTTACTTAAACTAATATGAAATCCAGTAGTGTTATAGAAGCTAGTTTCAATATAACTGGTTACAGATCTGACAACTGACCTGAGGCTTGAGAAGAGAGAACCATTGAAAACCAGGACAAAGACTCCAGTAGCACTCAAACAAAGAAGAGTGATTGAACACAACCAGGTATGTTTAATTTGGTGGCATCTGGAAACAGCTACTAACTGCATGTGATGTGCTCACTAAACCCCTTACTAGCTTTACAGTAATATTTGACTAAATTGGCAATGCTGCTTTACAGAAGTTCTTTTAGAAAGCCTGTTCTAATACAGCATGAAAATTTTGTGAATTAACTCACCTGCTGGTTTTAGTATGCCTGGTAACATTAAAAATTCCAGTCTTCTAAAAGCCATTTGTGTGACTTGCCAGCTGCTATAGCTCCTCTTATAGAAAAGGCAACCAGGTTAATAGGCAAACTAAACATGTTTAGTTTTGGAAATCTTATTTCTAAGTCAGATATTCTGTTGGATGTTTGTAAACAACTCAATTCCATAAAAGGAGCAGGGTTCCAACAATTTTGGAAAAGTATTGCTGCCCTTTTACCCCCCCTGACATTTCTCTCTGGTTTGATATTTATAGATACACTTCAGAATTTTTAAATGCATCTGTTAAATTACTGATTTACATATGGTACATAGCATAGAGCTTCATAGATTGCGTCATGTTGGAAAGGATCCTCAAAGTTATCTTTTTGTCCAATGCTCCTGCAGAGAGCAGGGACACTTCTAATTAAATCAGGGTGCCCAGGGCCACATCGGGTCTGATCTTGAATGTCTCTAGGGTTGAGACCTTAGCCACATCCCTGGGCAACCTGTTTTGGTATTTCCCCACTCTCATTGTAAGAAACTTCCATCTTATGTCCAACCTAAATCTACCCTGCTCCATTTTCAAACCTTTACCCCTTGCATATCGTTACAAGCCCTTTTAAACAGTCCCTCTCCAGCCTTTCCATTGATTCTCTTTATATATTGAAGTGTAATTATGAGGTGGTCTTCTCTGCACTGAACAGCCCCAACTCTCTTAGCCTGTCTTCACAGGAGAGGTGCTCCAGCCCTCTGATCATCTTTGTGGCCTTCCTCTGGACCCGCTCCAGCAGTTATGCTTGTGTGGATGTGTGTGTACACATGCACTGTCTATGTAATATTTTTCCTCAGCTGTGCTTGTAGCAGCACTACTAAAATAGACATTAATTTATTGAAAACTTCTCCTAAGAAAAAAAGTAATATATAGCAAGTTTAAATCTTGCTCTGTGTACTATTTTTCCTTGACTTAAAAATAATATTAGTTCTGTTGTCTTGATGAATGAAGGACTTTACAGAGAGGCTCCTCAAGTTTCCAAACTGCTGGCTGAATATTGGATTCAGTAGTTAGGGACTGATCTGTCATTGTGATGTGACAGTATCATTAAATACTCTGTTTCCCAACATAGGTTGCTTTGGATCTATATAATTGTACTTTTCTGACCAGGAAGTAGTGAAGTTATGCTGCAGTAACAGTCAGTGACCCAAAATCTGACCTGTTAACAACTTGATGTATTTGAGCAGATCAGTGACTTTTCTGTGATACATGTCAGATGCTTCCTCTTTAGATAGTGTATGTGTGTACATGTAAGCATTCTCTCCCTTGAATGTCTTTCAAAGCAGGTAACACATTGCTGTGTGATCTTCACAGTATCACAGTATCATCAGGGTTGGAAGAGTCCTCACAGATCATCAAGTCCAACCCTTTGCCACAGAGCTCAAGGCTAGACCATGGCACCAAGTGCCACGTCCGATCTTGCCTTGAACAGCTCCAGGGACGGCGACTCCTCCACCTCCCCGGGCAGCCCATTCCAGTGTCCAATGACTCTCTCAGTGAAGAACTTTCTCCTCACCTCCAGCCTAAATCTCCCCTGGCACAGCCTGAGGCTGTGTCCTCTCATTCTGGCGCTGGCCACCTGAGAGAAGAGAGCAACCTCCTCCTGGCCACAACCTCCCCTCAGGTAGTTGTAGACAGCAATAAGGTCACCCCTGACCCTCCTCTTCTCCAGGCTAACCAATCCCAGCTCCCTCAGCCTCTCCTCGTAGGGCTGTGCTCAAGGCCTCTCCCCAGCCTCGTCGCCCTTCTCTGGACACGCTCAAGCATCTCAACGTCCCTTCTAAACTGGGGGGCCCAGAACTGAACACAGTACTCAAGGTGTGGTCTAACCAGTGCAGAGTACAGGGGCAGAATGACCTCCTTGCTCCTGCTGACCACACCATTCCTGATGCAGGCCAGGATGCCACTGGCTCTCTTGGCCACCTGGGCAATCTTGAGTAATACAACACAGTTTTAGAGAGATTCATAGCTAATTCTGCTTATTTTCAAATGCTTCTTTAAGGTGCAACACATGAAATATCTCTTAACCTATTCAGGCAACTTCAGTTCATGATGTTTCTTATAATGGGCATCTGATTCTTAAGGTTCTTGTATTCTAAGGATTATTTTTTTACTAAATGTCTGTTCATCCAGAATTCCCAGCTTGTCTCAGTGTAATACAGGTATTTGATTCAACTCTCAACAAACAAAGCTTCCTAGTCTTCAGGAATGTGCTTACAGAATAACAGTGGTGTATTTTTTTGGTGGCATTTTCAAGTATTGAATGCTTATGTAAGTTTTCATCATTCTATTTTGCCATAGTAACATTAGGTCATTGCTGTGTTTTGTTTTAATCTTTTACATGTGCAGCAGAGATGTAGTGTTTTGCAAGTTGCGTATTTTAATTACCAGTAGTTTTTCAAAGGCACATCATTTGATAATCCAAAAATGATATAATTTCAAAATGGTGCCAAATTCTTCAGGAACTTAATCTTAACTCTAGCTTATTAAACCTTTTACCATTCAAGTCCTGAATGCTGTGTTTGAAAACAAAAGAAACACAAAAAAAATCAGCAAAAAAAAAAAACCAAACCCCCCCAAAAAGCCCCAAACCAACAAAAGAAGCAAAGTCCCCTAAAGAATAAAAGAAAACCCCCAAACAACTCAGCAACAGAATTTTAGGGCTGCTTAAAGCCAAGAATAACTTAATGTTTTTGGCTAACAAATGTGTGCAGTCATATCTTTTGCTAAGAAAAAAAAGTTGCAGATGGGGTAGATGCTGTTGTCTTATGAAATAGGATCTTTGTTTTGCAGCTGCTAAGTCAGTGGCCATACTCATTCTGCTTTGACTCAAAGACTCTAAGGCTTTGAAGAGTGTTGGGGCTGAAGTGGTTGGTAGTGTGATAGAAGCAGAATTGCTAGTCACTTCTTGTGCAGATGGCAGGGATGGATGTTGCTGTTAACTGTGCAAATAAGTAGTCTTTAAGCAGGCTGGTGCTAAAGAAAATGGTTGAGGTGCTCGATCAGGCTTATGGATCTTGTCAGCAGTAGAGGGACAGATGAATTTGAGATCAGCTATTTGTGCTTAGTTGCCTCCTGGGAAAGTTGGGGAAAAGTCTTCCAGTTTGAATGCTCCCTTCCAAACAGGTGAAGATAGTTCAAAACTGAGCCAAAGGCCTCATAATAAAGATCACTGGACAAAAAGAGGCAGGCTAGCCAACACAGATGTAAGGGAATCCTAGCAACATAGAACTTGTCTCTCTCCTTGTGGCTGTACAATGACATTCTGTTTGTGCTATGTTCCCAACCTTTCCCTGCATTTTTTTTTGAGAGCTAAGCAGGCAAGTTCTCACTGGAATGACAGTGGGGATAGTTGTAACTATAGACAAGGTTCTTTAAAAACTTTGTTTTGAATATTCTATGCTGAAGTCTGGGTGGGTCTTAAGCAGTAGATTCTGTTCTTTTTTTTTTGTTGTCATTTCTGGACTTTTCATGGAAGAAAAATCTTGAAACATGGTACTTAAAACACGTGACTGACAAGCATCTGAAGAACTAATTGGGAGGGGTGGTTATTTACTGAAGTACTTCTAACTTTTCACTAGCAGAAAACTAGTTCCTGGTCCAACAACCTGGAACAGGGCAGCTCTCCTGTAGTAGGATGGTGGAGTTGTCTGACTGCTTTAAGTGGAGTGTGTTTGAGTGGAACCTCTTTGAAATTGGTGTTTTTCTCTTAAGCTTCTAAAGAACATCTCTCAAGTAGGAAGTGTATGGGAGTGAGGTGGGGAGCCATGATTGAAGATTTTAAGTTGAGCTTAATAGGAAAGAAGCCTGTGTCTGGTGATGGTATAGTGAGGGGCTGGGAGGTTTTTTTAATTAATCAGAAGCCTGTTTAAATTTAAAATAATATTGGAGACTTAGGCTGAGACTTACAATTCTGCCTGGAACATCTGATTCTGTTTAGGTTTGTGGTCTGTGTGTAAATACATAATTTGCTTTTCAAAGTATTTCGGTGACTTTGGAGCAAAGCAAAACAGTTTTGCTCCCTCTGCTGGACATGCAGCAGCTGTAATGCAGAACTCCCCTTAAGAAGCATAGGGCAGCTCGTCTTCTAGTTTAACTGGAGTACCTTTAACTGTTATTCCTCAACTCGACCAAATAAAAAGGAAAATTTTGTATATGATCTGAAGGAAGCAGACCTTCATTTCACTTTCATCCAGGTCTGTTTTGAATTAGTTTTGAGAAGAACTTTTTATTTGAGCATAAAACTTGCAGTGAGGTGCAGAGAATGATCTGCAATTTTTAATACCTATGAAAGTTTGACACTTAAGTGCCTGAAGACTCATAAAGATTTGTCAGGCTTAATTTGTTTAAACCTCCTGTAATTTGAGATTTCTGTAAGTTTTATTTTTATGTCAATCTCTTAAGATTGTGAAATCTCTCTCCCTGCCTTCTGTGGCTGAGGATTAGTTCCTGTTGAAATGTAGGGGCCCAGAACTGAACACAGGACTCAAGGTGTGGTCTAACCAGTGCTGAGTACAGGGGCAGAATGACCTCCCTGCTCCTGCTGGCCACACCATTCCTGATGCAGGCCAGGATGCCACTGGCTCTCTTGGCCCCCTGGGCACACTGTTGGCTCATGTTCAGGCGGGTATCGATCAGCACCCCCAGATCCCTTTCTGTTTGGCTGCTCTCAGCCACTCCAACCCCAGCCTGTATCATATGTTCATATGTTGGACGTGATCTAGTCAGGTTTTTGTGTTTGAACAACAATGTGCTCCAGTGGCGGCATTGTGGTCAGCACTGCTGTTCAAGCTAGTCCTCCACATCATTTTATTTGGGTTGTGGATACTGCTTCTGGAGTGTGCTTGCTATTCTGGCTTTTGGTTGTGGGTACCCAATGTTTAGAGTTGACTTTCATGTGTTTGATCATGTGTTTGATACTTGAATAGACCTTTTCTCAAGATGGAGTCACTGAGACTGTCTGGACAAGTGGATCTTCAAAAAGTGGACCTCTGCAGGCATTTTCTAGGGAGTCTACAAGAGTATCCAGAAGAACACCAAGGAAAAGGGTGATGAGAGGCTTTTATAATGGACAAGCTTTTTTTTTTCCTCACTCTTAGGGTCTCAGTGGCTATTTTATTCAATTGTTTTCTTTTTGTTTGTTTTAAACAAAACAGGTGGAAGCTACAGTACAGTTGCCTGTAGATGATGCTGTAATATCAGAGAGTACTCCCATAGCTGAAACTATATTGACTGCAAGCAACAAGACTCTAGTAAATATGCTTAGTAAATGTTTAAACCATGCAAGTGTTATTCTCCTGTAATATATCTTTACTAGCAGAATCTTTCTGTTTTGAACAGTTGGAAGACTGTTTTAAGGAGAGTGAGACTATTCAGTGGTCTTTGAAACCACAGTATCAGTATTGGTACCTAACATTGTTCACTTTGAGATGGGGTTAAGTAGATACCTCTGTCCCATCTGATGTCTTTTGCTGGGGAGGGTTGAAAAGAACTACTTGAAAAGCTTAGATTTTTTTTGAACTTAGATTTATTTAACTATATGAAGTCTACCTGCTTTTAAGTTTGGCTTTTCTTACAAACTAAATGGCTCTTGTTTCTAAATGCCTTAAAAGAAAACTACTTGGAATGATAACCAGTGTGTTTCCAGTACTGAATTCAGAGTATCTGTTACATAAGCTTCTTGAGTTAACTCCTAACATGCATATATTTGATGCACATAAATATTACTGGGTTTTGGTTCTGCCACTTTCCATCCTTTTATTTTTTTATTTTGGCTGATTCTTAGTTTGAATAATTTTGAATCTTGGCAGGTTGTCAATAGGGTGCCTGGAAATTTCAAGCATGCAGCTCCTACACTGTCAATCAGTGAACTCTCAGACATGCCCAGAAGAACACCAAAGAAACCACTGATGACAGCTGAAGTAAATTATTTAAAACTTAGATTCCTCTTGCCTATTCTCTGTGAACAAGATCTTGTGTGTATGTGCTTACTGTTTAGTACAGAAGGGGTGGAGGATATAGCTGCCCAGGCTGTCCTAGTCCAAGTAAACTACTACTGTTATGAGGTGTAAAGCAGAGAACATAAACCTGTTTTTATCTTCCTCTTGTATGTGTGTAAATCCTGCTTTTTTTCTTCCTGTTGTTCTAATACAAATATGTTTTCATGTGTTATTTTTTCCTTGTGCTGCTACTTTTCTTAACAAAATTAGGGGGTGTTTTTCTTTTAATTTTTTAATAGAGAGAGCAGAACCAGAATGGCTACCTTTTGATCTTGTACATCAGCCTGTCCTGAAAAACCACAACGTTTCTTAATTTAGGGAATCAAACAGTAAAATTAGTTTACACCAAAAGCCTAAATAAAAAAAAGCATCTGCAGATTCCAAATGATTACCAAGAAAGAAAATAGTCCTTTTGCTGTTAACTTATTCAAGCTTAAATATGTCTTAGAATTGTCTAAGGCACTTGCAAATATGTATTTGTACTGATGTCATGTTGTGGAATTTCATGTTACAAGATAATGTCTGGCTAAAATACTATGGAGTTCATTGCTTTGTGTAGTTATTGTAGATAAAACTGGTATTAACACTTCTGAAGTGTATTCTAGCAGTGGGTCTGAGATTTAGGAAATTAGCTGTATTTATTACTTGATTGGAATGTAGGCTTAGTTGTCAAACTTTGTGCTTAATAGTGTGGGTTTTTTTCAGTCAGTGTTTTACTGTATTGTGGCGTTGTTTGTTACAGCAAGAAGAGATAGATTACCTACATCAGTGCTTTTTAAATCGTGTTGGCCAGAAGCACTCCTGTGATCTGCTCAACACAGCCATGATAGAGGTGGTGAAACCTTTTTTTGATCATCTAAATCAATGGCTGGCAGGTGTATTATATTTATACAACATAATCTTTGTCTTAAAGGAACCTGAGGAGAGCACTAAATGCTTTAAGACATCAAAAGTGACCAGACAGCTGCCACTAACAAAGGTTAAGCCAACTTCTAAAACTCAAGAAGTAAACCTAATGGCACTGGGTGACTCCATTTATTCTTAAAAATTGCACATGGTTATGGTCACACAACCTCATGATGATGCTCACCAGGGCTCAGGGCAGCTTGGTCTAGTTGAGGATGCCCCTGACGACTGCAAGGGTGGGTTGGACTAGCTGACCTTTGGAGGTCCCTTCCAACCCAGACCGTACTGTGAGCTATGCAGGAGCTTGTTGCTTTACATTTTGTTAGGCCTGTAACTGTGTTTTGTTTCCTAGGTGCTGGACAGAACTACAGAAGAACAAAGAGCAGAAAGGGATATTCTTAAGGAAATGTTCCCTTATGAAGTATCAACACCTACAGGAATTAGGTATTGCTAAAGTTTGGCGGGGCTTGTTGTCTTAGTTCTTGTAAACCTATTTAAACTGAGAAGTATCTTTTGATTTTATTGGTAAATTCCTGAGAAACAGTTTTGCACTCTGGCTTAATGACAGTGAGATGACCACCTAGATATTAATTTGAATTGAGGGTGGGAGAAGGGGGTAGCACTATAATAGGAAATACTACTGGAGCTTCTGGGTGCTGGAAATCCAATTGAAAGGGCTTCTCTGTGATAATGACTCACAGTTCTGGCTAGATGCCTGCTCTTAAATTAAGGAAATATCTCCCAGCATATTTTTGAGCTTGGTTTTTTGACAAAAGGAACTTTTAGCACCTTTTTTTCCTTTTAAGTAGCAGGCCTGTTGTAGTCAATGATTGTTCTTAGCAGGGGTAAGGATGACATCTAGGAACGGTTGTTAAGGGTTTTCTTTGCAACTGTAAACTGTGAAACTTTGCTGTTTAGAGAATATGAGGAAAAGTTTCCTTATGTTAACATATAAAATCAGCTCCTGTGTGGTGGTTTGGGTATTACTCACCCCCCCTACACTTTGGAAAATTACCCAGTCTAGACTCAGTCAGCTCTGGAAATTCAATTAAGCTTATATTTACAGTATATACAGTTATAGACGGAAATATACAAGGCAAAAGGTAATACAGAAACACAACAGCCCTCTCCAAAACCTGAGTCCCCAGGAGGGGCTCCCACCTGCCCTTCTACCTTCTCCCCCCACTTTCTACCTTAGCCCAGATGTTGCCTTGTGCCCAAGGAAGAATGGAAGGTCAGCTAGGGGGTTAGGAAGCAAGTGGATTAATCGGAGATGGAAGGTGAGGTTAGAGAGATGCAGCCCAGAGCCTGGACAGAGAGCAAATGTCCTATCCATGTTTATATTCTTGTTCTTATACCTCTCAGCAAGCCTATGAATGAAGTAGACATCACCATTCTTTCTCTTTCACAGCCTGTAACCTAGTTGTTCTCACCAAAACACTCCAGCTAGCTTCAAACCAGCACATCCTGTGAATCCAACATGTTTATTATAGCTTCAGTTTAGACTGTGATTGCATAATGTCTTACCAGAAGAAGAATAGATGGTAGCAGTTACTACCTCTGGTTTATCTACTCACCACTCAGCTGTGTTCTTCTGTTTTGAGGTTTATCAATCTATTAAAATGTATACCACCTTAAAAATAATGCATGCATACTCCTTGTTTGTAAGGACTTGGAAGAATGTGTGGATTTCTTAACTCTGTGTATTGGCTTCGAGGCCAGTGGATATTTTCATGGCTGGGGTTTAGAAATTCCAATGGGGCTGTACAAAAGATGACTAAAGATGCATATAAAGACTGATACTTTGTAAGGTTTTAGTGCCAGTTATGATCCATTGATTATGTGGATAGAGTGGAGTGGCATTTGAGGATGTTTTTTTAAAGGGTGTTGGAACACTGAATGATTAACCTTAAAAGTAGGAATGATGGGCATATTAGAGTTGGAGACAGGTACTTCTGGTAATGTATTCAGTAGAAATAATTTTTACTTCTTTAATTATACTAAAACTTTCCTCTAGCGCTTAGATTGCTCTTTTTAATATGCAGTACTTTAATTTTTCTTCTTCAACAGTGCTAGCTGCCGTAGACCGATCAAAGGAGCTGCTAGCAGGCCTCCAGAGCACAGTGACTTCAATATGGAAGAAAGTTTCTCTAAGTATCTTCCCAAATATGGTACCTCGACTGACATCAAGCCTGAGAAGCCACCAACAAAAAAAGAACGCTCTGTTCCCCTGTGGATAAAAGTTTTTCTCTTTGTTGTTGTTTCAGTCTTCTTGTTTTTGGTTTATCAGTCTATGGAAACTAATCAAGGAAATCCTTTCTCTGAATACCTGAATATGGTCTCTCAGGGTGGTACCAAATGAGTATCTTTCTGAAAGGCACACCCCCATTTGATCTCCTGTTTTTAATTGTAGAGAACTCTTCTGCCCTCTCATCGGCTCAAGGACTTCTTACAAATAATGTGATTGGAACCTGATAAATTGGATAAATGAAGACAGGTAACATTAAATGGACATCGTTAACTTTCCGGACTTTGGACTAGTAGGAGATCACTTTGCCATAAGAGTAACATTTTTTTAGATCTTTGAACTTTTTGTAGGCTTTATTTTTTTAATGTGGACATCCTTTAAATTCATTTTTGAGAAACTGTATATTTGTTTTTTGCAAGAACTTGGAAGCTGAGGAGGGCAAAAATGTAGTAAAATGTGAAGCTGTGTTTTTAAAGCTATTCCTTTGTACAGGAAAGAAGTTGTACTTTTATCTCTAGATTATTGTGGAGGAGGGTTTTAACACAGGTGGTAAAGGGAAGTGCATTTTTGTATGCATTTTTTCCCCAGTAACAATGTAACTGAATTTGATCTCTTAGGGAGAGTACAACAGCCTTTTCTGTAGATTACTGTAACATTTTAGTAAATGTAACTGTAAACCTGTTTGCATTTTTGTAAAAGTCTTAGTATCTTATTAGGAACTCTAAGTGTAATAACATCATTTAAATGTATCCCTTCATTTTAGTGCTTACAGTGTTTGTAGGAGCTGAGTACAAATCTAATTGGCAAGAGGTGTCTTAGAGGAACTTATTTATTAGTCACATGCTTGGAAAATAAAAATTGCATCACTATAATTTGCTACTAAAATACTTTTTTTGGGTCAAGGTTGTTACCTGAAATCTAAATTCTACTGTTAGCAGTGGTCTTCTTTTTATTTTTTTCAACAAGCGAGGTCTTTCCAACACAGCTTTCTGTGATTATCTTTGAATATTCATGTAGAGAAGTGTTCTCAAAACGTGAAAATTCCATATGAAGTTTTATTCTTGTATGAAGAGGGCATTGCTGCATTTTCTGCTACAGTTTCATCTTCTAAGGTGAGATTTACTACTTATATACAGTTGACTATTTTTCTCAGTGGAAGCATGCTGAAACACTCTATATTGTGTAACTTCATAGAGCAGGCAGCTGACTTCACTATTACCAATGAAGAGTGATAAGCAACAATTTTCTAAAGTGAATGTATACATTCTTGGTGTGCTTAAATCTGCAGCATACAAATGTTCAGTCTTACTGCTTGGTACAAAACCGCAATAAATCATACTACTTACTCTTGAAGTGCTACTTATAAAAAGCTGAGAGCATAGATAATAGCCAATATCTTTTTACTCTAGGTACAATTATTGTGTAGACTATAGCTATGGGGAGGCTTTACTTCCTGTTAACTTTGGGACAAACCTGGTAATTTGTAGCAAAGCAATAGTTTGGGGTTTTTTTCTGTTAAGATTAATGTTTTTTCTTAATCTGTTGAAAGGGTTTTTTTGAGTAATCTGAATAGCTAAACTTGTGTCCATCCTATAGAAAATTGTAACATAAGACATTCACCTTTGGTGTCAAAATGCAGAAAAATAAACTTGATTTTAATGTGTGTGGATTTTCCTTATCAAAATAAATGCATTGCTGAGAAAGCAGCAAAAGCAAGAAGTCTGATCTGTCAGTGGTGTCATTTTGGGCTGCTATAGTCTTCCATGTTTAAAAAACCCAAACAAAACAACCAAATCCAAAATCAGAGCAGCTCAACACTTTGGGGGGGAATATGCATTATGCTAGTGCTGTAGTAATAGTTTTGCACTGTATTCCTTTAGCCTTTAAGTTATGTGTGGGGATGGGGAAAAGCCTTTCAGTATTTAAGGAACCTCCTTTTCACTTCTATTTTTCACCCTACTTTGCTGTGTGTTTTAACATGAAATGTATCTTTCTTTTCTAGTTACGTGAAATGCTTTCAGTTGACCTCCTTCAGGGATGCTGTTAGCATCATTTAAAAAAAAAAGTCCAAAACCCAAAGGCAACAAACCCCAAACTGAAGTGAAATGCAGTTAAATACCATCACTATGTCATTTATGTACTCTTTTGGAGAATCTCATCAGCTTCAGTGTTAACTTCACAGAAGGTAAAGACTTTTCTATGTAAGTCCTCAAAGTAACCTACATGTAGCTCTGTTACAGTTGGAATACTTCAAGTAATGAAAGAGCTTCTTATACTTGAGGCATTTAATGGTGTGAGAGAGCCCTGAGAGTGACTTCTTCCCTATATTCCTTCCTCCCTCAGCCCCAAATACAGATTTACCAGCGTTCCTAAAGTTACTCATGTTGTTCTAAGAGTAACACATGTAGTAACAGTGCCACTAGCTAATTAGTTAAGCCTCTGAAATACTGCCATGTAAGTTATGCTGAGGGATGCTATACTTAGATGCAAAATGCTGAAGCAATAGGAACTGCTGGTCATTGTGCCATAGTTCATTTTGCCTTCTAGACAGAGACAGGTTAAACTTTCAGAACCAGTCGCCAAATACAGCAATTTTATAGACTCCTACTAGTAGCCAAATTCCAGTTGCAAAAATGACTTCTGACATAGTAAATATTGCTTAAGTTCCCTTCAAGGTAAGGGCTGCAAAGTCTGGAAGAAGGCCTGTGTAAATTAATGGACATGACAATTTTTTTTGGCAGATGGTGGGTTTTATTTTCATGATTCATCATAATGCTTCAAGTGCTGTGCTGAAAACAGCAGCTGTTGATTTTCTTATCTGAACTAGAGCTTTCTAACAACTTGTACTTTTCCTCTTAAATTTGTGTGCTGGTCTTCTAGCAGTCACCCAATCTCAGGAGTCTGGTACTAGGCTCCAAATTACTAGAGGGTGTTGCTTGCAGTGTTGAGACTTTATTTTATGGTATCTGATCTGTGATGAGACCATGAGTGTCTGAGCAAGAAATTCTCAAGTTGTGTATGTATTCTGAAACCTTGATTTGTATTTAAGTAGCAAACTAAAGAAACTTTTTCTTCTCCCAGTTTATTTGCTAGCAGTATGTATCCTCTGTTGCTGCTAACTGCCTTCTTCATGCTGTGGACAAAATATGTTTTAATGAAGTGTTAATTAGTTTGTGCTGAGTTAAATTAGAACAGCTGAATACAGAAATAATGTCTTTAAAGGCTCCATGAGCAGACTGTTCAGTAGAAGAAAATGCAAGTGAAGCTTGCAAAATTGTGTGGTGTGCCTTGCACAAGGCACATTTCCCTTGTTTTTGATATGGATGGAGCTGCATGTTTGGCTGATAAAAGCTTTTTGAAAAACATTTTCAAATCTGATCAAAATAGGTACAGGGACAGGTGGTGTAGTTTTCAATCATTTATTTACAAGCATGAGTGTTTCTCTGTACTTTGTTAATATAGATTTCTACTGTGTGATGGGTAAATTTACCTCTCCCTGTTTAAAATTTCCCTGTGACTTTTGCTTAGGCTGCTTTGCACCAGTGCAACAGTAAGCTACAACAGATGTGTGGGGGGTGGCCTCTTCTCCCAGGCAACCAGCAATAGAACAAGGGGACACAGTCTCAAGTTGTGCCAGGGTAGGTATAGGCTGGATATTAGGAAGAAGTTCTTCACAGAGAGAGTGATTTCCCATTGGAATGGGCTGCCCAGGGAGGTGGTGGAGGCACCATCCCTGGGGGTCTTCAAGAAAAGACTGGATGAGGCACTTAGTGCCATGGTCTAGTTGACTGGCTAGGGCTGGGTTGCTAGGTTGGACTGGATGAGCTTGGAGGTCTCTTCCAACCTGGTTGATTCTATGATTCTATGTGTTTATACAGCACAAGGCCTGCAAGTTAATTCAACTTGTGAAATAGCCCTACAAATAATATATATATTTAAGAAAAATTCCTTGCATTTTCTGTCCCACCTCACTTTCAAATTCTGTGTCCATACTGGTAGTTTGTGGTTAATAATTTTATTTGCATTGCTGCCTTTTATTAGGAGAAAAATATGCTGTCTTATGGAGGAAAAACATGCAATGTCAGGGGGGATTTAGAGTTCAAAAGGGTATAGGATGAGGACATTTATTGCAGTGACAAGTAGAATAGGAGAGGTTTCACTGCTTCTGCAGAAGATCATAGAATCAGCCAGGCTGGAAGAGACCTCGATGTGATTGCTGTCATTCAAGCTAGTCAGTCTGTATCCTGTTGAAGGACACACTGCAGTGTTAAGGCTTCTTTTGACTTGTGAAACCTACTTACAGCTTGAATTGTTCTGTCACTGATTCTCTAGAATCACTCTCTAGGAGTTCTGGTGTTGGCACAATGAATATGTGAAATGCATGCTGTGCCAGCAGGAGCAGATGCTGTTTATGCTGATTTTACCATCAAAGATGTGGAAGGTTGTTTTCACTGTCTCATTGTTCTCCAGGTGACTTAGTTTTCAAGAGTATACAAGCTTGTAAAAGCTTTGACTTTTTCATTTAAAGGCTTCACCAAAAGGCTAGAACTGTGAAAAGTCAGAAACTAGTCTACCATTTCTTGATTTTTATGCTGCTTGAGGTGAATGAGGGGGAATATGGTGAGTGTTAATAACTGAAGTTAAGGTGTAATTAGGAAAACTATGGAGTTGCCAAATGGGTGTTTTTCTAAGCTCCCAAAATTTGAAAAGCTGCTCATTAAAAATATTAATTTGCAATAGCTCTTCTTACTCTGAATCTGGCAGAGGTGGATGCTAAAAGGCAATGTCTTTCATGGTTTCCTCTATTACTACCTTCACTGCATGTCAGAAACAAGATGAATCTAGGTGGTTCCAATGATGGACATCTGGGAAAAGTTGAAGGGATTTTCTATGTAAAATGGTACACATTCAGCAAGACCATGTATTATCTGTGTTTTCATAAGGTTATGTTAGACTGCTGTTTAATAGTATTTGTTAATAATGCAGCTGTTGGAAGTTAATTGTCAACCCAAAGAAACCAGTTGCTTCTAAGTGTCAGTTGTGCACACAAATTGCCACTAGATGCCTATAGGGAAATATGGTCACAGGTCCATCCTTCATGATTGGAAAGAGCAAAGTTAAAAACTGCAAGAATTGCTATGTTTTGTGTGTTATTTCAAGGTAATGCTCCAAGTCTCAAGAATGTTCTTCCCTGGAGACTTTCAAGGTCTGTCTGGATGCACTTCTCCATAATCTGTGCTGGATCGTGTGGTCCTGCACTGGCAGGGGGGTTGGACTCGATCCCTTTGGGTCCCTTCCAACTCCTAATATCCTGTGAATGTCTCAAGAGCTAATAAAAAAGTTAGTATTTTGCTTTTTGATAAAGCATTGCTACCAACAGTTGTTCAAAGGTGGGTGAGCAATGCAAAACAACAATAGTGAAATGAACAATTCTGACCTGTCTCCATTTCTGGCAGTGGCAGTGAAGTCTGCAGCACTTCAGGCTCTCATCTGGTTGCTAAACCAAAGTATTTGAGGAATGTAAGTTTCAGATAACCTCTTTCTACTTGGCAACTGGAGTCTAGTTTCCATGAGAGGGATTTATTCAACCTTGAATTCTATGACAGTGCTGTTAGGCATGCATCATTTTCATCTGTATATGAGTCTGCCTGGATCACCTTGGTTATGAAATACAGCAAATAGAGCCAAGCCCCGAGGCTGGTGTGGCAGGTCATCCCCCCGGGCACTTGGACAGGAGCTGCTGCACTGACTGAGGGGTTTCTTCTGTGGCAGTGCTGGTATGCTATAGGCTACATTATAGCTTCGTGCCCAGGAATCGTAGCTGAACTGTGCTGTGCCAGTTTTGTACTCTCTAAATCCACTAAAACGGGTGAAATTGCACTCTTGAGTTTGAGTACTTGAGGCCAAGCATGGCTGCTGTGCTAAATAACTTTCTACTTTGAACAAACGAGTAACTAGCAATAGGATAAGCAGTTGCAGGTGTTGTGGCATTGGTGTTGTCAAGGTGCTTTGCAAGCTTGTGCTCCAGAGGTGAAATTGAGCAGTAGAGGCTGCAGTCGAAGGTGTTTGGTGCCCACCTTCTGACATTGCTTGGGTTGTTGCTGAGCTGTGGTTGGAGCTTGGTGAGAAGAGTTAACTTTTGTGCTAGAGTATCTGCTGCTTGCAGGTTAACAGAACTGGAATTGAGCAATAACGAGGATTAAAAAACCCGAGTGTGGTTCAAACTGCTGCAGATCATGAATGGAAGCCAGCATGCTGGTGTGACTGTCAGGGTACTGTCCCCGGGGTGAGATGCAGTAGTGCCGGTAGAGCACAGCCTGGGTGTGTCTGGTGTGGCATGGCCTAGGGCTGCGACACGGCTGCCGGAAGGCAGCGGGGAACGCGTGGGGTGATTGGCAAGCACCTAGAGAAGGGCAAAAAGGAGGAAGGCAGAGTGCACTGCTAAACCTCTGACTGTCCGAGAAGAAATGTCTCCCTGCCAGTGACCTTCGGCCCAAAGTTACCGATTTTCCCAGGCCTGCGGCAGCTGCGATGCCAGCCTAACCTCGGCACGAGCAAGGGCAGCTGACGACCGGGCCGTGAGCCGACGGGCAGCCGTGGCTGCAGGCTCCCACAAGCCTGTCCGCAGGAGCTCTGCCAGCTCACTCCGCGCCTCGCCGCAGGGGGCGCCGCGATGCCGCGGCCGGGCGGGGTCCGCTGTCCGCTAGCGCGGGAGCGCGCCGCGCAGGCGCAGGGCGGCAGGGCGGCAGCCGCCGTTACGCGTGCGCCCTGGCGCCCGCTCGCAGCCAATCGCCTTGCAGCCTGCTGGGCGGCGGCCCCGCCCCGCGCGTCGCGAAGGACAAAGTGACGGCGCCGAGGCCGCGCTCAGCCTCTGCGCCCAGCTGCCGCCCCAGCAGCGGTCCGCGCTGCCGCCATCTTGCGAGGTGAGTCGGGGCGGCGCGGGGTGCCCGCCTGGCAGCACCTGCCGCTCTCCCCGGGGCGACCGGCCGCCTTGGTGCAGAGCCGGCCGGCCGGGCTGGTGGCGGGCTTCCGTGTCCCACGCCTCTCCGCGCTTCTCGCCCTGCTCAGGTCGCCATGTTCTCGTCGGTCGTGCCGCTCGCCCGGCTCAACCCTTTCTACGCGCCGCACTTCCAGCTGGCCCAGGATGGCCTGAGGAAACGCGCGGAGCCGGCGGAGGCGCCCACCGCGCGGCGGAGCTTGGCGGCCGCGGCCGCCGCTGAAGGTGAGAGCGGGAGGGAAGGGTCGCGGCGGAGGCGAGGCCTGTGGGCGGTGGGGGCACCGGTGCCCCTGCCGCCCCAGCTCTGGTGGGTCTGTGCGCTTCGGGGTGACGGAGGAAGAGTTAGCGCTTCCCTGGGCTCGGCCTGGCAGGGAGGAGCGGGCGCCGGGCCTATGCGCCCGCTTGGAGGACGAGGAAGGGCACGGGCGGGGGAGGTGCTGGCAGCCTCTTCCGCTTCCCAGTGAGGGCTGTGGCAACAAGGATGCGGGGTCACCAGCGGAAGAAACGGGGGGTTCTACTTCGAAGTCATGACAGAGGTCTCGGTCGGAGTCCGTCTTGGGGATGAGAGACTGCTTTTTCTGGCTCTGCTGAGCCGGCAGCCCTGGGGACTAAGGCTCTAGGTCTGTACTTCACTCCGTGGAGAATGTGAACCTTGATAGATTTGAAAGAGATGTCTCACAACCTTTTTTTTTTTTCTTTTCTGTTTTCCTCTGCCCTGTTCATTTACACGGGAACATCTGGCCAGCCAGATGTATTACAGGTGCCCGCAACTGGTCTGGCTATAATTGTGTGGGTTTTCTTCTGTAGTTGTAGGGCACACACCAAGTAGCTCTGCTAAAATGAAACCATGCATTTGAGGTTTCAGTGCAAGTGCTTCCTGCATGTCCTTTCAGAACTTTGACTTCCAAAGGTCAGACGGTGATGACTCCTAATAGCACACGTAGATGTTTTTAAAAAGTCTAAATCTTTTAAGCTTTTAATCACTTGAAATATTTCTCTGGGCTTTTTTGTTTTGGTAAAAGAAAAGTAGGAAGTACTTTCAGCAGGATATCTCTTCTGGAGAATGATTACTGAAGGATGTTAGTGCTGTTGCACAAACGTTTATGCAGTATGTGAAAGAGATGCAGAACTTGGTATTGCATTTTATAAAGTTTTCAAGAAAATAATCCTGCCTTTCACTGCAGTAGTAATCCTGTTGCTGGCTAACTAAAGCCTTAAATAGGTCTTCGGTGTGCTAAATATATTCAGTTTCTTTAAAGCATTGTGCTTAATCTTCATCCCATTTGTAGGCAGATGTGGGCAAAGTTTCATAGTCTTTGTAATATTTTCTGCTGTGTTGGTTATTTCACTTCTAGCTGCTTCTCTGCCCTTTGTGTTGGGACAGTAACAACGTTGCAGATGATATCTAAGCTTATTCAAGGTCACACAAAGTCAGTACAAAGCACAAGACCTTTTGAGTTCATCTGAGGGCATCAACCACGACACAGCTCAGAAACAAAATGTTTTATGGTCAGCTCGTGGAATTTATCCTTGTTAACCTGTCAGATTTGTAGCAGAGAAATGAAATATTTATGTAGCTGCTGAAAAGAACAGCTGTTGTTGTGGTGAATATTTATATTTGAACAACCTCAGCTCTTTGTCTAGGTGCCTTAAAGTAACTCTCTTGCCATTTGTGCTTCGTGTTTAGCCAGCTCTTTTTTTAGGGAATTTGACTACTGAAATAGTACCTCCTGCACTCTTATGTTTTTTCTTTCTGATACTGCAGTGTGAACTTAGGTTCCTGCAAACAAGTCTGCTCGATACTGGCTTGCTTTTCTAGACAGAGCTACCCTGTAATAAACACCTGGAGTCGGTTCTTCAATTTACACCTGCGTAGAAAACCTTGTCTGTGTTTAAGTTCTTCTGACAAGTTACTACATCTTGCAAATCTGCTGGCATAACAAAGCTATTTTATACTTAATAGAGTGTTTGATTTGATAGTTTTTATTTTAATTTAAAAACGACATTTTTGTTGTGTTGTGATTAATTTTGGAGAGTAAGGTGAGGACTGTGAATGTAAAATGTAATGTAAAATCTGGAACATTTTGAGGAAGAAATTCTTTTACAATAGCAGTTAAGATCTGGATGAGCCTGCTGGTGTAACTGGTGTTCTCTGGGTGCTATTGCAATTGATGTTCATTAATTAATTTAGAAGCAAAAAGACACAGCAAAGAAGCTCTGGATAAAATAGTTTTTTGCACTCTTGATTAGTGTTGCTCTGGAGGTAGCTCTTACTAAGCTACTCATTTAATGTCCACTATGTTGGAGCAATGCCACTAGATCTAAGAACTCAGATTACCCCCTTCTGCTCTGGGGAGTGTTTTCTATATATATTGTTTTCTCTATGCTTATTTAGTATAGTGATTTTGCTTTTGTTTATATATTTAATAAGCTGAGTATAGTAGAATAACTGCTGCTACCTTATGCTTATTTCTTACTGTTAATTTTAAATTTGAGTGTTTTCTGATTGCACATAATCATACCCCCTGTGGCTTCTTCAAAAACAGAACATCCCTGTTTTGCAGCTCCAGTAATTTTGCTCTGTTGGCATTCATGAAAATTAATAGCTTACTCTTTTGAGACTGGATTTATACATAGTACTGTATGGAACAGTGCAAATGAAGCATCCCTTGATTAGCTGTGATCTCAAGTATTTAATCAACTGTTTTTATGAGTGTTCAATGTGATGGTTAGTAACATTTTGCAATTTAAATGCAAGCTGTGTAAATCTGAGATTCTGTATTTGAAAGAGGTGTATTAAAAATATGGGTACCTGAAAATGTATTTACATAAAGATCCAGTACTGAGCTCCTATAACGATCTGCTTAAATACAGAAGTTGCACTATCTCAGGATATTTAAACAAAGAAGCTTTGTTTCTAGAATAGTAGAGAAGCACTATTGTTGAATTCCTTGATGGAAGAAAATGTTGGGTAATTACAACCCTGGGTCATCATTTCTACCAGCAGCTCTAAGGATTAATTTCTGTGGTTTTAGATGCTGTGAGCTGAACCTTAACTGTGTCTTACACTGCTGCCCTAAAGGAACAAACTTCTCTTGGAGGCTTAGAATGAAATCTTGTCAATCCAAATGGTGTTTATTTAAAGCAATGAATTATTTCTGCCTGTAACACTGTGACTGAATAACATAACATGGGGATTATGTCAGGTTAATGCTTTTGAGAAGGTAGCAGTTAGTTTTGTTTCTCTTGTGATCTCTGTTACCTTTTATGATTGACCCAACCTATATTTTTATTTCCAATTAACTAGAATACAGCTGTGCATATGGCTCAAACAGATTCTTTATACTTTGTGGCCTTGGTGGAATTATTAGCTGTGGAACAACACATACAGCACTGGTTCCCCTAGACCTGGTTAAATGCAGAATGCAGGTTTGTTCTGCATGCTGGTATGTCATGACATTGGCAAAGCATGTTTAGTGTGGTACATTTAATCTACTAATGAGTCAGAGGCATAAATCATCCCCTGGACATCATTGTCCAAGAGTGCATGGAGTTAATGTAAAAGCATGGTGTGTCTTTATTTTTTGCTGCAGAATACAGTTGTGAATATGGCTCGCTCAAGTTTTATGCTCTCTGTGGCGTTGGTGGGGTCCTAAGTTGTGGCCTGACACACACTGCTGTTGTACCTCTGGATTTAGTGAAATGTCGTATGCAGGTTTGTATTAACTTCAACATTTCTTAACTTCTTCTTTACCTAGCCAGCATATTGAGAGTTTACAGCAGGGATGCAGTCTTTTCTGGCTGGCAGTAAACTTGAGTGCTGTTTTATTAAGTCTGCTGTAAGACTAACAAAATGTATTGGTCTGCTTTAAGACTTCAAGAGAAGTAGAGGTATTTGGGACAACCTGGATGAATTATTTATGACTGTACTTAAGGCACAATTAACTCTTTGCTTAAAAGACACCCAGCATAATGTTAGTTTCTGGCTGCTGGGCTCTCTAGTACTACTGTGCTTTTGGAGAAAAGAACCAGTATCCTTAATATTTTGAAGGTCTTAATTTTTCAGCCTGAAGTAGCATGCATGTATAATTTGATGTATTAATGTTGTGAATATCAGTGCATGGCTTATGGATTGGATATTATCTAATGATGCCACTTTGGGTAAAACTTGAAATGGTATTTCCAAGGCTGTCACTGGTTATGGTTGCTTTTCTTGAGGGGATTCTGGATTGAATGGGAAGTGTTGCTGCATTGCACTTCATTTGCAGTGCTGACTTCCTTATTAAAATCATCTAGTGAACAGCCATGGAGGAAAATACACTAATGGCTCAGGCAAATCTGTGCCCCGAGAGTGGAGCACACTTCCAGACTTCAGGAGGTACAGGGGTTAGTGGCTTCCCTGTTGCATAGGCTGCCACTGATGGTAAAAGTGGCAATTTTGCAATGACAGAACTCCGGCAATTAAGAGTGAACTCTAAAGAAGTCAGACTTAACTAGTCAAAACTGAGGACTACTGCTCATGATACTCCTCAGTGTTGTCCTTCTGGAAGGCTCGAGAGTTCACAAGAGAGGCTTTTTCACATACTTGAGCACCTCAGTTTCTGGTCTGAGTCTTGTAATTCTGTAATGTTCTAGACAAACACGAGGTGTGTCAGGTAGAGGCAGCATGCTGCTGTCTGAGAAATTTGCTTTGTGGCCAGCCCAGCTGTTAAAGAATTCCCTGTTTCTGCCAGCAGGGATGACTTTTTAGCTGAGTGTGTGTCTTGTTTCTGACAATGTAGCTTAAGTGGACTCTTCTATTGTTATGGGCTTAAAAATCCAAGATTGATATCTTGGTTACCTGTGCTTAAGGGTGAGTTTCCTGAGAATGAGACTGATCATGGCTAAAGAGGATGTAGCATCCCAAACAGTTCTTAACCTGACTGCAAACTGGGTTAATGGGCTGAAGGCCTGAAAGCTACATAGTGTTGCATATAAAAGTGGGAGCAAGGCCTCATACTTCCCAAGCTCCAACTGCTTGGTAAGTATGCTCAGCTTGGGTTACTAGTTCTGGGCTTCTGATAGGCACCTTTCTTACAGGAAGGTGCAAGAGGAGGGTACCAGGTGTGACCTTGTAAAACCTGACAAAATTTCTGTACACCTCCAGTACAGAGCATGTTACTAATTCTTTCTAGATTCTCCATGAAGAAAGCCATTGCCTGCCCTCTCATGTCTTTTTAAGATGAGATCAGCTATTACATAGATGATAATTAAACGTGGTTCTGACATAGACAGTTTAATTTTCCAGTGCCCAAGTGAACATCCAATATTCTGAAATTCAGAATCTTTTAAAACTGACTAATTTAGGTGAAATAGTTCTCTAGTAGATGGCTGCTAAAATATTTGATATGCCTCTCCCATAGCTCTTTCTGAAAAGCTTTGATTGACTTCTGATTTTCTTATTCTCTGAAATGTTAGATGATGTCAAATATGAGAAGTGTGATGTCACTTAAAATTTGTCAGAATGACTTGTTTAACAAAGAAATTCATAAACAATTACATTTCACATGAAACAAATTTTATTCAGGTTGGTATTTTTTGTAATTTTGAAATTAAGGAAATCTTACTCTGGAGTTTTGTGTGCAGAAAATGAGTTGTATGTAGCCTTTACTGTGAAGTCAGAGTACAAGTGTAGATGATCTTGGCTGCTCTTTGATCTACATTGCTCCATTTGTCTTAATCTGACTGTGTGGAGGGATCAAACTAACAAAGGACAAATAACCTTTTCTGCTTAAGGATCAGGTGAATCATTAGGCTTGGCTTGTGGCAATACCTGAGTGTATATAGGTGTGAGTGACATGGAGAGGGGGTGAGCTTGCTGAGGAGCTGTCAAATTTTAAAGACTATCTGTAAATGTAATTAAAGCAGTATATTGCTGACATGGCTAGAGCAGGGATTTAATGCAGTCTTGTCAATTAAGAAGGTTAGATTGTCTATTTGGAGAAGAAATGTAAAGCAAAATTCAGACAGTTTGGTGGCTTCTGGGTATTGAGGAGTGTGCTGACTTACAATAAGGGTTTGAGGCTAGCAAGGAATTGTTAAAGCTGCACTGGTGTAGCTTGGTGGTAAGTACATTGTTCAGGGAACCTTAGGAAGGCAGCTGTGTAAGGAATTTAAATGATTTTATGTTTAGGAATGAGGATGTAAGAAGAGAAAAGGTATTATATCAAACACTTAACTGCCTGTTCTCTTTAGGTGGATCCACAAAAATATAAGAGCATCTTCAATGGATTCTCAGTGACAGTCAATGAAGATGGTGTTCGTGGCTTGGCTAAAGGATGGGCTCCAACCTTTATTGGATATTCCATGCAGGGGCTGTGTAAATTTGGTTTCTATGAAGTATTCAAAATCCTGTATGGCAACATGTTGGGAGAGGTAAGCCTTAGGTGGATGATGTGAGGCTCTATATCTGCAGCATAACTGTAGCAGAAAGTAATCCCCAAAGCAGGAGGCATTAATGAAACTGTGTGTTTGAATTCACTTCAGGAGAATGCATACATGTGGCGCACCTCCCTCTACTTAGCTGCATCTGCCAGCGCAGAGTTTTTTGCTGACATTGCTCTGGCTCCAATGGAAGCTGCTAAAGTTCGTATTCAGACACAGCCTGGGTATGCTAACACCCTGCGGCAGGCTGTGCCAAAGATGTTTGCAGAAGAAGGCATCTGGGCGTGAGTATCTCTTCATTTTAGGTTTTATTTAGGGTCTGGATGTTGAGTGTTTTTAACCTAATGAAGAACTTCCTCAAACTAATTGTAGCTTCAGCTTATAGTACTTCTTGGTCTTTGTATTTCAAGATAATAACATCAGGGAAACTGTGAGTTGGCTGTTTCTAATTCCACATGCTCCTTAGATCCATCTTTGTGAGTATCTTTGTGCTGAGTTCTGCCGGATAACTTTAGTTTCTAGCAGTTCCAGACAGAGATACTCAGCAACTTTTGGTTGTACAGTCGAAGATGCTTGAGTCATTGGCATGTAAGAGTAATATAACTGCATGTTAGCTCTCTGTTCTGATAGATATGGCTGTAACTATACAAGTCATTTATCGCTATCAGGACTTGGCTGGTATGCAGACATCACCTTTATTGCACTTGTACTAGCATAGAATGCCTTGGGTTGAAGGGACTTGAAGTCCTCTAGTCTGTCCCCACTGGGACATCCCTGATAAGATCAGTTTGCCCAGAGCCCCATCAAGCATGACCTTGAATGTCTCAAGCGATGAGGCCTCCACCAGCTGCCCAGGCAACCTGTTCTGATGTCTCACCACCCTTGTACTACAGAATTCTTCCTAATGTCCAATCTAAATCCACTCTGCTCTAGTTTAAAACAGTTGTCCCTTATCCTATCACATGCCCTTGTAAACAGTCCTTCCCCAGCTTTCTTATAGGCCCCCTTCAGGAACTGGAAGGCTGCTATAAGGTCTCTCTGGCAACTTCATAAGCCTGAACAGCCCCAGCTCTTTCAGCCTGTCCTCACAGGAGTGGTATTTGAGACCTCTGATTTTTTTTGTGGCCCTTCTCAGGACCCTCCATAAGGTCCATACCCTTTTATATTGAGGGCCACAGAAATGGACTTAGTTCTCCGTTCAGGTGAGGTCTCACCAGAGTAGATTGGCAGAATCACCTCTCTGCTGGCCACACTTCATTTGATGCAGCCCAGGACATGCTTAGCCTTCAGAACTGCATTGCTGCAATTCAGTGTAATCTGAAAAGTCACTACAAAAAAAGCTGAGTGGCAGTAGGGATCAGGTAAATTCTAGTTTGTGTTGCTGTTTGAAGTTATCCCTCAGGAACTAATAAAACTTTCAGTTCTGTAGGTATTGAGACAATTCACCCTTGGTGTCGATATTTAGAAGCTGTGCTCTGAATAGCAACAAGAAGCTGGTTTTTTTTTTTTTCAAGTTAGAAGAGTGTTCCTTAAATACTGGTGAAAATGAAGCTGAGTTTGTCTCTGCTCTGGTTCAGTTTCTATAAAGGTGTTGCCCCGTTGTGGATGAGACAGATTCCATACACAATGATGAAATTTGCCTGCTTTGAACGTACTGTTGAAGCTCTCTACAAGTATGTCGTTCCCAAGCCACGAAATGAATGTACAAAGGGAGAACAGCTGGTAGTCACATTCGTTGCAGGCTATATTGGTAAGGAATCTTTAAGTCCTACACTTCATTGATGGATTGCCACAATAGTAGAAGCATGACCCATTTCAGAATTTCATGTGGATGTAACTAGAGTTGTAGCTTTAAGATGTGCAGGGGAAAAAACTACTCAGTCTGTAAGTGGAAAATCAGAATGGTGCATCCTGTAGTAAGACAATACTCTTAATTGTTACTGTGTGCTACTAATACTAATGCTAATGTCCAAGTCTAGAAACTGCAGCTGATTTAAGTGGAGGAAACTTGAATGTTTGCTAGGCTGCAGGAAGCTGAAAGAAGGAGAGGTGTGTATGGAAGGGTGACTTCAGTATCCAAGCAATCAGGAGTTTTGTTTTAACAGAAGAGGTGCTGCAAAAGCAGGACTGAGGTGCTTTCTGATATTCACATCCCATAATAAGTATTTACCTGCTGTCCTTTAGGATACCAGGAGGCTTGATGTAAATAGTGTGAAATTTACTAGGTGTGGTTTGAGTTGGTTGCATTTGTCAGTGCAGTACAGGTAAAAGCACTGTGGAGCTAATGTGGAATTACTCTTTCAGCTGGTGTCTTCTGCGCGATTGTTTCCCATCCTGCTGACTCCGTGGTGTCTGTGTTGAACAAAGAAAAGGGCAGTTCTGCCTCACAGGTTCTCCAGAGGCTTGGATTCAGAGGTACGTTGACACTTTCATGTATTTTTGATCAAATGTGTGGTGTTCTGGGGAGAATTTCTTTGGTTTTCTGGCTTCTTAACACTACTCCTGCTTTGTTTTACTCCCCAGGCGTATGGAAAGGTCTGTTTGCCCGTATCATAATGATCGGTACCCTGACTGCACTACAGTGGTTCATCTATGATTCTGTCAAGGTCTATTTCAGACTTCCTCGTCCACCTCCACCTGAAATGCCAGAGTCTCTGAAGAAGAAGCTTGGTCTAACTGAATAGACAACTCATGGACTGACTATACTGGCTGTCCCAGTGATGAGTTTCATGAAACTTTTATATATTTGACTATGTAGAAAGCAAACTATATGGTGTCATTATTGGCTGTGCCCTCATCTCACCTGAGGGTTTAAAATCTATCACTGTCATTGCCTGAAATAAATGAGAAACAGAGTGCTTAGTGTCTGTTTACTACTGCATATGTAAGCTTCATATCCTAGCAGCAAATACCTCAGATACTCTCCTCCCTCCTTCTCCCCAAAACAAAATTAACAAAGTTAACCTATTCTGCACTTTATGAACTAGAGAATTTCTGAAACAATCGTAACAAAAATAGGCTCTCACTGTTTCCAGAGAAGTGCCAAGAACCTATTCTTGCAGAACTGCAGAAACTTAACTGCAGTTTTATGCACTTTGAGTCCATTATTTTATTTGCCTTTAAGCTGTTAATGCAGAATGGCTGAAATGAAACTGGTTAGGAGCATCCTGGTCATAATACTGGTGTTTTCAGTAGAGATACTAAAGGAATATTACCCATAACAGAGCTGGTTCTGCTTTGGGGTGGTCATCTCAACTAGCTTATGCTTGCTTGACTAATTTCTGCTTCTGCTGGCTTTGAACCACACCAAAGAACTTGGTCCTTTTGGTTCTACTGTGGAATTGAACAGTAGCTGCTACCCTAACAAAAGAGAAGCTGTTGTTACTAAAGATTCTCAAATACACCTGACCACTATAAGCTTACTAAAGCTTACAGACAAAAATAGCTTGCCTCTTCTTGCAGAGCTTGACAAACTTGCCAGCTTTTCCCTGTGCTGTACTCTTGTAGTCTGAATTCTCTTTAATTTTTTTTTGGGGTGGGGAGGGGTAGGAGATGGCATCTGAATGAGTGTAATCCTAGTTTTCGGTTGAACCATGCATTTGTGCAATGCAAGAAGCCATACTTCTTTATTGGTGGTTTTTGTTTCTGTTTTGTGTTTTGGGCCTTGTGAAGAGGTCTAGGCTCCTAGGCATGCGAGAGGAGACATTCATTGTCTTTAAGGCAATGAATTTGGTTTTCCAGCATATTTTCATCTTTTTACAGAAAGATGAGCATGCTGCCTTCTGTGTTTTGCCTGTTCAAGAACCCCCAGCTGCTAAGTGAGAAAAATCCAGAAAATGCCTGACAGTATATAAAAAGGGTTCACTGCATCTAGTCCTACTTTGTCCAGAGTAGAGCTGGAGCTTAAAGTGTCTTCTGTGCAAAGCCATTTGGATGTGCTGCCTTATAGCATGGGATCTGACAGTACTGACCTTAGCTTGGCATTCGCCTGTGTTGTACCACTCCTCCTGTCCTTCAGAGTCCAAAGAATGATCCAAGCAGGCACCATTGGAATAGAATAAATACACTGACCCCTGCATCTTTGCTGGAGTTTGCTGTTCCTGCTACCATTTTATACAGTACAGCATTGTGCTTGTGCATCTCAACTCCTAGGAAAGCCCTCTCAACTTCCAAGATTTGGATGGTTATGCTAAACAAGCAAAGCTGAAGCTTACTTTGAATTGCTGCCTTTCAAAACATGGATAAAATCTAATCCTGCTCCATTTCCCACAGTAAATACATTCTGGTATCTACCTGCATTATCCAAGAAAATCAAATTCCATAAGCCTAAATAAAACATTTATACAAAAGTACTTTGGTGTCGAATTAAATACCTTTCATTGTAAAAATGTCTTGCATCTTACTGCCCCATTGCAAGTGGAAACCTTTGAAATTACTTCAAAACTCATAAAATGCTCCTTAGAGCTTCCTTGAAGAGCATTAACTATGATGTGGTCTTGTATCAGGACCATTGGTGATAACTTCAAAAGCTGATTTCACTTACTTGTGTACTGAATATCATAGTTTCAAGACTTGTTTTAACTTGGGCTTTGCTGCAGAACATCTCATGTTCCTTCTGATCCTGGGAAGGTGAAGCACTTAGGTTTTAAGGCTATCAGAAGAGTGAGACAAATTTGAGCCATGCAGTGAGGTAACTGTCAAGTAATCCAACAGTGAGCTCAAGACTCTTTCCTGTCCTTTCATTCTGTGGAGCAAAACTGCAGAGTTTTTTTGGGGTCACCTTTGTGCAGCTGTTTTAATTATGTGCAGTAATAAGAGAACTTTAAATCCACTTTATCACTGCTCAAAGGTAGGCCTGAAACTCTTTTTAAAGATGCACAGATCATTTTATCAAGGTAAATCTATACTTAGGGCTACTTGTGTTGTGTTTCAGTGGAAAACCTGAGCAGGGAAGAACGTTGCAGCAACTGATGTTGACATTCAGCCATGGGCTTGTCTGGATGCTTGAGATGACAGAGTTAAATGTATAAAATGTTGCTTAAAGGGTCACCCACTGATGTTTTGAATACCCTTCAGTGGGAAAACTGTAGTAGTGTAGCATTTCAAAGGTCAGCTTTGTCATTGGTAACTGCTTTATAGCACTCGTGGGGTGTTTCTGAAAGCTGAGGAGATGGGACAGGAGAGCAGAGGAAAAGTCCTTGTGAATAGGGATCAGACCAGTCCCTAAACCCCAAAGTGCTCTGTTAAACTGGATCGTGTGCATGGTGGCTGTGTATATTGTTTTCTGAAGGAGAAAAGGTCTTTTCTTGCTCTTGCTGCAGCTGGTTTGAGGTATATGGTCTGAAGAGAGTAACAACTCCACCTGCTGTGTTTGTATCAGATTGTACCACAGATGAAATGTGCTGGCACTTGCTGAAATGTTTGTTGCATATCATTTTAAAATGGGCTGTAATGGTACAAATAGCTGTAAATCATTACATCTCTACATAGAGATTATGTAGTTCACAGTGAAAACAATAAATATCCTGCTTTTTATAGCAAATGAGTACCTTGGATAGCTGAGCTTAGTGGCTGTGTGGCCTTGCCACAGGATATGACACCCCTGACCAACTGGTCCAAACCCAAAGTGGAGATGGCCAATTGGATCCCCCTTTCCAAAGGGTCCAGCCCAGCATGTGGCTCACTGAATAGGAGACCAATGTGCACACCCATCCTCCTCAGTCAAAAACACCCCAGGACCCCATGGCCTCACCCTTCACCCACACTCAGTCCCAGACTCCCAACAGAGCTGGCTGTATTCCTCTTGTAACTCTGCCAGTTTGGTTGTGCTGCAGGGCATCTCCCTAGCCCTAACTTCTAGCACCTCCTCATTGCTCCCACCACTCTGGAATTCAGTTTTAGTAAGCAGATAAAGCTGAGGAATGGTCTCTTCCTGCTTAGGCTTTGCTTCTTCCACTCTAGCCCAAAGATAATGACAAGGACTTCCTTGGCATCTAAATTGTGCTCTTCAGCCATACTATTGAATCCCCAATCACTCTCAAGGTGCCCCTGCCACAGCTAGGCTGGTTCTAAACGTATCTCTTGCTCCCTACCTGCCAGTGCTTCTCATCAGTCTAATTTTCCTGGGGCATGAGTACCTTCTCTGCTGCTCCCTGCAGTATTTCACAGGCTAAGCAACACCTGTGACTGCTGAACAGACACCATGACACCGAGAAAAAGTTCTCAGCAGGTCTTTGAAAGCATTGTACCCCTGTAGAGTTGTGTTTTAAAGCTGTAACAGTGCTCTTGTTAAACTTCAGGAAACCATAACTTTATTCCTTTCCTTTGCAGCAGGAAAACTGAAGATCTGCCAGTCCTGGGGCCTGCTTGCTTCATGAAAACAAACTAAAGGTAAGAACATTTTTTAATGCTTGAGTGCTGTTTTATTGTACAAAAGAAGCCACTTGCAAGATCTAGCACCTGTCATCTTTCAGGAAGACAAACCTGCACAGCCAAGTTTTTGCTCACACCATAGCTTGTCCCTTTAAATCAGTTGTGACTTTTTCTGTCCTTTGCCAAGGAAGACAACTCTCAAGTTTCAGTGTGCTTCTAAATGAAGCTTTTAAATACTGTCTGTCTTCTTAGTACTACACATGGAGTTTACACTCCTCAAACTCTTCCAGCTGTGGCATTTCAGTTAATGCCTGAAACCTTGGTTATTTCATCTTTCATATCTTTGGCCTCATTCTGAACTCTGGTCAGATTGGTCAATTTCTCATTGAGCAAAGCAATTTCCTTCTCCTGTTGCAACACGCTGTCCACTAACCTTCCTATTCTCAGTGTCAGGTCATTGACTAACGGCTCCAACATGGCAAAATCCTTTTTAAGTTTGTACATCTTGGGTTTTAAATCATTTGCAAACGTAACTGACTTCAGCACTTTTGCTCTGTCACCTTCCAGATTCAAAAGCCTGTCCGAGTGCTGGTCAAAGTTGCTCCTGATCTCAGCCAACGCTGCCTTCATTTGCTCAATTCTCCTTGCGTTACTGGATGCCAAGCTCTGGAGCTTGGTACTTCGGTCGATGCTGCTGGAAAGCAGGTCACCTATGTTCTTCACTGTTGTCTTTTCACCTTTTTCTACTTTATCCTCTAGTGCCTGCAAAGATTCTGCCAACGCAGCCATATCTGAGACCAGGCCTGAGACACGCCTGATGTCAGTTTTTACTGTCACAATTGTCAGCGTCATGCTTCTAGCTACAGAAGCTGCCTTCTCTTCAATGCTTGAAACGGCACGAGAAAGGGTTGTTAAATTCTGCTGCAGCTCTTCTTGGGTTTTGATGATGCTGCTAGAGGATGTTTTTGTCGTGTCAATATCTCCCTGCAGGTGTTTAATGTCAGAAATTATCTGCCGGTCTTCCAGCCCTTCCATGAAGTCCCAAGTATTGGCACACTGGAGAGATACAAACAAAAAACATTTGACCAGATTTGTAGCTTAACAACACACAGCAAAATCAAAACTATGTTCTGGTGGAAATAACTGAACTATTCTGAAATTGAGCACAAACTGTCTGTAGGAAATCAGCTTCTGTTGGAATACAACCAACTATGGGTAACCTGCTCTAACAGAGGATGTTCAACGCTCACTGACTAGATGACCTTTGGAGGTCCCTTCCAACCCAAACCATTCTATGATACAGGCATAATTTTTTTTTCCTTTCAGGCTAAATTCCCATGCTGCTTTTTCTATAGTGACAGAAATTGCTGGAGGGTATAAACTGTGGCTTGACTTTATGAAAATCCAAGTCACCAAAAGCAGCCTTCTGATTTACAGGCAATTTTGTACCCGTGTGATCCGCAAAAGACACCTGTAGAAACCTTACAGAAAGAGGTCTGCTTTAAAAGCCTCCTATCCAAAAATGATCAACTGTTCTTCATTCATAGAATCCCAGACAGAACCCAAAGTCATGGACCATTGTTAAATGATGTGTCTTTATTTTGGTAATCACAATGTGTATTCTCACAGAAAACCTCCTGCAGTTTCTGTTGTTATAGAAAAAGGAACATTTGAATTTATGCTGAAAGGAAAAAAAATATGTATCATAGAATCAAGCAGGTTGGAAGAGACCTCCAAGATCATCCAGGCCAACCTAGCACCCAGCCCCATCCAGTCAAGTAGACCATGGCACTAAGTGCCTCAGCCAGTCTTTTCTTGAACACCTCCAGGGACGGTGCCTCCACCACCTCTCTAGGCAGCCCATTCCAATGGGAAATCACTCTCTCTGTGAAGAACTTCCTCCTAACATGTATATCATAGAATGGTTTGGGTTGGAAGGGACCTTCTAAGGGCATCTAGTCCAAAATCCTTTCAGTGAGTAGGAACATCCTCTGTTAGATCAGGCTACCCATATTTGGTTGTGTTTCAACAGAAGGTCCCAACCTTAGAGGTTGGAAGGGACCTCCAGAGATGGAGTCCACCTCCCCCGCCAAAGCAGGATCCCTTAGGATAGCTCACACAGGAATACATCCAAATGGGTTTTGAAAGTCTCCAGAGATGGAGCCTCTGAGCAGTCTGTTCCAGTGCTCTGTCACCCTCACTGTAAAGAACTTGAACATGGCATTCACAGAATGAAAACAACCCAGAGGAACTGGGCATGGTTCTCTTCTGCTTCCAGGGCCAAGATAAAAGATGACTTTAAAAAGCCTGCCCTACATCGGTGAGGGAACACTCACACTGCTGTTGGATTTTTCACTGGTGCTAGTTTGCTCCTTTGAGGTTTATTTTGACCTTTTTTATGGTTCCTCCTTGGTTTTCAAGTTTGAGAGGAAGAATGGATAATATTTAAGTGACACTATCCTATTGAATCCCCATTAAGTCAGTGTAGAACTCAGGAGAGCAAAAAATACTCAGTGGGCAAGCTGAAACACATTCTAAGAGCCTGGAGTTAGTTTCATACTAATCATTTTTGTTCTGCTAGAAGGAAAAATATCACCATAGAAACAAATCTTTTGAGCTTTCTGATAGTGTGGAGCACAGAACTGTTCCATTAAAAAAAACCCAAAACAATCCCACATAAGTCAGCTTTCAGTAGGGCTGTGGTTGATTAAAGACATGAAATGGAGGAGCATCCCACCCTTCCCCAAAAGTAAATGAAGCAGGAACACAGTAGCAAAAAAGAAAGTATTTAAAACATTTCCATAATGAAGAGAAGATCTTAGTGTAACACTGCAACCTGAAGTATTTATTCCATGCCTTTTCTGGAAGAGGAATTTCTCTTGTAACAGATCCTGCACTAGGACAGAGCATAATGTACAGCCAGAGTGTGGATTTTATTGAATATGACTACAAACAGATACAAATTGATACAGAAATACGTGAAACTGAAAGCCTTTGAGAAAAGTTGGTTTAAGAACTCTACCACCCATTCAGGAATCTAGAAACAAATGAATTTACAAACCCAGAAGCAAGTAATTTAAGCCTGATTGGTTTGTAATATCATGGGGTTATATTACATCTCCTCTCCTGAGTTCAGCAATTGGAAATTCTCAAGACCTAAGTCTGTAGTTATCAATTTAGGGTAGTCCTGAGATCAAATGTCAATGAATAGCTCCCAGTCCTATTAAGTAGTTCTACGTCCTATGTAAGTAGATCTATTAGACCTATGCAGGAATTAGATGTTCCCTGCCTCCAAGTCACTCCATGGCTTTCATTAATTGCTTCTGCAGCTCTTAACACACCACAACTTTGGGAAACAGTGACATGAGGTCTTTTGTCTTCCTTTGGAATGTAACACAAAACCAGACATGTCTGTAATCCCTAACAGAGATCATCCTACCTAGGAAAAGACTCAGACTCGTTTCCAGCAGCTCCATAACAACCCAAACTCTCAAACCAATGCAGTGACTGATCACACCAAGCTGGTGAATTAAAAGGCTCTAACAGGACTATCTGTTAATAAGAGCTTAAATCTCTATGCAGTCCAACAACCTCAGTGGCAGAACAAAAACTGTGGCAGTGCTTTTAAGAAGTTTGAAAATGCTAGGAATGAGGTTTAAGGAAGCTCTCTGCATGAGGTCAAAGAAACAAAAGATAACCCCAGCTGTACAACCCTATGCCTAGGAATACTGGTAACAAGAGGAGGTTCTCAGTCACATGTACTTTACTTTTCTGTCATGCTGCTGGAACCAAGCTTCAGCTGTCACAAACCTATTCAGTGCTTTCCTGCACTGAGATCACAGTAAAATCTCTGCTCTTGTACCATAAAGTACAAAAACATTACATAGCATATAACAGGTGACAGAGCTTAAACTGTTGTCTTACAAGTCCCTGGAATATAATACCAAAAGTAACAATGTGAAATATCACCTAGTGAAAATGAAATATAAATTGTCATCTGATGAGCTCTCATTTTAACTTCTTTCTCCCTTTCAGACCCAAATACTTTGCTTCAAATTCTTTATTAAAATGAACTTTTAACAAATAAGCTGAAAATAATCCTGAAGAAAATACTCCTTTCCTCCTTCAACATAACATTTCTTGCTCTCTAGCCTCTCCTAGAAGCCTGTCAGCCTGATGCAATGCCTATTTAGACTAGTGACAATACTTCAGCTATCCTTAACATATGTAGGAGTGACGCTGTTTAAAATAAAGTGCTCTTCCTTCAATGAGAAACTCTGAGTCCCAATTCACTTCTCCTCCTCCTGGTCATTTTCTGAGTTATAGCTTTCTGAAGTCACTCCTGTTGCTTCTGAAGATGCTTTTGCATCATGCACTACCACTTCTAAACCCACTTCTTTGTTTTGCACTTTCAACATGCTGTTATTTTCCTGTATGCTTTCAAGGATCTTTTGCATCTCTGCTGTGTCAGAAGCAGTTTTCAGCACATCATTTTCTGCAGCATAGAGCTGTCTTGTCAAGTCCTCTATCTTGTTCTCCATACTCAGCATTTCACTTGACAACCTAAGAATAGAGTGAACAGCATTTTCAATTGTTGGCAGGTAGGTCTTGCACTCCTCAATTTTAGGCTCATAGTTCACCAGTTTCTGATTCAGGTCTGTGTCTTTGGCTACCAGACTATTCTGCAGTTCTTCTAGCTTTTCAACTGCCTTTGCTTGCGAGTCCAGCTTTTGTTCAACTCTAGAGAATTCATCCTCCTCTTGCCTTTTTAGTGTCTTAATATTTCTGGCTGTACTGTCTTCCAAATCTCTTACTCTTTCTGAAAGGGATTTAAGTCTTTGGTCAACTTCATTAATTTGGGAAGTAACTTCCGTATGGATGAGCTTTGCTGCGGACTTTAAACTGCTAGTGTTTGTGTTCAATTCATCCAAGCTTCTTCTCCAGGAGTTTGTAATGCTTTGGAACTTCTCATGAATGCTCTGCATCTCTAGAGAGAGAGTTTTTTCATTGTTCTGTATATCACTTATGATGTTATGAAGAGAAGAGATTTCCTGTTCAAACTCAGTCATCACAGAGATGGATGAGGCAGCTTCTTGTAGGATACTTTCAGAAGACTCAAGCTGTATTTATAACACAAAACAATGTCCATGTCTACTCAACAAGAATAGAAAGCCTTTGCATTCATTTAACAAAGTCCTTTAGAAGTTACTTCACTTGCTACAGAGTCCCTACATAATGTGTTTTCATATTTAATCTTGAGAACATTGATTAACCCAGCATGAAACTCGCAGAAAAGAGGCTGCTTGTTGTTAGTTGCTATAGAATCATAGAACACAATTATAGAATCAACCAGGTTGGAAGAGACTTCCAAGATCATCCAGGCCAGCACCCAGCCCTATCCAGTCAACCAGACCATGGCACTAAGTGCCCCAGCCAGTCTTTGCTTGAACATCTCCAGGGATGGTGACTCCACCACCTCCCTGGGCAGCCCATTCCAATGCCAATCACTCTCTCTGTGAACTTCTTCCTAACATCCAGCCTAGACCTCCCCTGGCACAACTTGAGACTGTCCCCCCTTCTTCTGTTGCTGCTTGCCTGACCAAAGAGACCAACCCCACCTGGCTACAACCTCCCTACAGGGAGTTGTAGACAACAATGAGCTCTGCCCTGAGCCTCCTCTTCTGCAGGCTGCACACCCCCAGCTCCCTCAGCCTCTCCTCATAGGGTTTGTGTTCCAGGCCCTTCCCCAGGTTTGGTGCCATTCTCTGGACAGGTTTCAGTGCCTCAACATCTCTTTTTGAACTGAGGGCCCCAGAGCTGGACACAGCACTCAAGGTGTGGCCTGACCACTGCTGAGTACAAGGGAAGAATAACCTCCCTTGTCCTACTGGCCACACTGTTCCTGATACAGGCCAAGATGCCATTAGCTCTCCTGGCCACCTGGGCACACTGCTGGCTTATCTTCAGCTACTATCTACCAGCACCCCCTAGCTCACTTTCTTCCTAGCTGCTCTCCATCTACTCTGTCCCCAGCCTATAGTGCTGCTTGGGGTAAGGACAGGTACCAGTTTCTTTGTTGTCAATCATCTTATCTTCTATGTTCCTTTTTTCTCTCCAGAACACAGCACACTACACAACTCCCATGCACCACTTTGCAAGCTCTAGTATATAAATATCCAAATTACATCATTTATAAATGACAGCATGAGGAGAGCAGTGCTAAATAAACATCACTAGCACAACGATGGGAGTGCAAAAGGGCTTATTTATAAGACACATGGCATAATTTGACAGTCAGCCCAAGCTTTCTACATGATAATATCACACAGAGATGATAAAATAATAAAATAGCAGTGAAAAAAATACTGCTATCATTTCATGATGCCTTTCATTCTTTACCATGAGGGGTAGTGGAATGCTGGAACAGGTTGTTCAGGGAGGTTGTTGGGACCCCACCCCTGAAGATATTCAAGGCGAGCCTGGACAGGACTCTGAGCAACCTTGTTCACTGCTCTTTCATAGAATCAACCAGGTTGGAAGAGACCTCCAAGATCATCCAGGCCAACCTAGCACCCAGCCCCATCCAGTCAACTAGACCATGGCACTAAGTGCCTCATCCAGGCTTTTCTTGAGCACCTCCAAGGACGGCAACTCCACCACCTCCCTGGGCAGCCCATTCCAATGCCAATCACTCTCTCTGGCAACAACTTCCTCCTAACATCCAGCCTAGACCTCCCCCAGCACAACTTGAGACTGTGTCCCCTTCTTCTGTTGCTGGTTGCCTGGCAGAAGACACCAACCCCACCTACAGCCTCCCTTCAGGTAGTTGTAGACAGCCATGAGGTCACCCCCGAGCCTCCTCTTCTGCAGGCTGCACACCCCCAGCTCCCTCAGCCTCTCCTCATAGGCCTGTGTTCCAGGCCTCTCACCAGCAACCCGCTCTAATTGAGGATGCCCCTGCTGAACACAGAGAGGGCTGGACTAGATGACCTTTGGAGGTCCCTTCCAACCCAGGCCATTCTATGATTCATATCTGAGCATGTCCACTACCTTAAAACACCTGTGAAGTGTCTTCAAATCAATGTACAGTTGAATTACACTCAGACCAGTATTTGCAAAATGAAGTTTGTGCATAGATAAGCTCTGAAAAGTAGTTTAGTGCCCCCAAAAATAACACTGAGATAACACACCTGACCAATGCTATAGCTTGACACAGTGACATGAAATATTCTCCAAAGCCCCTGTGATTCACAGGCCATGCAGACCACATTATGGAACTGTACTTTAAAACCACCAGTTTAATTTAACTAAATGGAAACAAAGTGAAACAACAGCACAGGTCCACATGAGATTATCCAATCAAGATGTCAACAATTACCTTTTTAGAAATTAAGTTAACTTTGTTTTCCACATCTAGGAATTTTTCAGCTTCTTGCTGTAAAAAACTGTACTTTTTTTCCATATCAGCAAATTGATTGGACTGCTGAAATAGGAACCTGCAAGTTGCAAAGAAATAAATAGTAAATATAATTACATCATTAACATATTTAAGTGTTTCAGGATGGAATTCACAGCAATTTGTTACTGCAGGGATTTGTGTTCAGAGGCTGGAACATCTGCCCTATGGGGACAGGCTGAGGTAGTTGGGGCTGTTCAGCCTGGAGAAGAGAAGGCTTGAGGAGACCTCAGAGCAGCCTTCCAGTACCTGAAAGGAGCCTACAAAAAAACAGCTGGAGAGGGCTTATAGTCATAGGGTGAGGGGGAATGGATTGAAGCTGGAAAAAGGTAGATTTTGGGGGATTAAGTTCCTTACAGTGAGTGTCATGAGACACTGGAACAGGCTGCTCAGGGAGGCTGTGGGTGCTCCTTCCCTGGAGGTGTTCAAGGCCAGGCTGGATGAGGCTTTAAGCAACCCAGTCTAGTAGAAGGTGTCCCTGCCTATAACAGAGGGACTGGAATTGGGTGATCTTTAAGGTCCCTCCCAACCCAAATCATTCTATAGATGTAGGAATTAAGCTCCTCTTTACAGTTACATGTAGCTTCCACATTTGCAAATCATGACCTTTTAATCTTTCAACATGATGGATGACAGAAGCTGGACTTCTTCTCTCACTGCACCCCAGTGTTGCTGCACTTGTGGCTATTGTTCTTCTCTTCTTGATCCTTCTAGTTTCAACAGGTTTCTATAGTCACTTAACCCAAGCACTGAATTCAAATGTAACTAATCATATTGCCTGTGACTGACTACAGGATAGACTACAAAAGAAGGTATTAAAATGCACACAGAGTTACCTACCAGGTCAGCACCAGGCAAATAGCAAGGGAAATGACACTCAAGCCTGTCCTTGAGTCCATCCAAAACGTGTTCCGATTATTGCTGGTCTTGGAACTTGCCATCTTCCCACCATTACTGTGCCTTTCACCCTTCTGTGAACCTTCATTGGTCTTGGATGAAGAAACACCTTTTTTCCTCTGCTTGGCTTCAGACATTTTGGGTTTTTAAAAAGCAGGAGAGACAGCTAGGAGGAAAAAAAAGCAAAACCAAAAGGGTTTAGCTACCTCTCATCATCCTTAAATACAGCTTTTGCCCTTTAGTTACTATCTCAACTTCTGGAAAGTGTTGTAAGACTTTATGAATGTTTTTTCCATACTATAGAGTACTGCTTTCATGTTTTCTTATACTGAACTGACTTCTCAAACTTGTGCTCATTTCATTGTCCCAGAAATATTTCAGCTGTTGCCCATAAGCCATTTAAAACCTATAGTTAACCTCACATGGACTGAAAGTGTAGCTTCCCCCACCCATAGTTGACTACCGTCATAATTTAATCAGCAAACACCTGCTTGGCCTGGCAGCCAGCAGCACTGGGGTGTCACTTCAGAGGTCCTGTGCAGAGGAGTCTTTTCAGGCTCAGAATCCCATGCACAGAATTTCTTAGGTTGGAAAAGACCTTCAAGCTCCTTGAGTCCAATCATTAGTTTCACACTGACAAGTCCCTGACTCAACCAAATCCCTCAGCACAACATCCAATCACTGTGAATCGCTATGCTTGGAAGGGACCATCAGGATCAGCCAGTCCAACCTTCATCCCAGCAGCCTTCATCACCAGACCATAGCCTCAAGCACCACATCCACTCTCCTTTTAAACACCTCCAGGGATGGAGACTCCACCACCTCCCTGGGCAGCCTGTTCCAGTGCCTGACCACCTGCTCAGTAAAGAACTTCCTCCCAACATCCAACCTGAACCTCCCCTGCTGCAACTTGAGGCCATTTCCTCTTGTCCTATCATTAGTAATTCGGGAGAAGGGAACAGCTGAACAGCTCCAGCCTCACTACAACCTGCTTTTAGGTGGTCGGAGGGCAATAAGGTCTCCTCTCAGCCTTCTCCTCTCCAGACTAAACAACACCAGGTGCCTCAGCTGCTCCTAATAGCGGGATATTAGGAAGAAGTTCTTCACAGAGAGAGTGATTTCCCATTGGAATGGGCTGCCCAGGGAGGTGGTGGAGGCACCGTCCCTGGGGATCTTCAAGGAAAGCCTGGATGAGGCACTTAGTGCCATGGTCTGGTTGATTGGATAGGGCTGGGTGCTAGGTTGGACTGGATGATCTTGGAGGTCTCTTCCAACCTGGCTGATTCTATGATTCTATCTTTTCCAAGCCCTCTCACCAGCCTCATCGCCCTTCACTTATTTGTAGATCCTTTAATAGAAACAACCAAAACCTTCACAACAAAAAGGGTAAAATTAATTTCCTCCATTTGAAACATGAGAGTTCAAATCAAGCTTTAACTTAGAACTAAGCCTGTTGTAATGAGGTCATCTCCTCTGTAGCACCAGAGACATCAGTTTATAGAAAGCTATTACTGGAAAAAGGCAGAAGAGGAATGAAATATTGCATCTAGGTAAGACAAAACCTGTCCTCTCTTTGCTTAAAAAATAAGGTTTGAACAGATGCAGGGAATTAACTCTCCCCAGCTTCGGAGAGTACAGAAGCTCATATCCTAACCGAATGGAAGTTAAGAGAGGAATTCTCCAGCCTAAAATCTTTCACCCCCACCCCTCGAAACAGACTTGGACCCCAGGGGGGTAATTTAGTAGAGCTGGACACAAACAATGTTGTTTCTTTCTGGATCGTTATGCATTATTATCACACAGTATCACAGTATCACCAAGGTTGGAAGAGACCTCACAGATCATCAAGTCCAACCCTTTACCACAGAGCTCAAGGCCAGACCATGGCACCAAGTGCCACGTCCAACCTTGCCCTGAACTGCCCCAGGGACGGCGACTCCACCACCTCCCCGGGCAGCCCATTCCAGTGTCCAATGACTCTCTCAGGGAAGAACTTTCTCCTCACCTCGAGTCGCCTGCCCCGAGTTTGAAGGATGTAAGGGAAGAAAAACCCCAGACCCCCCCACCCCTGCTCCCAAAACAAATAGCAAACCCGCTATTTTTATAACTGTTAGAACTACCTTTGGGATTGAGAGCACCGATAAGGAGGTTAAAAGCTAAAAAAAGCCCTGAGCGGTAGCTGCCCAAGTAGTGTCATGCAGGAACAACTCGGCGTTAGGACGGCTTCAGAGGGCAGCCCCGCACCGTGCAGAGGAAGGAGTCGCCGCTTCCGAGGGACCCTCCCGAGCATCCCCTTCCTCCGGAACCCCCTCTCCCTGCAGCCGCTACCCTCGGGCTGCCTGCCACTGTCACCTCCCCTCTGGAACATTTCCACGTCCACCTTCACTCTGCTCTTGGGGTCCCCAGAAACACAGCCCACCCCCACTGCCCCCCAGCACAGGGAGCCCCCCGCCTGCCCTCGGGGTAGGCCTGCGGGACACCACCCAGCCCCGCTCACAACTCCTCCACCCGCAGCCCTGCCCCTTCGGGCCGCCTTTCGCCCCCTCTTCCATCAGTGCACCCTCCGTACCCTCGACGCTTCCTACGGCCCCAGCTGCAACGCGGCGGGGTCGGGAAGGGCCGGCCGGGCTGCCCCACCGCTCCCTCGTTCGCACGCCCCGCAGCTCGCCGCCGGCCCGGGCCAGCACCTGGCGCCGCGCCCGTTGCAGCCGTTGGCGGCCGCGCCCCCAGCGCCACGTCAGGCGCGCTCCCGCCCAGGCAGGCGAGCGGGGCCGCAGGCGAGCGGGGCCGCCGGCGCGGCTCAGCCTCCGTGGCTCGCTGCGGGAGCGCGGAGCTTTGTTCCGGGCGCCGCAGGTCGGGGCCGGGCTGGGGGCAGCGGAGCAGCGAGCAGGGCCGGGCCGGGCTTCAGCCAGCGCCGTGCCCGGAAGGAGGAAGTGCTGGCGGCGGCGCGGCTCGGGCAGGGCAGCACTTATCTGCGGGGCGCGGCGGCAACTTGTAGCCGGCGGCTGCGGACGGCCCCGCGCTGCTGCCAGGTGAGCGGCGGTGGGGGAGGCAGGCAGGGTGGGACTGGACAAGACCGCACAAGACAAGGCAAGGCGAAAGGGCCGCGTTTGGGCGGCGCCGCTGAGCTCCCTGCTGTGGAGGTGGCCGGGCAGGGGCCCCCGGCCCGGCGGGGCGGGTGTGGAGCGCGGAGAGCTGCTCTGCGCTTTCTGTTTCGCTCCGCTTGCTGCTGCGGCGAGGCGTGCCCGGGGCTGAGGCAACCCTTTGTTATGTCTGGCCGTGGGTGGCTTCTTTTCCCTGTTTTCCCTCACGTGTGGCTGCTTTGTCATTGGCCAGCCTGGACTGTTTTTCGGCTGGGCAGCTTTCACGTCGCCTCTCCTAGGAGGTGCAGCGGAGTAAAGCTGGGCTGAAAGACTTTCCTGGCCGCATATTTTCGGCGAGGATAGGAAACTGTGTCGGCGGAAAAGGCATTCCAGCGCAGGCTTCTCCACGGGCAGCTGCTTTGCTGTCTGCGCTATGAGCTCGCCTGGAGAGTCACTGTTTGCCGCAAACGCAGCTGCTCCGCTGCTGCTTCCGAGGTCAAAACGCTGCTTCGAGGTCAGAATAAGCGATTCAGAAGCTGTTTATAACCTTCCGTTTTTCTCTCACAAATGATGTCGTGGCCCTGACGTGACTTTTTATCCCCCCTCCTCTCGTCTCCCGCTCCTTCGCGCTGAAGGAATATGGATGTGAGAAGCAGGAATTTCTTGCTCCTGAATCGCCAAGCTTTGCAGAGGGACATCAAGACCGCTTACATTATGGATCATCTGATTTCTGATGAAGTGTTAACGCCGCAGGAGGAGGAGAGAGTGAGACAACAGGTAGAGCTACCGCTCGCTGCTCTTTACCTTCCCAGTTCGGTCGTGTGTCCTGGCGTCTGTTTTGGAACCGTTTCTGTCTGGTTCTTGGGTTCGGCAAGTCCTTAAGCGTGGGGTTGGCACGCAGGTGTTCGCTGGATCACACAGTACCGGCGGGGTTGGGAGAGACCTCGCAGATCATCAAGTCCGACCCTTTACCTCAGAGCTCAAGGCCAGACCGTGGCACTTTTTGTGGCACTTCTGGAAGGTTAAGAGGCTTGGTCAAGTTGAAGGCTGATTCTGTAACTGCATCCAGTCTGTGAGTGGTAGATTAGATGATTTGTAAGGTCTTCAGGTCTTAACGAGGAGCAGGTGAGGGAACTGTGGTTGTTTGGCCTGCAGAAGAGGAGGCCTAATGGCCTACAGCTGCCTCAGAGGAGGCTGTAGTAAGGTGGGGATCAGTCTCTGCTGGGGAGGGGCCTGGAACACAAACCCTGTGAGGAGAGGCTGAGGGAGCTGGGGGTGTGCAGCCTGCAGCAGAGGCTCAGGGCAGAGCTCATTGCTGTCTGCAACTACCTGAAGGGAGGCTGTAGCCAGGTGGGGTTGGGCTCTTCTGCCAGGCAGCCAGCAACAGAACAAGGGGACACAGCCTCAAGTTGTGCCAGGGGAGGTCTAGGCTGGATGTTAGGAGGAAGTTGTTGGCAGAGAGAGTGATTGGCATTGGAATGGGCTGCCCAGAGAGGTGGTGGAGTTACCGTCTCTGGGGGTGTTCAAGCAAAGCCTGGATTGAGGCACTTAGTGCCATGGTCTGGTTGATTGGACAGGGCTGGGTGCTAGGTTGGCCTGGATGATCTTGGAGTTCTCTTCCAACCTGGTTGATTCTATGATTCTCTGCTGCAACAAGTGATGAGACAAGAGGAAGTAGCCTCAAGTTGTGCAAGGGGAGGTTCAGGTTGGATATTTGGAGAACTTCCTTCACAGAAAGGGCTGTGAAGCATTGGAACAGGCTGCTCAGGGAGGCGGTGGAGTCACCATCTCTGGTGGCATTTAAAAGACACATGGATGTAATGCAGAGAGATGTGGTTTAGTGGTAGTAGCTCAGCAACAGTGGTGGAATTGTGAGCTCTTGGTGATCATAGAATCAGTCAGGATTGGAAGGGACCACAAGGATCATCTGCCTACAACTCCCCCTGCCATGGGCAGGGACACTTCACACTAGATCAGGCTGTCTAGAGCCTCATCCAGCCTGGCCTTAAACACCTCCAGGGATGGGGCTTCCACCACCTTCCTAGGCAGCCCATTCCAGGCTCTCACATCCTCATAGTAAAGCACTTCTTCCTAGCATCCAATATGAATCATAGAATCAGTCAGATTGGAAGAGACCTCCAACCTAGCACCCAGCCCTAGCCAGTCAACCAGACCATGGCACTAAATGCCTCATCCAGGCTTGGCTTCAATGCCTCCAGGGACGGCAACTCCACCACCTCCCTGAGCAGCCCATTCCAATGCCAATCTCTCTCTGACAACAACTTCCTCCTAACATCCAGCCTAGACCTCCCCTGGCACAGCCTGAGACTGTGTCCCCTTGCTCTGTTGCTGGTTGCCTGGGAGAAAAGACCAACCCCACCTGGCTCCAACCTCCCTCCAGGTAGTTGTAGACAGCAATGAGGTCTGCCCTGAGCCTCCTCTGCTGCAGGCTGCACACCCCCAGCTCCCTCAGCCTCTCCTCACAGGGCTGTGCTCCAGGCCTCCCACCAGCTTTGTCGCCCTTCTCTGGACACCTTCCAGTACCTCATCATCTCTCTTGAATTGAGGGGCCCGGAACTGGACATTTCTAGCTTGGTTCCATTCCCCCTAGTCATAACATTACCTGACATCCTCCCCAGCTTTCTTGTAGGCCCCTTAAGACAGTGAAAAGCCACAATAAGGTCACCTCAGTCTCATTGCAACCTCAACAGTTCTGTGATTGTATGATCTCTTCCAGTGTTTTGTTTTCTAGGGCACGCAGGAGGAGCGAGCAGCTATGCTGATAAACATCATCCTTACAAAAGATAACAACTCCTACAGATCCTTTTATAATGCCCTGCTTCATGAAGGGTACAGAGATCTTGCTGCGCTGCTTCAGGACGGGATCCCTGCCATCTCCTCTGGTAACAGAAAGAGTTCAATGGATGGAATGACTTCACATGGTCAGTGTCACTGCAGCAATCCCTGTGCTTGACAGGACAGACAAGTTGCCTTTTTTGTTCCTTGTTAAGTGACTATCTGTAATACCTGTTCCAGTGAAAAGAAAAGGAGGAGTTGGTGCCTTCACTTGTTCTGGTAGTGTAGGTCAGGATTTCTGTATCTCATATATTTAATACAAAATAACTTTTGTAGGTCATCTTGAAACTGTTCCTATTAATGGATGTTTACTTTAAAATAGAGGAAACCTGAAGCTCTCAAATTGTTCTCTAACTGTAACGTTTTTGTTTTACACGAGAGACAGATGCTCATTTGTATACATAGAAGAAGCTGAACCTGACATAAAAGCTGTAGCCTCCAAAATTCTCATACCTAGCTGGAAGAGTAATCTCTCAACCTGCTTTCCAATAGAATCATAGAATCAACCAGGTTGGAAGAGACCTCCAAGATCATCCAGGCCAACCTAGCACCCAGCCCTAGCCAGTCAACCAGACCATAGCACTAAGTGCCTCATCCAGGCTTTTCTTGAACACCTCCAGGGATGGAGACTCCACCACCTCCCTGGGCAGCAATACTTGATCTGTCTGCTTAACTCTCTCCACCAGATCTTTCAGTTACCCTACTTAAGTTCCTAAGTTTTACCTACAGTGTCAGGAGTGTCCTCTTTGACTGACATGAAATAAATCAGTAGTTTCTGATGGGAAGAACTTAACTTGCTGCATGTGACTCAGACTGCACATGACTCTAGTTGCCATATTTACTGGTCTCATAGGTGTGTGGAATTTTGATTACCTGAGTAATCAAGCTTATCAGTGTTAATATGGCACTGAGTGCAGCAGTGTGGACAGATCAAGTGCACATTTCCTGCTGTACTATGCTTGCTGTATTGCTGGTCATAGAATCACAGAAATGTCAGGTTTGGGAGGGACCTCAAGGACATCCAGTTCCAGCCCCCCTGTCATGGGCAGGGACACCTCACACTAGATCAGGTTGCTCAGAGTCCCATCCAGCCTGGCCTTAAAAACATCCAGGGATGAGGCTTCCACCACCTCTCTGGGCAGCCTGTTCCAGTGTCTCACCACCCTCATGGTGAACTCATGCTGCCTTAGCCTAAATCAGAGGAACTCTTCCTTGGACCACAGTGCTGTGATGTTAACTACAAAGTAAAAACCTTAACACAGCCAACATTTCTCTGCTGCATCCACGGGAAAGGAACTCTGGCTGGGAAAGTGACTGGATAGCCATTTGTTGTAATAATGTTGAGCTCCTGAGTTTGCCACATTGTTTCTTCTGTTAATTATCAAATCCTAGAATTGAAAAGGTAAAACCAGCATACCTCATATAGTTATTAATTGTGACACTGTTGTAGATTTGAAGCTTGCTAACTGCTAAGCAATTTATTTCTAGGAAGCAAGAGGTTTTCAGTATCTGATGTTGTGAGTCCAGTAGTTTTTAGAGCATTTGTATGGGCCACAAATTTGTTTGGGGGGAAACCCACTAATTATTTGGGTTGGTGCAATGTTTGGTGAGGTATCCCATTTAGAACTGACTTTTTATTTTCATGTGTCTTGCTTTTTAACTTCAGTGAAGACAGTTCTCTGCGAAGGAGGTGTGCCACAGAGACCAGTTGTGTTCGTCACTCGGCCGAAGCTGGTAGATGCTATTAAAGAGAAGCTGTACTGCTTAGGAAATGATCCAGGTTGGGTCACAGTTTATGGAATGGCAGGTTGTGGGAAGACTGTTTTAACAGCAGAAGCTTTAAGGGATCATCAGCTCTTGAAAGGTACTTCTGTAAAGATATCTTGGAGGGGAAAGTGAGACTTGGGCATTAGAAAACGGAAGGTTTGGGGGCCGTGGAAGGGGCTGGGAATGGCAGGACAGCAAGAGTGGAAGCTAATGGACTAACTCCCTCCCTGAAATGCTTATACACCAATGCACGGAGCATGGGGAGTAAGCAGGAGGAGCTGGAGATAGGCTGAATGACTATGATATTATTGCCATCACTGAAACATGGTGGGACAGCTCCCACGACTGGAATGTTGCCATGGATGGCTCTGTACTCTTCAGAAGGATAGACCAGCAAGATGAGGAGGGGGAGTTGCCCTCTATATGAGAGAGCAACTGAAATGTGCTGAGTTCTGTCCAAGGCAGGGGGCAGAACAAGTTGAAAACTTGTGGTAAGGATTAAGGAATGTGGAAAAGGAGATGAAATTGCTGTAGGGGTCTACTATAGACCACCAGACCAAGAGGAGGATGTTGTTGAGGCCTTCTACAGACAGCTGAGTCCCTTCCAACACCTAACATCCTATGATGATCCTATGAATTATAGAATGGTTTGGGTTAAAAGGGACCCAAGGGTTAAGGTTCATCTAGTTCCAACCCCCTGCCGTGGGTAGGGACACCTTCTGTCAGACCTGGTTGCTCATCCAATCTGGCCTTGAACACCTCCAGGGAGGGGACATCCACAGCAGCCTGGGGCAGTCTGTTTCAGTGTCTTGCCACCCTCATTGGCAAGAATTTCTTCCTAATATTCAGTCTAAAGCTACCCATTTTCAGCTTCAATCCATTCCCTCTTGTCCTATCACTACAAGCCCTTGTGAAAAGTCTCTCCCCAGCTTTCTTGTAGGCCCTTAGAAGCTCTCCCCAGAGCCTTCTCTCGTGGCTGAACTGTGCCAACTCTTGCAGCCTGTCCCCATAAGGGAGGTGTTCCAGCCTCTGATCATCTTCATGGCCTCCTCTGGACCCACTCCAACAGTTCCATGTCTTTTTTTTTTTGCTGGAGGCCCCATAACTAGATGCAGTGATTCAGACAAGGTCTGACCAGAGCAAAGGGGGAGAATCATCTCACATGGTATAGAGATTGACACTACAGCATCTTCTACTACAGCTGACTTTTCCAGATGCCTTTTTATTCACTGTTTGGGGATAATTTTCACATCCCAGAGCTTGAATTCCTGCAGTACTACAGGGTTAAGAAAGTAAATGCTATGTCAGATTAGGAAGGAAAATGGATGCAGAAAGCATTGTCAAGGGACAGGCAGGAAGGCAGTGTAGAGAGGAGGGATAACAAAATCAGGGCAGTGTGAATTCTGTCTGTGAACTTGCCCTACAGAGCCTATTCCTTTTTTAAAGGGAAAATAGTGGTCTTGTGAAACATCTGAGTTAATGTTAGAGTTTCAGGGTTGGCTTGCAGTAGACTTTAGAGTTTTATGTTTGAATTGAAATTGAGTTGCAGATTGCTCTTGTAAACTGCTATTGATTATTTCTCATTTAAAATGCCTAAGGTGATTAATACTGCTTTTCTTGTTAGATTGCTTTCCAGAAGGAGTTCACTGGCTCTCTGTTGGAAAGCAGGACAAAGCAGGGCTCCTCATAAAACTTCAGAACCTCTGCAGTAGATTAGAGCATGACTCCACCCTTTCACAGAGGCCACCACTTAACATTGAAGAGGCTAAAGATCGTCTGCGTTTGCTGATGCTCAGGAAGTATCCCAGGTGATGTCAGGAAGATAGAACACTTTTTATAGCTGGTAACACATGGCAGGGTAACTTTGGTCTAATCATCTAAAGGTGTCTGTGGTGTGGTTGAAAGTAGCTATCACAGGATGTTAGGAGTTCGAAGAGACTCAAAGAGATCATTGAGTCCACCCTCCCTGCCAGAGCAGGAACATACAGTCATACACAGGAACACATCCAGACAGGCCTGGAAAGGCTTGAGACAAGGAGACTCCACAGCTTCTCTGGGGAGCCAGAGCCAGTGCTCTGTGACCCTTATGGTAAAGAAGTTCCCCCTCGTTTTGAGGTGCAACCTCCTGTGCTGCAGCTTCCATCCATTGCTCTTTGTCCTGTCCCAGGGAGCAGTGAGCAGAGCCTGACCCCTCTCCTGACCCCCAGCCCTCAGAGATTTATAAACGTTTATTAAATCCCCTCTAAATCTTCTCTTCTTCAGACTAAGCAGCCCCAGGTCCCTCAGCCTCTCCTCATCAGGCAGTGCCCCAGTCCCGTAATCATCCTCACAGCCCTCCACTGGATCTTCTCTGTTAGATCCCTGTCCCTCTTAAACTGGGAGTCCAAAACTGAAAGCAGTACTCAAGATGAGGTCTCCCCAGGCCAGGGTAGAGGGGAAGGAGAACCTCCCTTGATCTGCTGGATACATTGTTCTTAATGCACCCCGGGATCCCATTGGCTCTCTTGGCTACAAGGGCAGGTTGCTGTCCCATGGACAACTTGTTATCCACCAGCACTCTCAGGTTCCTCTCCACGTGGCTGCTCTCCAGCAGATCACCTCCCTACCTTCTGTTTTCCTACAGAATATTAGATGAACCTAACAAGACTTCTAGAGTTTAATTTCTTGTGTTAAAATGTGTTTAAAAGTTCCTAAGGGACTGGAGCTCTGCCTTATGAGAAAAGGCTGAGAGCCTTGGTGCTTTCTAGTCTGGATTGGAGAAGACTGAGAGGGGATTTAATGACTGTATATAAATATCTCAGGGCTGGGGGTCAGGAAGGAAGCAACAGAGACAGCCTCTGCTCACTTGCTCCCTGGGATAGGACAAAGGGCAACAGGTGTAAACTTCAGCACAAGAAGTTCAACATGAGGAAGAACTTCCTTACTGAAAGGCTCACTGAGCACTGGAACAGGCTCTCCAGAGAGGTTCTGGAATCTCCTTCTCTGGAGACTTTCCAGGCCTGTCTGGATGTGTTCCTCTGTGATCTGAGTTAGATTGTGTGGTCCTGCTTTGGCAGGGGCATTGGACCTGATTATCTCCAGAGATCTTGACCCCTAACATCCTGTGATCCTATGGCTTATATATGATAACAGTAAGTCCAGGTAAGTGTATAAAAGATAGATACTAGAAGCTCATTTCTACAGGCTGCCTAGGGAGGTGGTTGAGTCCCCATCCCTGGAGGTGTTCAAAAGAGATGTGGCGCTTGGGGGTATGGCTTAGTGGAGGACTTGGTAGAGTAGGGTAGTGGTTGGAGCTGGTGATCTTGAGTGATTGTGTATAATAAACATGATTTAACTGTGTGCCTTTCCTGAAGGAATACATAGGCTTGTCCTGGACATGTGTGTATTTAGTAGACTAAAAAATCTCCTACTAACAAAAGATGTTTGCCAGGTGTGCAGGAGTTGAGCCTGCTTGAAAAAATACTACTTGTTGAATAATGGAAATATTTCTCAAAATCACAGAATCAGCCAGATTGGAAGAGACCTCCAAGCTCATCCAGGCCAACCTAGCACCCAGCCCTGTCCAATCAACCCGACCATGGCACTAAGTGCCTCAGCCAGCCTTTGCTTGAACACCTCCAGGGACAGCAACTCCACCACCTCCCTGGGCAGCCCATTCCAATGCCAATCACTCTCTCTGCCAACAACTTCCTTCTAACATCCAGCCTAGGCCTCCCCTGGCACAACTTGAGACTGTGTCCCCTTGTTCTGTTGCTGGTTGCCTGGCAGAAGATACCAATCTCACCTGGCTACAACCTCCTTTCAGGTAGTTGCAGACAGCAATGAGCTCTGCCCTGAGCCTCCTCTTCTGCAGGCTGCACACCTCCAGCTCCCTCAGCCTCTCCTCACAGGGTTTGTGCTCCAGGTCCCTCAACAGCTTCATTCTCTGGACAACGTTCTGGACATGTTCCAGTATCTCAACATCTCTCTTGAATTGAAGACCCCAGAACTGGACACAGCACTCAAGGTGTGGCCTGACCAGTGTTGAGTACAGGGGAAGAGTAACCTCCCAACCTCCCTTGTCCTGCTGGCCACACTGTTCCTGATCCAGGCCAGGATGCCATTGGCTCCCCTGCCCACCTGGGCACACTGCTGGCTCATGTTTAGCTACTCTCTACCAGCACCCCTAGGTCCCTTTTTTCCTGGCTGCTCTCCAGCCATTCTGTCCCCAGCCTGTAGTGCTGCTTGAGGTTGTAGCCAAAGAGTAGAGCCCTGCACTTGGCCTCGTTCAGTCTCATCCCATTGGCCTCTGCCCACCTGTCCAGCCTGGCCAGGTCCCTCTGCAGGGCTCTGCTACCTTCCAAGAGATCCACAGCTGCTCCTAGCTTGGTGTCATCTGCAAACTTACTGATAATGGGCTCGATCCCCTCAACGTCTCTCTTGTATTGAGATGTTTTTGTCTATGCTTGAATTGTAACTATAAAGCAAGAAGTGGTTAAATGTATTACTATTATTTTTTCAGATGCTTAGATCCAGCTCTCTGGCAGTGTTTAATGTCCTCTCACAAGAGATTTTGCATGTTTGCATTAAAAGTGATAACAGTCATACATTGTAAATTCTGAGAACATTCTTTCATCATTAAAATGCAGTACTGTATTTTAGCACTGAGAGTTGATGTAAAATCTGCAATATTTCTTCTTGCTCTAGGTCTCTTTTGATCCTGGATGACATTTGGGATTCCTGGGTATTAAAAGCATTTGATAATCAAGGTCAGGTTCTTATCACCAGCAGGGACAGGAGCGTAACCGATGCTGTGGCTGGTAAGGAGCAGTTTCCTCTCCTGCACCACAGACTGTGTCTGTGTATATCTATGCAGTTTGTTCTGGGAGCTTTTAAATCAACCTGAAAGGAAGAGTGTTTCAAAAGTGGCAGAGTTCTGGAGTTGTGCTCTGTAAGACTTTATATGCTGTTTGTGAAATAAATGTTGTGTGTTGGCCTCAAAGCCTTACATCTACGCTGAGCAGTGCAGTGATGTTCAACAGGATAAATTAACCTCTGACACTGCTGCTGCTAGACTGATTGTCTCTACACTATTAAGCAGTCATAATGCATTTCTAATTATGAGATGATAGCCTAATTTTGTTGTTTATCTGATGCAAACTTGGTTCTGATAAGGATATACTCTTCTTACTACCACTAAGCACATGAAATGCTATGCAAAACATCACAAGCCAGGACTTTGCTCCAGATTTTGCTTGAGTGGTGCCCTCCATTTCCAGAGGATTTTTCACATTCTCTGATGTTTTTTTTTTCCATGTTTAGGCAATAAATATGAGGTTCATGTGGAAAGTGGACTAGCACATGAGAAAGGACTGGAGATTTTATCCCTGTTTGTGAATATGAAGATATCAGAACTGCCAGAACAAGCTAACCTCCTTGTAAGGGAATGTAAAGGTACACTTGCTGCTCTTTAACATATCATTTACCACTCAATGTGTTTGTTTTTCCTTCTAGAGTTTGACTTAGAGAGGGGAATGCTCTTTAAAGCTGTATCCTTAAGTAAAACACAAATGCTTGTTAAATGTTTGGGAGTTGTGTTTTGATAGTGTCTCATGTTGATTTTCAAGTAGCTTTCTTCACCGCATGTTCGTCTTGCCCCCTCAGTACACTTAAATTTGGTGAGTTTGCAAATCACACAATCAGTCAGGGTTGGAAGGCACCACAAGGATCATCTAGTTCCAACCCCCCTGCCATGGCCAGGGACACTTCACACTAGATCAAGCTCTCTAGAGCCTCATCCAGCCTGGCCTTAAACACCTCCAGGGACAAGGCTTCCACCACCTTCCTTAGCAACCCATTCCAGGCTCTCACCACCCTCATACTGAAGAACTTCCTAACATCCAGTCTGAATCTACCCATTTCTAGCTTTGTTCCATTCCCCTCAGTCCTATCACTACCTGACAGCCTAAAAAGTCCCTCCCCATCTTTCTCGTAGGCCCCCTGAAGATACTGAAAGATGTCCATGTGGTTTTGTTTCTCCTCCACACCTCCAGAATTTTGTCACAACTACTTGATTAAAGGATTCTGTCCTTCAAAAGCCTCTAAAATGAAATCAATCTTTTCCTACAGGTTCTCCTCTCGTGATATCCTTGATAGGTGCACTACTACGAGACTTCCCTAGTCGTTGGGAATACTACCTCAGGCAGCTGCAGAACAAGCAGTTTAGAAGGATAAGAAAATCTTCTTCTTATGATTATGAAGCCCTTGATGAAGCAATGTCCATAAGTGTTGAGCAACTGAATGACAATTACAAGGACTACTATAAAGACCTCTCTGTCCTCCCAAAAGATGTCAAAGTACCTACCAAGGTAATAAGAGCCACACAGAAATCTTGTGCATTTTAGTGAGATACAAGCAGCAATAATTAGCTGACAAATCTCACAGTTAGGGAGATAGAAACAGAAGACTTCCTGAGATGTGCAATTGCTGTGCTTTATTTATGCTATATGTAAGTTAATAGTAAGTGCTGCATCGTGTAGGTTGGATCCATTACTGTCTCATGACTTTTATTGTCACTAGGGAAACTAAAAAACTGATAAAAATGTATTCATGATCACAGAATGCATTGGGTTGGAAGGGACCCTCAGTGGTCATCTTGTCCTACCCCCCTGCAGAAAGCAGGGACATCTCCAACTAGGTCAGGTTGCTCAGGGCCCCATCAATCATAGAATCAGCCAGGTTGGAAGAGACCTCCAACATCATCCAGCCCAACTTAGCACCCAGTCCTAGCCAATCAACTAGACCATGGCACTAAGTGCCTCATCCAGGCTTTGCTTGAACACCTCCAGGGATGGGGACTCCACCACCTCCCTGGGCAGCCCATTCCAATGCCAATCACTCTCTCTGCCAACAACTTCCTCCTAACATCCAACCTAGACCTCCCCTGGCGCAACTTGAGACTGTGTCCCCTTGTTCTGTTGCTGCTTGCCTGGCAGAAGAGACCAACCCCACCTGGCTACATCCTCCCTTCAGGTACTTGTAGACAACAATGAGATCACCCCTGAGCCTCCTCTTCTCCAGGCTGCACAGCCCCAGCTCCCTCAGCCTCTCCTCACAGGGCTGTGCTCCAGGCCCCTTACCTTCAAGTTTCACCTTGAATGTCTCCAGGGATGGGTCTTCCATCACCTCTGGGCAACCTGTTCCAGTATGTCACCACCTCTCACTGTGAAGAACTTTCTCCTTATGTCCAACCTAATAATGTTTAATTTATGTTGCTTATATAGCTCTTTATTTAGATTGTAATTGAGCTCTCTGAAGGCTTAAAAACTCTTAGGTGAAATTTGTCTCCTTTAAGAAAAAAGATTTGATCCCTGTAGATCAGCACAAATAGGCAAAGGATGGGATGTTTGACTTGTCCTGGAGTTTGTTATGGAAGAATTAGTAATCCAGTTTATTACCATTTGTAATCTGTATTTGTTAGCTTGTGTTTTGTTGTCCCTCAAGTAGTAGCCTCTATGATATTTGTACAGAATCACAGAAACATTCTGGTTGGAAAAGATCCCCAGGATCACCAAGTCCAACCATTATCCCTACTCTACAAGGTTCATCCTAAAGCATATCTTCAAGCACCATATCAAATTGACTTCTAAACTCCTCCAGGGCTGGTGACTCAACCACCTCCCTGGGCAGCCCATTCCAATGCCTCACCACTCTTGCTGGCAAGAAAGGTTTCCTGATGTTCAGTCTAAACTTACACAGTCACTGCCTGGGGCCATTCCCTCTTGTTATATCACTGTTTACCTTTGAGAGGAGATCATCACCAACCTCTCCACAACCTCCTTTCAGGTAGCTGTAGACAGCCATGAGGTCTCCCCTCAGCCTCCCCTTCTTCAAACTAAACAGTCCCTGCTCCCTCAGTCACACCTTGTAAGATTTATTTCCTAGTTGTTACCTCTTCATTCTGATTCTTTCCTGTCTTAATGTGTTTTCTTAGGTCCTCTGTATTCTGTGGGATATGGAAACTGAAGAAGTTGAAGATATCCTGCAGGCATTTGTTAACAAGTCCCTATTGTTCTGTGATCGTAATGGGAAGTCATTCCATTACTATTTACACGACCTTCAGCTTGATTTCCTCACAGAAAAGAATCACAACCAGCTTCAGGTAGGGTACTGACTGATCTGCTTCACTTCAACTTGGCTCTCCCAAGGCTGGGCATTGCTCAGAAAACATGCCTCTGTTAAATGCTGTCACAGTAGTGTCACTGAGTAGGTCCACAATACACTTAAACTTTATGCTGACTGATTAAAAACATTTTCCACTTGAAGCTGTGGAGTGATTCCAGGATAGAATCACAGAATGTTAGAGGGTTGCTCTAGAGATCACCCAGGCCAGTCCCCCTGCCAAAGCAGCATCACCCAGACCAGGCTACACAGGAACATGTCCAGGCAGATTTGGAAAGTCTTCAGAGAAGGAGACCCCACGACCTCTGTAGGCAGCCTGATCCATGCTCCAGCACCCTCACAGGAAAGAAGCTGAGGCAGAACTTCCCCTAGTTCCAGCTTATACCAGCTGTTGGAGAGCAGCCCTGAGGAAAAGGACCTGGGGGTTTGGGGTGATGAAAAGCTGAACATGAACCTGCAGTGTGAGTGCAGCCCAGACAGCAGCTGTGTGCTGGGCTGCAGCAAGAGTAGTGTGGCCAGCAGGGCAAGGGAGGGGATTCTGCCTCTTTACTCTGCTCTCCTCAGACCCTACCTGGAGTCCTGTGTGCAGTTCTGGAGTTCCCAACACAAGAAGGACATGGAACTGTTGGAGGCAGTCCAGAGGAGGCCACCAAGATGCTCAGAGGGCTGCAGCAGCTCTGCTATGAGGACAGGCTGAGACAGTTGGGGCTCTTCAGCCTGGAGAAGAGAAGGCTTCAAGGAGACTTTATAGTAGCTTTCCAGTATCTGAAGGGGGCCTACAGGAAGGCTGAGGAGGGACTATTGACAAGGTCTTGTAATGATAGGATGAGGAGGATTGGGGTTAAACTGGCAGAGGGGAGATTCAAACCAGATATTAGGAAAGGGTTCTTTGCAGTGAGGGTGGTGAGACACTGGCACAGGTTGCCCAGGGAGGCTGTGGCTGCTCCCTCCCTGGAGATGTTCAAGGCCAGGTTGGAAAAGGCCTTGAGTGAGCTGTTCTGGTGGGAGGTGTCTCTGTCTATGGCAGTGAGTTGGAACTGGATAATCTCTGAGGTCCCTTCCAACCTAAACTATTCTGATTTCTTGTCCTGTTACTGGACATCAACAGAAGGAGCCTGGGACCTGGGAGTGCTGGTGAATAACAACTTGTCCGTGGCACAGCAATGTGCCCTTGTGGCCAAGAAGGCCAATGAGATCCTGGGGTGTATTAAGAAGAGTGTGTCCAGCAAATCAAGGGAGGTTCTCCTTCTCCTCTACTCTGCCGTGGTGAGACTTCATCTTGAGTACTGCCTTCAGTATTGGACTCCCCAGTTTAAGAGGGACAGGGATCTACTGGAGAAGGTGCAGCAGAGGGCTACGAAGATGATGAGGGGACTGGAGCACTGCCTGATGAGGAGAGGCTGCTTAGTCTGGAGAAGAGAAGACTGAGGGGATTTAATCAATGTTTATAAATCTCTGAGGGCTGGGGGTCAGGAGAGGGGACAGGCTCTGCTCACTGCTCCCTGGGATAGGACAAGGAGCAATGGATGGAAGCTGCAGCACAGGAGGTTCCAGCTCAACACAAGGGGCAACTTCTTGACTGCAAGGGTCACAGAACACTGGCACAGGCTGCCCAGAGAGGTTGTGGAGTCTCCTTCTCTGGAGCCTTTCAAGGCCTGTCTGGATGTGTTCCTGTGTGACCTGAGCTGAATTGTATGGTCCTGCTCTGACAGGGGGGCTGGGAGAAAAGACTGACCCCCTACTTGGCTACAACCTCCCTTCAAGTAGTTGTAGACAGCAGTGAGGTCTGCCCTGAGCCTCCTCTTCTGCAGGCTGCACCCCCCCAGCTCCCTCAGCCTCTCCTCACAGGGCTGTGCTCCAGGCCCCTCACCAGCTTTGTTGCCCTTCTCTGGACACATTCCAGTGTCTGAACATCTCTCTTTAATTGTGGAGCCCAGAATTGGACACAGCACTCAAGGTGTGGCCTGACCAGTGCTGAGTACAGGGGCAGAATAACCTCCCTTGTCCTAGGATCCTAACCTGATTAGGTTAAGAGTACAGTTTTGGAAGGTGAGTACAGTTTTGGAAGGTAAGCTTTGTTAATTTCCTGTGTTGGTATATTGGGATTGAGAAATAAGATTCTATACATAACAACATAATATTAACAGCTATTATAATTCCTTGGTCCTGAAATCTGTCTGTAGCTTGGCATAATATTAACTCCAAGTGTGTTTTGTTTCCCATTGCAGGAGTTACACAAAAACATAGTAAATCAGTACAAGAAGTACTACAAACTTAATACACCTGTTCCATCTCAAGAGGATTGCATGTACTGGTACAACTTTCTAGCCTACCACATGGCTGGTGCCAACATGCAGAAGGTGAGTTCTGACTAATATCCTCTGTTTCTCTTCTTGAGCCACCTTTATCCTTGCCTTTCTCCCAGCTTTTCCCTCTTTTTTTCCCACTTGAACCTCTTTCACCCTTGGCATTTGTGTAGCTGGGTAAGCACTCAACATAGAGTCCTTTTGTGACTGCCCTGATCATCACTGTCTGCTATGGGAATGGCTTTATTTCTACCCTTTATGTCTTGGCTCCTCTTACTTTGTATCATAATTTGTGTGGTTCTAGTTGGGTTTTTTTCTTCCCTCTTTAAGAAGCTTTGAGAAAAAAACTCTCAAGTTTTTGAAACCCCAGGCTTGCTTGATTGTGTGATAATGCAGCTAGATTGGTTTCTTCAGAGGATTTGATTAGTTTCTTTTTTTTCTGCAGAGATATTGTTATGCTTTTTTCTTAATTCATGCTGATTTAGAATCACAGAAACAGTCAGGGTTGGAAGGGACCACAAGGATCATCCAGTTCCAACCCTCCTGCCATGGGCAGGGGCATCCTACCCCAGATCAGGCTGGCCACAGCCTCATCCAGCCTGGCCTTAAACACCTCCAGGCATGGGACCTCAACCACCTCCCTGGGCAACCCATTCCAGGCTCTCGACACTCTCATGCTGAACAACTTCCTCCTCACCTACCCACCTCCAGCTTCACTATGTTCTCCCTAGTCCTGTCACTCCCTGATAACCTAAAAAGTCCCTCCCCAGCTTTTTTGTAGCCCCCTTCAGATACTTCAAGGCCACAATGAGTTCACCTGGGAGCCTCCTCTTCTGCAGACTGCACAGCCCCAACTCTTTCAGTCTGTCCCCACAGCAGAGCTGCTGCAGCCCTCTGAGCATCCTCCTGCACAGTCCTGCTCTGGACACACTCCAGCATCTCCACATCCTTCTTGTAATGGAGGCTCCAGAACTGGACACAGTACTCCAGGTGGAGTCTCAGCAGAGCAGAGTAGAGGGGAAGAATCACCTGCCTGGCCCTGCTGGCCACACTTCTACTGCTGCAGCCCAGGCTCTGGTTGGCTTTCTGGGCTGCAAGTGCACACTGCTGGCTCCTGTTGAGCTTCTCATCCAGCAGCACCCCCAAGTCCCTCTCCTCAGGGCTGCTCTCCAGCCACTCACTGCCCAGCCTGCATTTGTGCTTGGCATTGCCTCAATCCAGATTCAGGACCTTGCACTTGGTCTTGCTGAACCTCATGAGGTTGGCTTGTGCCCACCTCTCCAGCCCATCCAGGTCCCTCTGGCTGTCATTCCTGCCCTCCAGCCTGTCTGCTGCACCACACAGCTTGGTGTTGTCACCAGACTTGCTGAGGGTGCACTCAGTGCCACTGTCCATGGCACCCACAAAGCTGTTGAACAAGACTGGATTTGTGTTTAAAAGTTAATTCTCTGCATCACTAGAGTTCAACAGCCACAAAAGAATCCATCAAAGTTTGATGAGTAATCTCTTGTTCCCAGGATTGCCTTGGCACCTTTGATAACTTGCTGTTATTTCTGTCACCTACTGTTCTCTAGGTGCTGAGCTAGAATAAGATGCAAACCATGCAGGAAAATGAATGCTTCAGCAATTTCACTTGAATGTTATTAGAATTCTTGCCTTGAATAGCATTTGGTCCTGATTGTTAATTGCTTCATTTCACATGGACTCAAAGCTTTTCAGCTGAACCTCTTTTGAGATGGCTCATTGGGCTGACTCATGCTATGAAATATGCTTTGTGTGCTTAGAAGCTTTCATAATTACTGTGAAATACAAATCTGGGGTGGGGAGGGCTTGTAGTGGACTTATTATCTCAGTCTCTTTCATTTCAGTGTAGTTTAAATGACTTTTTAATTTTCAAGTGCCTCTGAGGGTTGGAGTTGATGACATCTGGAAGCCCCTTCCAACCCAAACTATTCTATCATAGAATCAACCAAATCAACCAGGTTGGAAGAGACCTCCAAGATCATCCAGGCCAACCTAGCACCCAGCCCTATCCAGTCAACCAGACCATGGCACTAAGTGCCTCATCCAGGCTTTGCTTCAACATCTCCAGGCACAGTGACTCCACCACCTCCCTGGGCAGCCCATTCCAGTGCCAATCACTCTCTCTGCCAACAACTTCCTCCTAACATCCAGCCTAGACCTCTCCTGGCGCATCTTGAGACTGTGTCCCCTTCTTCTGTCATTCTATAATAGCAGATATTTTTCTTTTGGTTTTCTTTCAAGCCCAGCATCTGTTAGGAAGAACAACAGATCACTGTTAGCAGAGTGATCTTTGCAAGCCTGGACTGGAAGAACCTTTTATAGCTGTTATCCTAAAGCAGGTTACAAAAGTCAAGATGTGCTTTGTGCCACCATCCCTTCTCTGGCTGTATCAGAGCAATCCTTTGCATTAAAATCACAAGCTTAGCTTTCTGTCCTCTGAATTTTCACACCCGAGCAAGTAAAATGCAGGAAACAGCAAACTGCATCAGGTTTTAACTAGAGACAATTGCAGCAAAGCATGTGAAATACTTAAGGTATTTCCTGGGCTTTACTTTTTGCCCTCTAGCAGCACTACAGGCTGGGGACAGAGTGGCTGGAGAGCAGCCAGGAAGAAAGGGACCTGCGGGTGTTGGTTGAGAGTAGCTGAACATGGGCCAGCAATGTACCCAGGTGGCCAAGAGAGCCAATGGCATCCTGGCCTGGATCAGGAGCAGTGTGGCCAGTAGGACAAGGGAGGTTATTCTGCCCCTGTACTCAGCACTGCTCAGGCCACACCTTGAGTGCTGAGTCCAGTTCTGGGCTCCTCAATTCAAGAGAGATGTTGAGGTGCTGGAAGGTGTCCAGTGAAGGGTGACAAAGCTGGTGAGGGCCTGGAGCACAGCCCTGTGAGGAGAGGTTGAGGGAGCTGGGGGTGTGCAGCCTGGAGAGGAGGAGGCTCAGGGGTGAGCTCATTGCTGTCTACAACTACCTGAAGGGAGGTTGTAGCCAGGTGGGGTTGGTCTCTTCTGCCAAGCAACCACCAACAAGGGGACAGAGTCTCAAGTTGCGCCAGGGGAGGTCTAGGCTGGATGTTAGGAGGAAGTTGTTGTCAAAGAGAGTGATTGGCATTGGAATGAGCTGCCCAAGGAGGTGGTGGAGTTGCTATCCCTGGGGGTGTTGAAGAAAAGCCTGGATGAGGCATTTTGTGCCATGGTCTGGTTGATTGGCTAGGGCTGGGTGCTAGGTTGGCCTGGCTGATCCTGGAGGTCTCTTCCAACCTGCTTGATTCTATGATTCTGTTATGAAACTTCACTCTCTGACCTTCAATTTTGTATTTCTTGCAGGAACTCTGTGCTCTAATGTTTTCTTTGGATTGGATTAAAGCTAAAACAGAATTGGTAGGGCCTGCTCATCTCATTCATGAATATGTAGAATATAGTTCAATCCTGGATCAAAAGGTATGATACTAAAAGGTAAATGATCAGTCTGTTCCAAATAAGTTTTTCTACTTTGTATTTTGTTAGATGTGTGTGTGGGAGATAGAGAGCTTAAAAAACTGAAAGGGAAAACCAGTGCTAACTTTAGAATCACCTTGAAGAAAAGTGAAGAGAATTTTGTTTCAGTGTTAGTTGTAATTTCAGTGTATGCCAAGTGATTGATCATGGCACTCAATGACTAAGGAACTTAAGATCTAATCACAGAGACATCCAGGTTGGAAAAGCCTCTCAGGATCTCCAAGTCCAACCTATAGCCCTGCTCTACAAGGTTCACCTTAAACCATATCCAAAAGCACCACATCCAAACCACCCTTAAACACATCCAGGCTGGGTGACTCCACCTCCCTGGGCAGCTCATTCCAGTCCCTGACCACTCTCTCCATGAAAAACTTTTTCCTAATGTCCAACCTAAACCTCCCCAGCCTCAGCTTGAGGCCATTCCCCCTTGTTCTGTCTTCAGTTACCAGTGAGAAGGGTCCAGCAGCAGCCTCTCCACAATGTCACTTCAGTTAGCTGTAGACAGCAGTGAGGTCTCCCCTCAGCCTCCTCTGTTTCACACTAACCATCCCCAGCTCCCTCAGTCACTCCTCATCAGATTTATTCCCCAGGCCCTTCCCCAGCTTCGTTGCCCTCCTCTAGACCCACTCCAGCACCTCCATATCTCTCTTGCACTGTGGTGCCTAAAACTGAACACAGCACTCAGTGTGGCCTCACCAGAGCAGAGTCCAAGGGGGTAATCCCCTCCCTGCTCCTGCTGGTCACAGCATTTTAATCCAAGCCAGGATGCCACTGGCCTTCTTGGCCCCCTGGGCACACTGCTGGCTCACATTCAGCTCCTGTCTATTACAACCTCCAGAGCTCTCCAGCCACACTGCCCCAAGCCTGTAGCATGGCATGGAGTTGTGACCCGAGTGCAGGACCTGGCCTTTGGCCTTGTTGAAACTCCTCCCAGATGGTGTGCAAGTATGGGACACTGCTTTGGAAGAGGTGAAGAACTTGGTTGGCTGCTGGGATTAGCCTTTCAGATGTTTCACACTGACTGCTTATATCCTTTTGATTGAAAAATAAGGATAATAGGCTTTCCAGATGAGGATAAGGAAATACTTCAGCCTATTGTATGTGCTTGCTAATCAAACTACGTGGAAAAATAGAACCAAGTGCTTCTGTGAGAATATTAGCTGTACAGAAAATGCAGAAAGCAAAAGGCACAGAGGAAATAAATCCACTTTCAGACATCCACTTTCTCTCTTACCAACTATTTTCTGCTCTGTACATAGGATAGCACAGTACGTGAGAACTTCCAGGAGTTCCTGTCTTTAAATGGGCACCTGCTTGGAAGAGAGCCCTTTCCTGACATTATCCAGCTGGGGCTTTGCCAGCCAGAGACATCAGAAGTGTATCAACAAGCTAAGCTCCATGCTCAAAGAGCAACAGGAACGTTTTATTTGGAATGGATGTAAGTAGCTGCAGTCAGGCTGCTGATGTGCTGATGCCTTGATCCAAGGAAATTGTCTACAACTAAATAGAAGCATAGAATGGTTTAGGTTGGAAGGGACCTCAAAGATCATCTAGTTCCAGCCCCTCACCAAAGGCAGGGACAGCTTCCACTAGAACAGGTTGCTCAAGGCCTTGAACACCTCCAGGGAGGTTGTGGAGCAGAGAATCACAGAATGTGATCTTTGATCACATTCTGTGATTCTCTGCTCCACAACCTCCCTGGGCAACCTGTGCCAGTGTCTCACCACCCTCACTGCAAATAACTTCTTCCTAACATCCAGTTTCAATCTCCCCTCTGCCAATTTAAACCCATTCCTCCTTGTCCTGTCATTACAAGACCCCTCCTCAGCCCCTGTATAGCCTCTTTCAGATACTGGGAGGCCACTCCAAGGTCTCCTTGAAGCCTTCTCTTCTCCCAGTTGAACAGCCCCAACTCTCTCAGCCTGTCCTCATAGCAGAGCTGCTGCAGCCCTCGGGCATCTTTGTGGCCTCCTCTGGCCTGGCTCCAACAGCTCCATGCCCTTCTTGTGTTGGGGAATACAGAACTGTGCACAGCATTCTCGCACTCCTTTGCCTAACAAGATAACTGAAGTGTAAAATATCTCAGTTCTTTTCCAGTGAGGGTGGTGAAAGGCTGGAACAGGTTGCCCAAAGATGTACTTGAGGCCCCATCCCTGAAAACATTCAAGATTAAACTTGATGTGGCCATGGTCTAGTTGGAGATCTTCCAGTGTCTCACCACCCTCACTGTAAAGAACTTCTTCCCAACATCCAGTTTCAATCTCCTCTCTGCCACTTTAAACCCATTCCTCCTCGTCCTGTCGTTACAAGACCTTGTAAATAGTCACTCCCCAGCCCTCCTGTAGGCCACTAGAGGGCCACTAGAAGGTCTCCTCGAAGTTTGTAGAGCATTTTGATCAATAAAAAGGCAATAAGGAAATCCAACTCAGCTTAAATCAACTCTCTTACCCTGTAGAAATAAGAAGTCCTTGAAGAACCTCTACCGGCTGGTTGTACGTCCACACAGAGACGCAGTTTACCATGCCTGCTTTTCTAAGGACAGGCAGAGGATAGCATCCTGTGGAGCTGACAAAACCCTTCAGGTAAGGTACCTATACATGGGTGAAAAGAGGTGCTGAGTACCAGCTTGATAACATTTGTTAACACTCCTGTCACGTTTCTGTTGCTGTTATGTGGAGATGTTAGGGATCTAGAATGCTTTGGAGACAAATGATTGAAGAGAATGCATTGTCATTTGCCCAGAGAGGTTGTGAAGGCTTCTCCTCTGGAGATACTCAGAACCCACCTGGATGTGTTCCTTTGTGACTTATTCTAGGTGGTCCTTCTCTGACAGGAGAGTTGGACATGGTGATCTTTTGAGGTCCCTTCCAACCTGTAATGTTCTGTGATTACACGACCACCAAGGAATGGGCTGCCTGGGGAGGTGGTGGAGTCACTGTCCCTGGGGCAGTTCAAGGCAAGGTTGGACGTGGCACTTGGTGCCATGGTCTAGCCTTGAGCTCTGTGGTAAAGGGTTGGACTTGATGATCTGTGAGGTCTCTTCCAACCCTGATGATACTGTGAAGTTGCATGCTTGGAATACTCATCAGTATCTTCTGGTTTGAAAGCTGAACTGTGTGACTTCAGGGTTTATACCCTCACCACTGCTCGAGCTCTTGCATTCCACAGAAAGACTTCTTCTGTATGTATAGGTGTATAAGTGTGGAATTTGTAGTTGTAAGAATAGTTTAGATTTGGTTAATAGATCCAATGCTTTGCAGTTATATTTAAAAGTGCTGACAAAGGACATGGATTTAAATCTAAAGAGTGAAGGTAGAGTCACAGAATCAACCAGGTTGGAAGAGACCTCCAAGATCATCCAGTCCAACCTAGCACCCAGCCCTAGCCAGTCAACTAGATCATGGCACTAAGTGCCTCATCCAGGCTTGGCTTCAACACCTCCAGGGATGGCAACTCCACCACCTCCCTGGGCAGCCCATTCCAATGCCAATCACTCTCTCTGCCAACAACTTCCTTCTAACATCCAGCCTAGACCTTCCCTGGCACAACTTGAGGCTGTGTCCTCTTGTTCTGTTGCTGGTTGCCTGGCAGAAGAGACCAACCCCCACCTGGCTACAGCCTCTCTTCAGGTAGTTGTAGACAGCAATGAGCCTCCTCTGCTGCAGGCTGCACACCCCCAGCTCCCTCAGCCTCTCCTCATAGGGCTTCTGTTCCAGGCCCTTCATCAGCTTTCTCACCCTTCTCTGGACATGGCAGTTGAACATAAGATTCACAGATTATTGCACTGGGTTGGAAGGAACCCTCAAAGGTCATCTTGTCCAGCCCCCATGCAGTGAACTAAACCACACTGCCCAGGGCCACATTGAATCTGATCTTGAATGTCTCTAGAAATGGGGCCTCAGCCATATCCCAGAGAAACCTGTTGCAATATTTTACCACTCTCTTCATAAAAAACTTGCTCCTGATGTCCAGCCTAAAGATGCCTTTTAATGCTGATGAAAAGCTCCCAGCCAAAGTAATTCACCCAAGCATATGCAGTATCTGCTTGAATGAATTGTTATTTCCAGTCACAGTAGACCTACAGAACTGGGAAACAGTAACCTGCTTTAGTTAAAGCTTTACTATTTCTGTGGCATGGTTATGGACATGATGCTACTTTGGTGCTTAGTTAGTAAATTGTTTTGTGCAGAAGGAATAAATCTGGGGAGAAAAAGGAACCCCTGAGACTGAGGACAGAATTAGACTGGAAATGGGCCCAAAGTTCTTAGGAAGTGGATTTTGGGGAGACAGAGAGGAAAGTGACTAACACGAATTTGCCAGCAGTCTGCCTGGAGGGGAGCCAGCCAGCTCTCAAGAAAACTGGCATCAGCCAGCCAGTAACCTGGTAAAGTATCCAGTATCCATATTCCAGGTAAGGGAAAGGAGCAACTTTGCTGCAAGCCTTTGCTATTGTTTTGGCTGCTTGATTGAGTACTAAAGTAATAATATTAGCAATGCTTAGTTGCTGTTCATTTGGCTACTTAATGTGTTACTGTGTTTCAGTTTTTGTGTTTTATTTGCTGGCTTCTCCAAAATGATGCTCGTGGCATCCACTGAAGGAGATGCCTGGTGGATGTACTCATGCTGTGCTTAGTTACTCTGCTAGGCTTCTGTCCTTTAATGGCCTCGTTACTGAGAGTGCTGATTGCTTCTTTTCCTCTTCATTTTCTACCCAGAGAAGCAAAAATTTTTTTTGCCTGGATTGCAACTGCATTGAAACTAAACTTCCATTGAAGAAGTAATAGGAAAATTAGCAGTTATTGTCTTTCCATTAACTTTGAACTTAATTGTGGGTTTTTTTCTAACAGTGGCTTGAGTTTTTAATGACTCAAAGCTACTTCTACTGAAATAGTAAATAAAAGTAAGCTAAAGTAAAAGTAAAATAAGGAAGTGGTTACTAGATTAAGAACAGATACTCTGCAGAATTTATTGTAAATAGAGATTTCCTGTTACTTCAGTTTACATTCTGACTTGAACAAATACCAATCACTTCACTGTCATTAATACTCTCATTCAATGAGAAGGGAACAAAAAATGGAGAAGTCACAGCTGGAATGTGCTGGTGTGTAGAGTGCTTTGTGTTTTGCTTCAATAATTAAGAGTGTATAACCTAAAGAGGAAAAGGAGGTTGTTCCTCCCCCATTCATAGATGCAGCCAGGTTGGAAGAGACCTCCAAGATCATCCAGACCAACCTAGCACCCAGCCCTGTCCAGTCAACCAGACCGTGGCATTAAGAGAGACTCCACAACCTCTCTGGGCAGCCTGTGCCAGGGCTCTGGGACCCTTACAGTAAAGAAGTTCCCCCTTGTGTTGAGGCAGAACCTCTTTTGCTGCAACTTACACCCTTTGCTCCTTGTCCTATCCCAGGGAGCAGTGAGCAGAGCCTGTCATCCACTCCTGGCAGCCTTCAGATACTTACAAACATTTATCAAATCCCCTCTAAGTCTTCTTTTCTCCAAGCTAAGCAGCCCTTCAGTTCCCTCATCATCCTCATGGCCCTAACACCTCCAGCCATGGGGCCTCAACCACCTCCCTGGGCAACCCATTCCAGGCTCTCACTACTCTCATGCTGAACAACTTCCTCCTCACCTCCAGGCTGAACCTTCCCACCTCCACCTTTGCTCCATTCCCCCCAGTCCTGTCTCTCCCTGATAGCCTAAAAAGTCCCTCCCAGCTTTTTTGTAGCCCCTTTCAGATACTGGAAGGCCACAAGAAGGTCACCTGGGAGCCTCTTCTTATGCAGACTGCACAGCCCCAACTCTTTCAGTCTGTGCTCACAGCAGAGCTGCTGCAGCCTCTGAGCATCCTCCTGGCCCTGCTCTGGACACTCTCCAGCATCTCCACAGCCCTCTTGTAATGGAGGCTCCCGAACTGGATGCAGTACTCCAGGTGGGGTCTCAGCAGAGTGCAGCAGAGGGGGAGAATCCCCTCCCTGTCCCTGCTGGTCACACTTCTGCTGCTGCAGCCCAGGCTCTGCTTGGCTTTCTGGGCTGCAAGTGCACACTGCTGGCTCCTGCTGAGCTTCTCGTCCAGCAGCACCCCCAAGTCCCTCTGCTCAGGGCTGCTCTTACTTTCAGAAGTAATGAAAAGGTTACATCCAGAGAGCTGTTTGAGAGAAAACAAACTTCGTATTTTCTGTTTTAAAATGGTATGAGAATGAAAAGCTTTTCTTGTTTATTTTTTAGGTGTTTAAAGCAGAAAGTGGGGAGAGACTCCTGGAGATCAGTGCCCATGATGACGAAATACTTTGTTGCTCTTTCTCTGCAGATGGTGAGCTTGTAGCAACTTGTTCAGCTGATAAAAAAGTGAAGGTAAGGAAATGGAGAGCAGACAATTTATTGTTCTGTTTTATTTTTGCCAAAAGAATGCTTTTCATTTCACTTTTCATTTCACTTTTAATCAACTTGGGCAGATTAGATTCTTAAGCTGTCACGGTCCAGAGAACAGAGATTCACAATAGCTCTGTCCAGAGAGCAAGATCTGTTCTCATGGATTTCCATGTTGTGAAATTAAGGTGCAAATGAGACCAGAGATCACCACAAAACTATTTATTGAAGGATAAAGTTGGACAAAACAGAGGGAGAAAGTGGGGGGGAGAGATAAAGACAGCAACGGAGAGGAAGAGAGGCTGCAGGGAAGCAAAAGAGCTGGGATCATGTTACCCTCAGTCGCAGATAGGGGGGAGAGAGATTCGGGTGCCTGGCCCAGGGATGGTCTTCTGTGGAGCTGGCAGGGGTTCTTCTGGTGGTGCTGCAGCTCTGGTGGAGGTCCACACTTTTGGCAGGCCTTGCTCCTGTCTTTTATACAGCTTTTTTGCCCTGTGTCCAGCTGCAGCTCCCCAGGGGATCTTCCAGTGTATTCTCCTGCATTCGCAGGGGTCCAGCACTCCACCCCCTCCCTGGCTGTACCTGTCTGTATCCTGAATACACAGAAGCCTTTTCTCCTTGGGGTAGCTGACTTAAGATGTACACATCCTGGGCATGCAGGCTGAGGTCCAGGAATTTCCAAGGCGATGTCTGTTGATTTGCATCCCTGAGCTTTCAGCTCTTGTCTGAGTCCCAGAGGTTAGCAAAGGCAACCTTTATCTTTGGTGATTAGGGAGAGACCACGCAATCTTTATCTTCGTTGATGATCAAGAGAGAGCATTTAGACTCTCACCTAAGCCTAAATGGTTTTTTTCAGCTGCCTGTGGATAAATGACTGAGAAACAAAGGCAGTGAAGCCCCACTTGTTAAATCACTTGAAAGATGCTTAAATTTAGCGTCGTGCATACAGAATCACCATTTATTTTACAGTGTCACAGTATCACCAAGGTTGGAAGAGACCTCACAGATCATCAAGTCCAACCCTTTACCACAGAGCTCAAGGCCAGACCATGGCACCAAGTGCCACGTCCAATCCTGCCTTGAACAGCCCCAGGGACGGCGACTCCACCACCTCCCCGGGCAGCCCATTCCAGTGTCCAATGACTCTCTCAGGGAAGAACTTTCTCCTCACCTCCAGCCTAAATCTCCCCTGGCACAGCTTGAGGCTGTGTCCTCTCTTTCTGGTGCTGGCCACCTGAGAGAAGAGAGCAACCTCCTCCTGGCTACAACCACCCCTCAGGTAGTTGTAGACAGCAATAAGGTCACCCCTGAGCCTGAAGGGGGCTGCAAGAAGGGTGGTGAGAGACTGTTTGCAAAGACCTGCAGTGACAGGACAAGGGGCAATGCCCTCAAGCTGGAGAAGAGCAGATTCAGATGGGATGTTAGGAAAAAGTTATGCACTATGGGGGTCATGGAATAGTTTTACTTCTTTATCAGATGATTCCTTTTGTTAGAACACAGTATCTGAGTCCAGTCCTATCCATAGCAAGGGATGAATTTAGTTTTGTTTTATGTGAGTGATTTGGAATTTTCAATTCCTCCCTTATTGGAGCAAAACTGATGAAATTCTCATATTGATCACATTCTGGTCTGACCTTGCCCCTCAGAACATCTTATTTCTCTTCATAACGTTTTTGAGGTGTTATTAAGAATGTTTGAGGACTTCAGCTGTATTTCAACACTTTACAGGTTTTTGGTTTTAATAAAGTGCTTTAAAATCTTTTTCATTCTTCATTTCTGCCTAGATCTGGAATTCAAGAACAGGCCAGTGCAGAAGTGTGTATGAACATGTGGAGCAGGTGAATTGCTGCCAGTTCAATAACAGAAGTGGTCAGTATCTTCTAGCTACCTGCTCAAATGACACTTTCATCAAAGTAAGTGGTAAACAATTAAGATTATTAGAATTGTAGAATGGTTTAGGTTGGAAGGGACCTCAAAGATGATCCAGTTCCAACCCCCCCACCATAAGCAGGGACACCTCCCACTAGGAACAGGTCACTCAAGGTCTTATCCAACCTGGCCTTGAACATCTCCAGGAAGGGAGCATCCACAACCTCCCTGAGCAACCTGTGCCAGTGTCTCACCACTCTCACTGCAAAGAACTTCTTCCTAACATCCAATTTAATTCTGCTCTCTGCCAGTTTAAACTCATTACTCCTCGTCCTGTCATTACAAGACCTTGTCAATAGTCCCTCCTCAGCCTTCCTGTAGGCTCCCTTCAGATACTGGAAGGCCCCTACAGGTTCTCCTCAAAGCCTCCAGGCTGCAGAGCCCCAACTCTTGTAGCCTGTCCTCATAGCAGAGCTGCTGCAGCCCTCTCAGCATCTTGGTGGCCTCCTCTGGACTGGCTCCAGCAGTTCCATCTGCTTGTGCTGGGGAATCCAGAACTCTACACAGTATTCTCATGCTCCTTAGCACAAGATAACTGATGTGTAAATATCTCAGCTCTTGACAATGGTAAAATACTGGAACAGGTTGCCCAAAGATGTAGTTGAGGCCCCATCCCTGGAGACATTCAAGATCAAACTTGATGTGGCCATGGTCTAGTTGGAGATGTTCCTTGCTCGCTGAATGGGGTTTGGAACACGATGACCTTTGAAGATTCCTTCCAAGCTGGTGCATTCTGTCATTCTGTGATTGTTAAATACTTTAAGGTGTTTCATTTAATGAGGCCAGTAAAAGAGAGATGGGAGTAGGCTGAGCACTGACTGCAGTCCTGTAATCAGATTTCAGCAAGGCAGAAGTGTTCATGCTCAGCAGAGAACAACAGCCATGTCCTCTGTTGGTGTAGGGCATGAAGGTGAGGGCTTTCACAAGGCTTTCAGAGGATGGTATGGGAATGAGAGGGACTATGGGAGTGAAATACCTGGTTCAAACCAGCCTAAGACAAATGCAGGCAGGAATTTATGTTTGAAAACAGTAACAGTGTAAGAAACTGGATACTAAGAGCTCGGGAGAAGAAAAGGCAGCATTAAGTGGTGCAAGTACATTTCTTTATTAAATTGAGCATGGGAGAGAGGTGTGAATGTGAATACAATAACAGGAATCACAGTAAGAGGTTTGTCAAGTTAAGCTAGCACTGTTCAGCCTGGGGAGCAGTATGAACAGGCAGAAAGAACAGAAACCAGGAAACTCAAGTCTGTGGTGGAGTTGCCATCCCTGGAGGTGTTCAAGAAAAGCCTGGATGAAGCACTCAGTGCCATGGTCTGGTTGACTGGCTAGGGCTGGGTGCTAGGTTGGACTGGATGAGCTTGGAGGTCTCTTCCAACCTGCTTGATTCTGTGATTCTAAGGAAAGGGGAAACCAGAAGAATCCAGTAAGACCTTGACTGTGGCAATTAGGTGTGCAGTTTCACAGGCCAAGTGAAATCGTACAGTTAAGTGGCACTGGAGATGCCCTGGCACTGCAGTGCTATTCTGCAAGGAGCCAACTCAGCAAAGACCTGCTTGCTGGCATAGATGTTCTGCTCCTTTGGTTCCTGTAGTGGCTCAATTGCCTAAGTCCAGTGCAGGAGAGATGTTGGAAGTAGCCAGCAAGGAGTGAGAGTGTTAGTGGAGGAGGAGGACAAGTGTCACTTCTAGTTGTGGCCAGCAGAATGTGAGGTGTTTTAATTGTAGTCTCATCTGAAGAGTTCTTTCTGTGAACTGGAGGTAGGATGCAGTTATGTCTGATGTCAAGGTGGGAAGAAGAGGCTTTCTTGCTGACCTTCTGAATGTCTCAGGAGATGCATTTGCTGTCTGAGACACCTTGGAATGGGCAGATTTAGAAGGGACTTGTTTAAATTGTTTATACTATAATTGTGCCCAACACTGTTTAGAATCTTAACCACTTTCATGTGTAATGAATAACTGAACTGGATCATGCAGTTGGATGAGGCCTGGAGTGACCTGTTGGTGGGAGGTGTCCCTGCCTGTGGCAGGGGTAGGAACTGGATGAGCTTTGAGGTCCCTTCCAACCCAAACCATTCTATGATTCTGTGCACAATACTTGGAAGGGCCTGGTTGTTTTTTCCAGGGAACACCCTACAGAGACTGTTCTGTTTTGACTTCTCACCTCAGTATTCAAATATTATACAGGAGAAAGGGAAGAGATTTGAAAATGGAGAAAGGAAGTGTGGGCTATAGGCTTGGAAAACTGTGTGGAGAGGGATGGAGAGGAGTAAATGAGCAACCATATGCAATGTTCTAACTTTGTTAGGATGGATGTGGCAAGATGATATTCAGACTGTCCAGGACTAACCTGAGAGATTCTTTATGTGTAAACTACATAATTCTGAGTTTCACAGTTGAAAGGGAAAGAGGCAAGAGGAAGCTTCTTCCTCAGTCTGAGGTGGGGGGTCCTGTTCAAAGGCCTTTTCTGCACTGTTACAGAAAGTTGAGCTAGCTGTGTGTAGTTCTGATGTCAGCACTTCTGCACATTGGCAGGTGGATGTTACAAGAGGGATATGGACATGCTGGAGTGTGTCCAGAGAAGGGCCACGAGGGTGATCAGAGGGCTGGAGCTGCTCTCCTATGGAGACAGACTGAGAGAGCTGGGGCTGTTCAGTTTGGAGAAGAGAAGGCTCTGAGGAGACCTTCTTGTGGCCTTCCAGTATCTGAAGGGGTCCTACAAAAAAACTGGGGAGGGACTTTTTAGGCTGTCAAGTAAACAGAGTGAAACTAGAAGTGGGGAGATTCAGGTTGGATGTCACAAGAAGTTTTTCACCATAAGGGTGGTGAGACACTGGAACAGGCTGCCCAGAGTGGTGGTGGAAGCCTCATCCCTGGAGGTGTTTAAGGCCAGGCTGGGTGAGACTCTGGACAGCCTGATCTAGTGTGAGGTGTCCCTGCCCATGGCAGGGGGGTTGGAATTAGATGATCCTTGTGGTCCCTTCCAACCCTGACTGATTCTGTGATTCTATACTCCCTCCTAGGACTGCTAGAGATAAAACAGTGAGTTACTTCTTGTCAGGGCCCAAATGAAGTCGTGATTTAGAACTTGCTATTTGTCAGCTGAACTACATTTTCACCACTTCTCTGCAGGCACTCGAAGCAGTGAAAGGGATTTGAACTCTAGCAGCATCTCTTGCTGGACAAAAGAACTGCATGAATGTGCACACAACATAAACTCTGTGATTGCAATGTGTATAGGTCCTGCAGAACATCCTTTAAACTCCAAGTACTTGATATCAGAAACAAGCTAAGTAACAACTCCTAGAATGCATGAAAGCAGCAGAGCACAAATCTTTTGCCAGGCCTTTCTTGTCATCTGTGCTGAACTGTGACCTTGTAGCAGGCAGTGAGGAAGTTCTTCAGCATGAGGGTGCTGAGAGCCTGGAACGGGTTGCCCAGGGAGGTGGTGGAAGCCTCATCCCTGGATGTTTTTAAGGGCAGGCTGGATGTGACTCTGGGCAACCTGATCTAGTGTGAGGCCTCCCAGCCCATGGCAGGGAGGTTGGAGCTAGATGATCCTTCCAGCCCTGACAGTTCTGTGGAATTGTGTGGTAGCCCAGGGCATGGCATCAAGCCTGTGAGCCTGTGGGTAGAACTCAGGGAAAAAAAAAAGGAGCTTTTGTCTGCTAATTGTGTGACTGAGAAGAGCATGAACTACCTGTCTGAATAACTAACCAGCATGACAACAGCTTTATGTTGTTTATCTCTCCTGCAGCTTTGGGTTTTGAATGAAAACCGTTGTAGAAATACAATGATAGGACATCAAAACTCTGTCAATCACTGCAGATTCTCCCCAAACGATGAGTATGTTGCTAGCTGCTCAACGGATGGAACAGTAAAGGTACACCATGTCTGTCTTTAACTGTGCTGATGTGGGCTCTTTTGTACTCAAAGCAAACTACATGTAAGAAAACTGTGGCTGAATAGAATAGAATAGAATAGAATAGAATAGAATAGAATAGAATAGAATAGAATCAACTAGGTTGGAAGAGACCTCCAAGATCAGCCAGGCCAACCTAGCACCCAGCCCTGGCCAATCAACCAGACCATGCCACTAAGTGCCTCAGCCAGGCTTTGCTTGAACACCTCCAGGGATGGTGACTCCACCACCTCCCTGGGCAGCCCATTCCAATGCCAATCACTCTCTCTGCCAACAACTTCCTCCTAACATCCAGCCTAGACCTCCCCTGGCACAACTTGAAATTGTGTCCCCTTGTTCTGTTGCTGCTTGCCTGGGAGATGAGGCCACCCCCCACCTGGCTACAGCCTCCCTTCAGGTAGTTGTAGGCAGCAATGAACTCTGCCCTGAGCCTCCTCTTCTGCAGGCTGCACACCCCCAGCTCCCTCAGCCTCTCCTCACAGGGTTTGTGTTCCAGGCCCCTCACCAGCTTTGTTGCCCTTCTCTGGACATGTTCCAGCACCTCCACATCTCTCTTGAATTGAGGGGCCCAGAACTGGACACAGTACTCAAGGTGTGGCCTGAGCAGTGCTGAGTACAGGGGCAGAATAACCTCCCTTGTCCTACTGGCCACACTGTTCCTGAGCCAGCCCAGGATGCCATTGGCTCTCTTGGCCACCTGGGCACACTGCTGGCTCATCTTCAGCTACTCTCTACCAGTACCCCCAGGTCCCTTTCTTCCTGGCTGCTCTTAGCCACTCTGTCCCCAGCCTGTAGTGCTGCTTGGGGTTGTTGTGGCCAAAGTGTAGAACCCTGCACTTGGCCTTGTTCAATCTCATCCCATTGGCTTCTGCCCACCCATCCAGCCTGTCAGGGTCCCTCTGCAGGGCTCTCCTACCCTCCAACAGCTCCACAGCTGCTCCTAGCTTGGTGTCATCTGCAGACTTACTGATGCTGGAGTCAATCCCCTGGTCTAGATCATCAATAAAGATATTGAACAGGACTTTAAGGAATTAAATCCTCAAACAGTTCATTATTGGTCCCATTTTTAATGCAAGCTTTCAAAATGGCTTATCCAGTGGCAGGAAAAACCAAAAGGTTGGGTTGTAAACAAATCCTTGCAGCCCTCATTTTGAGTCATTTTCACCACCTTATGTACTTTGTTAAGAAAACACAAAGAGGAGTCAACTTTGGAGAGGTTTGGGTGTTGGTTTTTTTTTTTGGGTGGGTTTCTTTTGTGGTTTGGGGTTTTTTGGGGGGAGGTTTGTTTGGTTTGTTGGGTGTTTTCTTTTGTTTGGTTTGGTTTCTGCTTGTTTGGGGTTTAATTGTTTTTTCAAGTAGTAAGTTTTTAGGTTAAGTTCTATCATCTCTGAAAATGAATCATCAGTAGATCTAGTGGAGGATGTCCCTGCTTACTGTACTGGGGTTGGACTAGATGACCTTTGGAGGTCCCTTTCAACCCAATCCATTCTCTGATTCCATGATTTTTGGGAGATACCTGAGTGAACTGAAGGTGTACAGCTAGGTGTACACCAGCTCTCTCCTGGAGAGCAGGCTTCTAGTAGAGTTGCAGAGCAGGTATTATCACACACAGTATCACCAAGGTTGGAAGAGACCTCACAGATCATCAAGTCCAACCCTTTACCACAGAGCTCAAGGCCAGACCATGGCACCAAGTGCCACGTCCAGTCCTGCCTTGAACAGCTCCAGGGACGGTGACTCCACCACCTCCCCGGGCAGCCCATTCCAGTGTCCAATGACTCTCTCAGTGAAGAACTTTCTCCTCACCTCCAGCCTAAATTTTCCCTGGTGCAGCCTGAGGCTGTGTCCTCTCCTTCTGGTGCTGGCCACCTGAGAGAAGAGAGCAACCTCCCCCTGGCCACAACCACCCCTCAGGCAGTTGTCGACAGCAATAAGGTCTCCCCTGAGCCTCCTCTTCTCCAGGCTAACCAATCCCAGCTCCCTCAGCCTCTCCTCTTATTACTTCTGTTTGTATTCTTTTGTTAAGCAGAGGCTAAGACAGCAATTGTAGCTGGAATGAAGTCAGAGAAAAGCCCAAGGACAGGGTTCTGCTACAGTATAATCCTCTTCTTCTGTGAGGCTGTTTGGCTTTGGTTTGCTTTTTGTCTAAGTCACGCAGCCTTGTGAATATTTAATGCTCTTTCTTGATCAGGGAAAGCAGCAAAGGCTCTTTTGTTTTCTACTTCATGCCACTCTTCTTTCCTAGAGGTGGAAAAGAGATGAAGCCTGGGAGTTTGCTCTCCCTTCTTGCATTCTGTATCCACAGTGGTTAAAAAAAAGAGGGTCTGTGTATTTCCTGTGCTCTTTTTTGCAGCTCTGGGACACACGCTCAGGGAACGAACAGAAAAGCATTGAGATCAAAGATTGCTTCAAAACTGCAGATGAGCAACCAGATGATGTGGAGGTTTTAGTGAAATGTTGCTCTTGGTCCAGAAATGGTGATGTGATTTTGGTGGCAGCCAAAAATAAGCTTTTGGTGAGTACCTCTCTTCAGTAATTTTCTAGAGGTGGTGTATTGCAGTGTAGGTAGATTAAAGACAAAATTCCAGGCCATGAAGATGTTTCAGACATGAAGTGCATGGTTTCAAAGTGAAAATGTGTGAGCAGCATCAAATTTAGCGACTGAGAGAAATACCTTCTGAATTCAAGGCTGTATTTCGAGGTCAGCCCCTGGCAATCTGTGATACTGTGTTGAGCATGGAAGCTGTTTGTCTGTAGGGAAGTCATTCAGACTAGGTGCTAAGTGTTGTAATTCTGTCTTCACAGCTTTTCGACGTTAAAACGTGTGCTTTGTTGTCACAAGTCATTGCAAACCATCACAGCACAATCCAGTACTGTGACTTCTGTCCTGGTGATGAGTTAGTAGCAGTTGCTTTGTCTCACTGTTCTGTTGAGGTAAGTGATCCACTTTGCTAGCAGTATCCCAGCAAAGGCTGCTTGAAACATTCATAGAATCACAGAATGCTTTGGGTTGGAAGGGACCTTAAAAATCATCTAGTCCCAAACCCCATGCCATGGGCATTCCACACCTTCCACTAGACCAGGCTGCTCAAGGTCCCATCCATCCTGACCTTGAACACCTCCAGGGAGGGAGCATCCACAGCCTCCCTGGGCAACCTGTGCCAGTGTCTCACCACCCTCACTGGAAATAATTTCTTCCTAATATCCAAACTAAATCTACTCTCCTCAAGCTTCAATCCATTCCCTCTCATCCTATCACTGCAAACCCTTGTAAAAAGTCCCTTCATAGCCTTCTTGTAGGTCCCTTCAGATAGTGGAAAGCCATTGTAAGGTCTCTCTGGAGCCTTCTTTCCTAATACAAACTGTTACATTTGTGTTAGTTTCTTGTAGGGAGCTGTAAAACAAATGTAGCTACTTTAGCAGGCTTTCAGTGTGCTTCTTTATTTTATATTTTCATTCCCTTCTGAAATGTAAAATACAAACTGGGAAATAACTTGAACATTCTGTCTTCATTTTGGACAACAGAATTCACATTTCTAGAAAAAGATTGAGTTACTCAATTTACTTAAAGTTACTGCTGTTGCTCTCAGGAGTACTGCATAACTCAAAAGAAAGCAAATCCTCTCTCTTCAGCCTAGAGAATGCTCCAGGGGGACCTTAGAGCTGCCTTCCAATACCTGAAGGTATCTACAGGAAAGCTAGAGAGGGACTTTTCATAAGAGTGTCTAGCAAGAGGAAAAGAGGGAATGATTTTAAACTGAGGGAGAGTAGGATTACGCTGGATATTAGGAAGGAGCTCTTCAGTACAAGGACGGTGGGAGCCTGGAACAGGTTGCCCAGGGAGGTTGTGAATGCTGCCTTCTTGAACATCTCCCTCCCTGGAGAGGTTCAAGGCCAGGCTGGATGAATCATAGCATCAACCAGGTTGGAAGAGACCTCCAAAATCATCCAGTCCAACCTAGCACCCAGCCCTGTCCAATCAACCAGACCATGGCACTAAGTGCCCCCTCCAGGCTTGGCTTCAACATTTCCATGGACAGCAACTCCACCACCTCCCTGGGCAGCCCATTCCAATGCCAATCACTCTCTCTGGGAAGAACTTCCTCCTAACATCCAGCCTAGACCTCCCCTGGCACAACTTGAGACTGTGTCCTCTTATTCTGTTGATGGATGCCTGGCAGAAGAGCCCAACCCCATCTGGCAACAGCCTCCCTTCAGGTGGTTTTAGACAACAATGAGCTCTGCCCTGAGCCTCCTCTTCTCCAGGCTGCACACCCCCAGCTCCCTCAGCCTCTCCTCACAGGGTTTGTGTTCCAGGCCTCTCACCAGCTTCACTGCCCTTCTCTGGACACCTTCCAGCATCTCAACATCTCTCGGGAATTGAGTGGCCCAGGACTGGACACAGCACTCAAGGTGTGGCCTGAGCAGTGTTGAGCACAGGGGCAGAATAACCTCCCTTGTCCTACTGGCCACACTGTTCCTGAGCCAGGCCAGGATGCCATTGGCTCTCCTGGGCACACTGCTGGCTCATCTTCAGCTACTATCTACCAGTACCCCCAGGTTCCTTCCTGGCTGCTCTCAGCCACTCTGTCTCCAGCCTGTAGTGTTGCTTGGGGTTGTTGTGGCCAAAGTGTAGAACCCTGCACTTGGCCTTGTTAAATTTCATCCCCATTGGCCTCTGCCCACCCATCCGGCCTGTCAGGGTCCCTCTGCAGGGTGCTTCTACCCTCCAGCAGCTCCACAGCTGCTCCTAGCTTGGTGTCATCTGCAAACTTACTGATGCTGGACTCAATTCCCTGGTCCAGATAAAGATACTGAACAGGGCTGTGCCCAGCACTGATCCTTGGATGAGGCCTTGAGCAGGCAAGTCTAGTTGAAAGCAGATGATCTCTGAGGTCATGAGCCTAAATCATTCTGTAATTCTCTGATGCTACAGAATGTGGCAAAAGGAAGGAAAATGAATGAAGCAGAGTAAGCCCATACAAATACCAGCTCTGGGATTTTGACTGTGCAATCCGTGTGATCAAATTGAACTCAGATTTGTTTTTTATATTGTGGTGATTTTTTTTTCCTCTTGTCTACTAAAATCAGAGCAGTCAAAGAGCTGCTGATTCAGTTTCCCTGACCATCAGACTGTGATGAGCAGGTCTCTTGTTACATCTGATTCGGAATTGGGAAGCAAGAGACTACTAGAAGAAATAAACAGCAATTAAGTGTAGTGCTTCTTGTTTTACCTGTAAATGCAATCTCAATCCATTTGAGTTCTGCTTTCACACTTTTATTGCAGCTATGGAATATTAAATCTCTATCAAAAGTGGCATACTGCAGGGGACACATGAGCTGGGTTCACTGTGTAACGTTCTCCCTCGATGGATCTTTATTCCTGACATCTTCTGATGACCAGACAATACGTGTAAGGTGACCTCTTTTTTCCTTTGAAAAGCATGGATTTCTTGAAATGCACTACTCAGTTATTCACTGAAGCAATGGTTTCCTACAAAATACCACATAAAATAGTCTTGTATCTATTTAACTCTGTTCATAGCAAAGAAATACCTGTTGTAATGTTACTTGGATCTACAGAGCTGGCTTTTAAACTGGCTCTTCAGCTAAATTTATTCTATCATCTAAATGACTATTTTCAGTCCAGTTGGCTTTCCAGGGGAATTGTAACCTGAGTTTAGATTTTAGCTGAACCAGGAACTCTGAAGATTTTGCAGGATCCTTGCAGACTTCATATTGCTTTTCACTGTCAGCTGTTTCTGCGTGTTGATGTTTAGGAGAGATTTCTATAATCATGCTATTAAGGTAGGTAATGCCTCCTTGAACTCTGGGAAAGCTTGACTGTACTT